>NC_133839.1:5295441-5598235 GCF_047830755.1 Zonotrichia albicollis | reverse complement strand
CTATTGTTGCCTAACACAGAGACAAATTGAGGCACTTTGCTCCTTCCCCACCCCAGAGATGAGGCCCCGAGCACAGAAACGTCAGCTGGGATGGGATGGAGCCATTTGTGGGGCGGGGAGGTGGAAACATCAGCTTCTAATGGAAGTCTCAGACTCCAGCAGTGCTCACTATTAGCCAAGAGCTGTAATCCATAGTGACAGGCCAGCTGGAGCACGAGGACACATCCAGGCAGATCTGCATTCAGAGGTGCGCTCCCAGCAGCTGCGTGGGGGAATTCAGATTTCCAACCACAGAGCCTGGCGCACTAGGCATGTCCCACTCAGAGGAAAAGCAGACTGAAAAGCCCCTCTTCCACTGCAAATAAATCTCCACAAGTTGGGGATGCTTTTTTTATTCCCACTGGAATCAAAGGAATGGATGGAGTTGCCTTGTTTCAGGCTCAGCTCCTCACCCTTCCTTTTGCCTCTTGCTTTGCCCTTCTCTTCAACCCACTTTTCCCACCACCTGCATGGCAGAAATTCACAGGGAGTGATTCCCCTCTGTTACGTGCAGGGGAACAAAAATGTGTTTCAAATAAGCAAAAAAAAAAAAAAATTAAAAACCAGGTAGACTTCCAGGAAGGAGGTGGAATACATCTTTTAAAAGTACGTAAGTGGTTTGGAAGACAGAGGTCCCAGGAGGTCAATGGTATTCAGACTTTTAAATCCCTGATGCTCAGGAAAACACTGCATACAAATTCCACTCTGGGAAAATCTGCATTTTCTTCTTCTTGTTCTTCTATTTTTATTTTTTTTTTTTTCCTTTAACAAGTAGAGGAGTTGGTTTTCTGGTGTGCAGAAGGGAGAGGAGCTGTACTTTGCTGTCATTGAGCTGACAGAGCTGCTTGGAAAATGGACAATTTCCTTGGGAAATTTTTACCTTTTGACATGTGGTGGCTTTTTATAAACTTCAGTGTGAAGGAGAACCATGATCCCACAAGGCTCTTATGACCTAAAATTTAAAAGCAATAATAATTTGAGATCATTGATATCTTCTGTTCCCTAGTGCTGAAGCACTAAGATGCTGTGGGAAGTATTTGGCATTGTATGATAATACATAAAATAAACAGCTTTATGCATTGTATAATGTATTCTAAACATATACCAATACAATACACAATGTGTAGAAATGTCAAAACAAATTAATTGAAACAATACAAAAATAATGTGTTTATTTCCTCAAAATTAAACATTTCAACATGACTGAAATGAAGAGAGAAAATCAAACTGATTTGTTTTGACACTTTAAACGTGAAAAAAGTTTGTCAAAATTGACGTTCCCATGCAACATTTCGATTTTGAGGGAGCTGCGTTTTCCTGCGAAAAACTGTTCTGTCAAAATTTTTTGACCAGCTCTGCTTAGAGTCTATCCAAACAGACAAGCATCACAGCCAAGACTCTCAAACGCTCCAGGTGGTCAGGAGATGGATTAAGCACAGAGCAGAACAGTCTCAGAGATGGAAATAAATAAAGTTCACAGTTAAGGTGGCCTCAAGTGTGGGTAACAAAGGGCTGTTGGAGATGCTCAGGCCTGGATGGTGTTGAACTTTAATCCCAGAAAAGACTAAATTCCTCCAGTTTTAATTTTTTTTTAGCATATTTGTGTTGCAGAGCTGGTGCATTGATGGGAGAGGGTGTTTGTGATGCCAGTGCAGATCCTCAAGATCCTCTGGGATTTTCTAGTTCTTGGCTTTGGTTGGAGCCTGGCTGGTACCAGCCTTCTGTGCTTGACAGATTAATACTGGTAAGGAGGAGACGGCTTTATTTTCCACACAGCCTTCTGTCCCAGTGGAAATCCCAGGCTCAGGGCTTGGGGAATAGGTGGAAATGCAGTGCTGCAGCTAGATTGGCTCTGGGATTCAGGGCTGCTGAGAACAGCTTTGGGTAGGAGTTCTCCCACCTTCGTGATACACAGCTTTTAAATCTTCTCATTATATAAATGCAGTTCCAGGTTAATGTGAGTTTCTAATTTAATACGCTGTTCCAAATTAAGAGTTAATATGGTATTTGATTATCTTTTTGCAATGAGAATCCAACCCAAGGCTCATTGACTTCAATAGACTTTGCAGGAGAACCTGCAATGGCAGAGCCTCAGCTCCAGATCTCTGACTTCTGTGGAGAAGCTGCCCATGAAATGCTGCTATTTGGGGCTAACACTCATTCTAGCTCACTTTTCCAGCCTGATTTGATGTGCAGGCTAACTTCTAATTGATGTGTGATATAACTTCTCCTCTATGAGGTGCAGAAGGGGCTGACCCTGGGTGTTTCCAGCCTCAGAGCAGTGCCCTGCACACCTCGACCAGTGATTTGTGGAAATCACCACTAAGTGATCCCCCAGGGAATTGCAGGGACATGGAGCCCCCATCAGGGACCAGCTGTGCTCCCCCTGGCCCTGCCTGCAGCTCTGTTCCCCCACAGCAGCCTGTGCCATGCCATCCTTGGGAGGTGCCACCCTGCTTCCAGAGTGCCCTGGCAGGGGTTAAATGCACAGAAAGTTTTATGGCAAATTCCTCATCCACTCAGGGGTGGGGATAAGGAGGCTGGAATTCCCAAGGCTGGAATTTGCGAGTGACAGCTCAGAGTCCCTTTTCTCTCCACCTCTTCATCAGCCCCTGCTTCTCTTGGCTCCATCCAGCTGAGTGGTGGTGAAATGCGGTGCCCAGAGGAAGCTCTAGTGGTGCCTTTCATCCTGGCAGGCAGGCTGGCATCATCCAAGCAGGAGGAGAAGGAATAGATTTTAGTGTGGATTTTAACCCCTTCTGCTCCTCCACTCTTAGGACACAATAACCCAGCCAAAGGCTAAGCTCCTTTTAAGAGAGACAAGACAAATGTGAAGATAAACCATTTGCAAGGATTAGGTAATCTCAGCTTCTTTTACTGAAAGAAGCAGTGGTAGTTTGCATTTCCCAAGCCCTGTGGAGTTGGATCACTCCATGTGAGCTTAGGTGACAAAGTCTCTTCCCAGGAATGAACTTTGGAACAGAAATACTGCACAGACTCTCAGGTGTGATATATGAGTTGACTTTCTTGGATTGAAAATTACATTGTTGCTCTTGGGAGGAATTTTGGCATCACTTTTTTTTCCTTCAGCCTCTCAGCTTACAGGTCCCAATTTTTGAAATGGAATATGTTAGAAAGACTGGCATCAGGATGGAGAATTCTGAAAGCAAAAACCAGGATTTCTGAATGCTGGCACAGGCCTCATTAAACTGAGGATTCAGATCACTCTTTCCTGAATTTCCAGTAAAAATTTCAGGGAATAGTGTGATTTTTGCTCAGTTTATTGGTCTGGTTTGCAGGTGTTTCTTTTTCCAAATTGTGAGAAAAGTATTAAATGAATTTGGATATTTCCTCTTGTGCATAAATTACAAAATCTATTTCAGCTCAGTCAAAACACACAGCTTAAGAAAACACTTGATTTTGATTTTCAATGTATGTTACTCAACGTGTAATGAAAAACAAAACACAATCTTGAACCAATCCCTTCCAAATGGAACACTCAACACATTCTGTTCCAAAGAAAAGCTGACTTTATCAAAACGCCTTTTTTTTCCCCCCCTTAAATCAACAAATTTCTACAAAGTGTTTTGCCTCTGATGAATTGGCATTTTCCTGACATGAAATGAGCAATCCAAAATAATTCTAAGCAGCTCTGTGGCAAGTCCCAGCTAATTCTGGAATAGTAGCATGAAGGTGCGTGGGAAGGGTACTGCAAGGAGACGTAAGAGATTTGGGTTGAATTCCTCAAGCAGTTATAAAATGATCTGGGACAAGCCATTAATCTATCCCGTGTCTCAATTCCCATCCTGCTGAATGGGAAAAAGCAGTGTTTCCCCATCTCCTAAAGCTGCTACAAGGATAAAAATCTATTAATGCTTGTAAGATAACTGGACTTTGATATGAGGTATATAAATGCTGAGGAAGACAGAAGATAGAGCTACATTTTTTGTGTAACTTCAAAAGAAATTATGGGGAAGTAGACTAACTAGGACAATACTTTAATAATAGTAGGAATAATTTCAAGTTCAGGGCAGTGCTTAATAGAAATCACTGCTCAACACCCCGCCATATTTTTTTTTTTTTAATAAGCAGCTCAGAAAAGTGCAATTTATCATTATTATTATTATCATCTATATTCATTCTGTCTCTGCCACTTCACAAATGAGAGGAGTTCCTCACAAACATCTACAAAAGCGAGCTCATTATCCAGTCTCCCTATTTTTAACTCTCATTTGTGACAATAGCTATCAAACTCTTGCCAACAGTTGGGCTGCTGGTGTGCTGACACCGCTGCTCCGCAGCCCGCTGAGCGGGATTAGCTCACTGTTCCCTTGCCTTCCCCCATCTGTCCCCGGCCATCTGCTGTCCTTGCTCTCCTAAATGGATTCTGAGCTTTTTGGGGCGTGCACCGCCGTGCTGGTTGCTGTCTGTGCAGCACCCACTGTTCCAGACTTGGATTCAGCAGGATTGGCTTCAGAATCGCAGAGTTTTGAATAGGGACCCATCAGGATCACCCAGTCCAGCTCCTGCCCAGACCCTCCTACAACTCCACCCTGAGCATTCCTGACAGTGCTGTCCAAAGGCTCTTGGAGCTCTGGCAGCCTCAAGACCATCCCCATTCCCTGGGGAGCCTTTCCCTGAGCTCCAGCCTGACCTGCCCTGGCCCAGATCCAGCTGCTCCCTCCAACCCCATCACTGGTCAAAGAGGGAAGAGATCCATGCCTCCCATTCCACCTCCCCTTGTGAGGAACCTGAATGCCACAACTCCTCCTGAGTCCCCTCTTCTCCAGCGTGGACAAACCTCAGCAGCTTCTCCTATGGCTTCTCCTCTAGACCCTTCACCATCTTCACAACCCTGTGACACTTCACCATAAACCTGTCCCATGTACCGGTGAGCAGGAGAAGAAGTTCATTTTAATTCTTTTCCCATCCTAAGGAGCACTGTGAGAAGGATCTCTGTGACAGTGTTCACAGTGGTCTTAGGATGAGGGAAGAGACGAGGATCTGACTCCATGTTTCAGAAGGCTTGGTTTATTATTTTATGATATATATTACATTAAAAACATACTAAAAGAATAGAAGAAAGGATTTTATCAGAAGGTTAGATAAGAATAGAATAGCAAAGAATGATAACAAAGGCTTGTGGCTCAGACTGTCTGAGCCAGCTGACTGTGATTGGCCATTAATTACAAACATCCAACATGGGCCAATCACAGATGCACCTGTTGCATTCCGCAGCAGCAGATAATCATTGTTCACATTTTGTTCCTGAGGCCTCCCAGCTTCTCAGGAGGAAAAAATCCTAAAGAAAGGATTTTTCATAAAACATGTCTGTGACAGATCTCCTTTCCACACAGAGCCCTGACCCAAGTCCCTGTGGAGCCTGGACTTCAGAGCAGTGACTGTGGCACCTTGGCCAGCAGATTTATGGTCAGGATTTTTGGGATTTGACTCCCTCTGTCCAGCACCACCTGATTTTGTGACTTGGTGGAGTCACCTGCTACTCTTGCTTGGTTTGAAGCTGCCTCTCATCCTCCTCATCATCACACCAGGAGTTTATAATTAGCTGAAATGTGGGGACAAACAAGCTAAGAGCAGGTACAGCACTGTTACATTACAATTCTTGCCTCCTTACAGGCAAGGAGTAATTGGAGTTTCTGCACAGAACCTGCTCCCTTTAGGCTGCTGGCTGAACTGCATTAATAAAAGAGGGTTTGTGGGGTGGTTTTGGTTCACAGAAAATTCTGACAAGTTGTGAGCAAAGTGTTGATAAACTGAAAAGAAGAAAAATCTTTTCTCCTACAAGTCATTTGGGGTAAAAAGTGATATTTTTATCACTGTTCCATCTGAAGGGCGTGGAAAGACAAATCAAAAGGAGAAAAAGCTCCAGTAGTTTCAAATTGAGATTTGGAAAGCCCTTTGGAGCTCTCACAACCCAAACACTGACATCTCCCAATCATTATTTTTTTCAGCATGAGCAATTTGGTGAAAGTGAAGTGAATTTGTGGACTCTGTTGGAATTTTTGGAGAGGTATTTCTCATCTTCTCTCCTTGCCTTTCCTCACCCAAAAAATATTTCAGCTGATGAATATCCCGCAGGTCTAACCACTCATGCATATTTAAAACTGGAGTGGTGAAAGAATAATGCAAATTTAGACACTGATCAGAGCAGAATTACTGAGATTTGGGGATGGATTAGCCAATCAGTGCCTGAAATAGTGAAATCCCACTTCCCTGAAAAAACAGCTTTACAACCATTTGGGATTTTACGGTGTTGTATGCCACAGTCACCCAGAGAGCCACTGCTGAGTTGCAGCTCCAGCCCTGACTCAGGCAGGTATCAGTGTCTGCAGACTGAGCTATAAAGACATCTAGGTCACAAGTGCCCAAATTCTGTTTTTCCAGAGCTCAGGTTTATCCTCAGCAGTTCATATGACTTAAACTCTGACAGATTGGCTTCCCTTTCCATCCCCATTGCCTGGATTCCTCTGGCCCTGACAGAGGAAAGGTGTCCCCAGCTTGCTTGGGTTGCTGGGCAGGGTTTCCAAAGAACAAGATGTTATCTTTCCAATATTTTCATGGGCCACCTCTCATTTAGGGGACAGGACAGAAATGTTACTGCTCCACAAGTTAAATCCTAAAGGGGTGGGGCAGCAATTATCTGTCCATGATTCTGAGTACACAAACTCAAAGCAGGCATGGCTGAATAGAAGCTAGAGTAGCACATGCTGTACTTAAAATTAAGGGTACACTTAATCTGTTCTCTGAAATGAGGTCAGACATTCGTCACTTTCCAGGGTTGAGCTCTAAACTAACATAAGCTGTTTCATCTCTCCCCTGACACTTCAGTCTCTTACTAATTTATCAGCATCCTAAAGCCGTGTGTGAAGTTGCTGAAGAGCAGAACTGTTTCAGATACAAATAGCAATTGTTAGCCTCTTCCCTCTGGTAAATGGCAGCAGGCAGAAACCTCTCTCAACCTGCCAACAACCAAATGTGGGACACGAGGAAGAATTATTGGTGCATGAAGCTTAAAGAGATAGGGACTTATTCCTGCACTGCAAATAATGTGTTCAGTAATTTCTCTTTCCTGAGTCTGCATTTCTGATGGAAATAGTTCACAACAACGAGCATGGGAAAACAGAAGGGATGTGTGTGAGATCAATTTGGATCTAATAGAAGAGATAAATGAAAGGTACAGGGGTTAGGGGAAAGGTAGAAAATCCCAGGAGGCAGAGGAGTGTTCACAGCAAGCAATGGAGAGTCAGAGCACCTGCATCCTGTCTGCCTGTTTATAGCAGGGATCTGGTGCTGCACAGCCTCCCTTGGATGAAACAGACCTTGCAGTATAATTTTGTGCAAAATCTATCACTCTGAGCTCTCCCACTGTATAAAAATTACCTTTTAAGTGGCTAAGTAGACATCCAGCTCTATTCTTTTCTTCTTATTTCAAGAAACAATGGGAGTAACAGCACTTGCCTGCCTTACTAGAGTGCTGAGAGCTTTAATTAATGTCTCTAATTCAATTTGAACTCCTTGGATAAAAGGCACTGCCTTGTGACAGCGAAGGTATTGCTGAAAATAGAATATAATTAACACACAGATATCAATCACAAAGAAATTAAGTGTACATTCAAATACAACTTGCACTTTACAGAAAATACTTGCCTATATTTCCTCCAAGAATCCTGTAGACTCATAAGATAAAGAACATTTAATGTTCCAGGCTGAATTGGTATTAAGAAAAGGGCATCTTAAGCCACCTAACAAACTCCAAGGGGCTTTAGGAGGGATCTCCATGTGCACTGGGGGATGAGCTTCCATGCTGGATGGAGCTGGAAAATGACTGTACCATGACTCAGAGTCAGCACATCCAACATTTCCTTCTCCCACTGCCTGTTTGCTGTGAACTGGAGCCGCGTCCTGGCTCACCCACGGATCATGTTTATTAACAGATGTGATGATTGCATGATGGTGTTTGTTGACACGAGCCACAAGGACCCAGCTCCCTCCCTGCTGTGCTGTGCTTCTCTCTTTTTCTCGTGGGGATGGGCTGCAGAGCTGGGTGTTGTTGACTGCTGCCCTTTGCTGAAATGGTTGGCATTCACTGTAGGGCAGAAACACCTTGGGAAAGACACAAAGCAAACAGCAGGTTTGTGTTTTGGGAGGTGCTACAGCCCAATTCTGGCCTCCTCAACAAGTTCTTGGTCTAAACAGTCACACAAACCCCATTGTGACTCCATGCTGACAATTGGAAAGTGAGGCCAAGACTCCACATGTAAGGGCACTGCTCAAGGTCATAGGGGGAGTTTGGGGCAGAGTTTAGCAAAACACTGGATTCTTGGCTCAAAACCCAGTGTCTGGTTCCCCCAAGCCCACCCTTTAGTCCACAGGTTGTTTCTGTGCCAGATGTAGCTGTTAGTTAGCCTGGGGTCTCCCACCCTGCTTCTTCCCTGCTTCCTTTTGCCAAACCCACAGAACATATTTCACATCAGTGGAGCCCCATAAAGACACCTGAAAAATTAATTTCGGATTCAAGCTTGTTAGGAGGTGGATTGAGTGCACCTCACAATATTTTCTCAGACACAAGATAGTCCCACTTTAGTGAGCTTTATAGCTTCCATGGGGACCAGCCCTGTGGAATGGATTAATCTTTAATGTGAAACAACATCTCTACAGCAGCTACAGGGGGGAAAAAGATACTACTGAAAAATTAAAGTCGATGGTGTGATAGTAGTCTGGGCCCAGTTGTGCTCCCCCATCCTCCGTTGCCTCGGGCACCACTCCCTGCCCTCAGGACTGATCCAGGCAGCTTCCAGGCTGGAGATGTGATCATTTCTCCAGTGGTCTCAAGGCATGTACTGCCCATGTCTTACCTCCTGGATAAGAGCATCACAGCCCAAATCATCCTGACTCCAGCTGTGCCCCAAAGGAGAGGAAGAAAGGATGAAGAGTGGTGTGTGGGGAATTAGGGACCATCTCCTCTCTTTCACAAGCTGATATTTCCCCAGTGTTCACATTCACATGTAGGAGGACACACAGGGATTTCTCTGAGGCCCATTTTTGTTTGGCTCTTCTCATTTTTCAGTTCTCACTTGTACTGTGCTGGAAACTGGAGGGAGGCTGTCTCCCATTTGGGTACATGGGAGCTCCCTTCCTCTCTCTGCAACAGAAATCCAATAGACAGTGAAATATTTAAGGGAAAACTGATCCAGGCTGGCAGATGAGGGAAATAGCTTTCAGTGAGTTTAATGAGCAGACAACCAAGGAAGCTGGGACAGCATGTACAGAGCAGCTGATTGTTGTCTGCACACCCAGCTCATGGCAAACACGCTGAGTTTGAGCTGATGGGACAAGAACAGCCAGACAGGGAAGGAGCCTGGGTGGAGAAGCAGTAGAAATACGCTTCTGAACTGGAATTTGGAGGTGCTGAAGGTGGGGATGTAGTTGGGAGCATTCCCCAGAAATCACCTTGGGCTCAGGAGTGAGTGGAAGCAGGGATGTTCTGTGTTCTGTTGCCCTCAGGGTAAGGCTAGAAACTCCCCTGGTTTGTAAGGAAAAGTAGAACCATTCTGTGTGTGATGTGAGGGATTAAGCACTGAGAACCTCCCTGTTCAGGGGTGAAATAGGAGTCAGTGGTGAAGGCTGATATTAAAAACATCTCCAGAACTGCAGGTACCACCAGGTTTAGTAACAGTAATATTCCATCTGCAATTAGAAAGGACCAACAGAAAAATCAAACATTGGCTGACTTTCTCATACTTTTACCCCCACCATTTCTTCCTTGATGCAACAGCTGAGTGTCATCTTTATGACTTACACATCTCAGTTCTGTGCTGCAGCTCCTCGAGCACATGTCGTGCCCACGTGCAGGCTCCCACTCCCTGGCACACACACAGAGGGCTCCTGAGCTGCCCAGCACACCCAGGCCTTCAGCCCACCTGCACAGCAGCTCACACACTCATTGCCATGGGATGCAGCCCTGCCATGCTCCAGGGAAAGCTCCTGGAGCAGAGGGATGGCCAGGCTGGCCACCAACACCTCTGCTCTGTGCTCTGCTGCTCCCAGCAGCCAAGGCTCACACACAGTGCTGGGAGTGCAGCTGGCACCTCTAGCAAACCTCTCCTACACTCTCAGAAAAATCTTTTCTTTATGGGAGTTGCAAACTTTTAGAGGACTCAGGCTCAAACCCACAAAGTTGTCTGGAGATGTGCAAAGAAGCCTGACATGAACTCTCACTGTGGCAAAGCTTTGAGTAGCCTCATTTCTCCTGTTTTAAAAAGTATCTGCAGTCTATCTGCACTGTATTTTACAGAAACAGGTGGGTGTCACCTGTCCTGAGCACAGCTTGTGCTCCCAGATTTGGGAGGCAGCTTTAAGATCACTGCCAGCTCACAGTGCTGGCACTCCCTCCAAAAAACCCAGAAGGCAGGAGCAGGAACCAGCTGTGAACATGGAGAGGACTTCTCCAAGCAGCTCCCAGGGGCGAGGAGCACAGCCCAACAGGCTGAGCTGCTGCTGTGGGAGCAGGAGGGGACCATCCTGGGTGGGAGGTGACTCTCACAGACATCTTCTTATGAAAAATCCCTTCCTTAGGCTTTTTCCTCCTGAGAAGCTCAGAGGCCTCCGCAACAAAATGCAAAAAATTATTATCTGCTGCTGTGGAATGCAACAGGTGCATCTGTGATTGGCCCATGTTGGTTGTTTATCTTTAATGGCCAATCACAGTCAGCTGGCTCGGACAGAGAGTCCGAGCCACAAACCTTTGTTATCATTCTTTCTTTTTCTATTTTTAGCTAGCCTTCTGATGAAATCCTTTCTTCTATTCCTTTAGTATAATTTTAATGTAATATATATCATAAAATAATAAATCAGCCTTGTAAACATGGAGTGAGATCCTCATCTCTTCCCTCATCCTAAGACCCCTGTGAACACCATCACAGGTGACAGCTAAGCAGGGCCCTCACCTGTCACCTGGGGCACAGTGCCAGCAGTGCCAGGGTGCCAGCAGCCTGGCTGGGAGGAGGATGAGCCAAGGGCTGAGATGCTGGCAGTGGGAGTCAGGAGAGCAGGGCTCTCTTCCAGCTGTACCCATGGCTTGCTGTGTAACCTTTAGCAGGGCACCTTGCCCCCGGATTGCCTTCCCACTCATCATATGTCCTGTCACATGCCTGGGAGAGGAGCTGGCTCACGCAGGGCTGTCCCCAGCTGTGATGGTGTTCACAGGGGTCTGAGTATGAGGGAAGAGAGGAGGATCTGACTCCATGTTTCAGAAGGCTTGATTTATTATTTTATGATTTATATTACATTAAAACTATACTAAAAGAATAGAAGAAAGGATTTCATCCGAAGGCTAGCTAAGAATAGGAAAAAAAAAGAGTGATAACAAAGGTTTGTGGCTCGGACAGAGGGTTAGGGTTAGGGTTAGGCTTAGGCTTAGGGTTAGGGTTAGAGCTGGGCTGTGATTGGCCATTAATTATATACATCAAACATGGGTCAATCACAGATGCACCTGTTGCATTCCACAGCAGCAGATAATCAATGTTTACATTTTGTTCCTGAGGCCTTTCAGCTTCTCAGGAGGAAAAATCCTAAGGAAAGGATTTTTCGTAAAAGATGTCTGTGACACCCAGCCTTGCTTTGCTGCTCTCCCACCATGGCCATGAGAGTGTGCCCTGCTCCAGGTGCTGGGAAGGATCTCCCAGGCTCAATGTGCATGCTCAGCCTGTCACTCTGCACAGCCTTGATCTTGGGGAGAGCCTCAAGGTCCCTCCATAACTGAAATACCAACAGACCCCATCCCCTGCACCACACACACCTCCCCAGCAGGAAAGCAGGGTGAGGACATTTTTATCTGTCAGACTTTGGCAGGATTTCATAGTTGTGTGTGTCTGTGTGTCCGTGTGTGCCGTCGCCAGACTTGGGTAATTATTTTGTTTTATTTCTTTTTTTGGCAGCACTTGAAAGTAAGAGCTGGGTCTTTATAGATTGCTCAGGTTGCACAGAGTATGGATTAGAGATCATCAGAGAGACATGAAAGCAGGAGACACGTTTCTCTGGCACTGCATTAAAGGGACAATAAAGGGGTAATTGTAGCCTAGGGTGCAGCCACCTCCAGTGCCTGGCCTTCACTCGCCTTTGCAGCACTGTGGAGAACTTCACGAGGGAAATGATGGAGGAGCTGGGGTGAGGATGTCTCAGGTCAGGACCTGGTTATTTCAAAGGTGGTATATGCTCAGGAGGTTAAAGGCACCACTTAAATACATGAATAAAACACTGCCAAATACTCTAAGGTGTAACACAGGGAAACTGAAGTCTTTTAGTACTTGGTTTTTCACGTCTGTTTTCACCCTGAGAGAAGGTTGTCAAAGGATCAGAGCATTTTTAATCTCTCTCTTTCTCTCCCTCCTCTCCCTCCTCCCCTCCATTTCTCTTTCTCTCTTTCCTTCCTCCTATCCCCTCTCTCTTCCAACAGGACTCCACAGAATGGAGCAAGAATGAGAGGAAAAAGGCAGACAGAAAAGCATGAACTGGAGGCTTGTTGAGTTCCTCTACCTCCTGTTTATATGGGACCATATACTCATACAGCCCTCCCACCAGGACCCAGCTGCTACCAACCAACATGTCTCCAAGGAGTTTGATTGGCTTATTTCAGACAGGGGGCCTTTCCACCACTCACGGAGCTACTTATCCTTTGTGGAAAGACATCGTCAAGGATTTACAACCAGATATAAAATATACAGGTATGTCGGCTTCTGTGGGATTCACATGCTCTGAACCTGAGAGAAGCTGAGAAAAGAATGATCAAAACGATTCTTGTGTCATTGGCTGCTCCTGTGTTGTGCCAAAGCAGAATGCAATGTGGAGATTGTTTACCCAAGGTGATGGTGTTTTGTTTCCTTGGCCTGTCAGGGCCAAATAAGTGTGCAGGCTGTGGGTCAGCAGACCGTCATGAGATTCTGGGCAGTTAGTTGAGTTGGGTGCTTGTGCAGATTCAGTTTCGATGTAGTGTAATATAGTATAGAATAATATAGTATAATAAGGTAATTACAGAATTGCAGAATCACAGAATAATGAGGTTGGAGAGACCTATAAGGTCATCGAGTCGAACCTGTGCCCTAACACCCAGTTAGACTATAGCACCAAGTGCCATGTCCAGTCTTTTTTTAAACACATCCAGAGATGGTGATTCCACCACCTCCCTGGGAAGAGCATTCCAGTACTTTATTATCCTTTTGGTGAAAAATTTTTTCCTAATATCCAATCTATCCCTTCCCTGATGTAGCTGGAGGATGTGTCCTCTGCTTCCGTCAGAGACCGACCTCCACCTGTCTGCAACCTCCCTTCAGGAAGGTGTAGAGAGCATTAAGGTCACCTCTGAGCCTCCTCTTCTCCAGGCTAAACAGCCCCAGCTCCTTCAAAGGTTCCTCATAGGGTTTGTGTTTCAATTTATGAGCCTTCTGATATCCACAGAATCCTCCCTGTCATTTCTCCCTGCCATGGGGGTCACCTTGTGTTTCCAACCTGCTTCCTGCGCCTTGGATGAGTTTTTGGGTGCTGGGAGCTCTGCCAGCTCCCATGGGCTGCAGGCTGGGAGCTGCACCACTGTCCCCATTCCACCTGGCAATGCTGCTTTGGTTCCTCCGGCCCCCAGCTGGCAATGCAAATTGCTTCAAAGGCTGGGGTGGAGCGCTCTGATAGTGAGATGAAGGCGCTGCAGTGTCATGGCAATGTGCACAGCACAGAGTGAGATGAAAAGGAGCTGAGGGGGTGGGTGTTCTTCATTCCTGGTGACAGACAGTTCACAGGCAGGTTCCCAAGCAGCTTTTTCAAATCAATGGAGCTCTGGACAGCCCAAGCCTCTGTACCAAACTCGTACATGTGAACTGCCAGTAGCTGCAGGTTCACATAAAGATGTCACCACGCATGTCAGCGTGACAGTTCTCACACTGCTGTGTAGGAGCCTTGGCTGTGTGCTGCCTACCACGGATCTTTGAGGATTTATCTCCATGTGTAAGTTGGACTTGGCCCAAGAACTGTGATCTTGATTTAAGAAACTGCAGAGTTAAAAAAAAACTACAGAGAATAGGCAGAATTTGGATTTTATTTTGCCTTCTAGGTTTTTAAGCCTTAGCTGTCACTTGGTTCAAACTCTTCTTGCCAGCTGTGCTATCTAGAACCACCCTTTCCCCTCCTCATTTTAATCTGAAAAGCTGGGGTGCTCACATGAACGCCCTTTTGAAGCAGCAAGCACTTTGGAGTGAAGGGGAATAAGCCAGCAAGTGTCAGGAGATTTGTGCTGAAACCCAAAGAGACTGAAAAACTCTCCCAGACACGTGTGCATTTACATAATTATATGGTCCTGTTGTGTATGCTTCAGAAAGACACAGCCATGCAGAGTGGTGGGCAGGGAAATGCTGGTGAGCAGCCTGTGGCACTGTGCACATGAACATGGACATGGACATGGGAAGGGGGAATTACAGGGAATTACAGGGAATCACCTGTGTGCAGGGAGTGTTGTCCCATGGGCACGGAGCCAGAGGCAGAGTGACAGAGATTTGTGAGGCATCAGCTCTGTGTGGGGAAGAAAAATGATTTTTTCTTGTTCTGCAGCTCCAGGGAGTGTAGAACCCCCTCTCCTTACAGCAGCAAGGGCAGGTTAAAAATGTTGTCCTGGCTTGTCCTCTCCAAAACAGCTCAGGGGGAAGACAGCCCCAAAACCTAAAAACTGCTCTGCCTTGCTTCCGCTGGTGCCTGTGCACAGAGCAGCAGAGAAAATGCCTTTTCCCAAAAGCCTTTTTGCCTGGCTGTGCTCTGCCCAGCTCCCCTCCTGCCCTGCCTGCCAACACACACAGTGACCCAGCCCGCAGATCCCTGCCCTGCTCCTCGCCTCTGGCACTGGCTGTGCCCTTTGCTAAAGAGCTGTGCAGCCCAGGATGCCAGCACAGAGTCTGCAGGGGCTGGGGGCACAGAGGCACACGATGGATGTGTTCAGACATAGCTACGAACTGTCACTGTGGGTCAGGCCACAGATCCATCAAGCCTGGGATCCTGTCTCTGAGCATCACGGAGAAACGGGTCTGCAAGGACCTTGAGAGGTCATTTAATCTGAGCCTTTCCCCCAGGGCAGGCTCAGGCATACCTGTGTCACATCTGACAGAGGTTTGTGGGGAACCTGGGAGGTTTCCTGTGATGGAGGATTCACACCCTGAGCAGGCAGCCTCTGCCATGGCTGTGCCTCTTCCACTTTTATAAAGGAGCCAAGATTTTGTTTGCATGTGAACCCTGTGGTTTGTTGTTTTATCTGTCAGGAGGAAAGGAACAAATTCTCTTTTGGTTTGTAGGAAACTAATATGAATTTGAAGTCTTAGTTCAGTTCAGGATGAACTTTATGTATGGGAAGTGGAAAGGAATCTGTTTTCTCTGTTTGTGCTAAGTGTTGTTAAACCATTTATGAAATACATGTGGAGAACACAACACCCTCCTGCCAGCATGGGAGAAAAAGGGCATCAGCATTCTGTGTGCATGGCAGGTGTCTGAGAGGGGTCTTGCAGATAACGACCATGCTGGAGAAGTCACCATTCAAAAAAAAAAATCATGGAAATAAGCCAAAAATCCAGTAAAAGTAGTTAGGGAGAGGGTTTAGAGAGGACTGCAAGGGTACCCGGGATATTTCATGGCCAAACACCACACAGTGAGCTGAAGGAGGGAGCTTGGGAACGTCACTCATGTGTGGTGCTTGGAGCTGCTGGGAGCTGAGCATTCCCAAAAAAACCTGGAAATAAGACAAAAATCCAGTGGAAGTAGTTAGGGAGAGAATTTAGAGAGGACTGCAAGGGCATCTCATGGCCAAACACCACACACTGAGCTGAAGGAGGGAGCAGAGTGCTTGGGAATGCCACTCATGTGTGGTGCTTGGAGCTGCTGGGAGCTGAGCACCTTGGAAATCCAACTCTGGGACAAACCTGCTCAGCTGAGGAAGAGGGGAAAGCCTCACGTGCTCCAGCAGAGCAGATGCAACGATCAGGTGGGAGTCTGGCTGGATGCTGCAGGGCTGTTTGTTTTTAATATCTGGCCCTGTTTGGCAGAACTGGTCACTTAAAAGCTGAGCCCAATGCATTTTTAAAGGGATATCAGGCTCAGCCTGGCTATGGAGAATTAGTGGAGCCACAGCCAATTCTCACAGTTAAGAGCTAGACTGTGCACACACTCTCCCAGAACATTCCGTTTTACTGAAACCCACAGGGGTAAAATCTCATTTTGTGGCCTCCTTAAATTGACTCCGAGAATCTGTAAAGCTGTTGGGATTTTGTCAACTGTTTAATTCCAGCACAGAAGCCTCTTTCCTACCAAAAGATGGCTCTCAATTGCTCTTTGCACTAGGCTAGCCCAAGGGAGGCACGCATCTTGCATTAAGGATATCAATCCTTTCCTTAGGAAAGCAGCTGATATGGAGCATGGGAATTTTCTGTGCAATCTTCTCCTTCAATGCCCCTTTCCTCCCATACTTTTTTAGGTTGGCTGGTTTTTAGTTTGTTGCTCTGTCAGGCAGTTCCTTGTGATTCTGCTGAGGGAAGTTTGGCCTGACCCCTGCTCTTCTCCCAGGCTGATGGCAGCAGATCCCAAACCAGCCACAGTGACCAAAGGTTTGGAGAGAATGTAAAATCAGGCCAGAGGGCTTCACCCAGCCCTAATTGAAGCACTGTTGGCTGTTTAGTGGTGATTTCCCTGGTGTCCTGCTGTATAGGAACATGGACACATCACATTAGGGCCGTGTCATTTACACTGGAAAACCACCAAGGCAAAGCCACTGGTGGTGCTGAGAGCAGCATAAGGCAAAATGCAGAATTTTCTCATTTTTTCAGGTGATGCTAAGAAGGAAGTAACATAAAATCATGGGGGAGTCTTCCTTCTATCATTACTGAAGTCCAGAGCTTGTCAGCTGCCAGCACAGAGCCTGTTGCAGTGAGCAGGGCTATTTTATATTCTGCATAAGCAGAACTGCTGTAGAACCTCAGAGCTGATGATATCTTTCATAGGAAGCCTGGGTGCAGGTCTAGCATCCTAGACTGAGCAGACAGTTCACTGTTAAAACCCCTGAAGTCTTGTTACCTCCTTCCATGCATTTCATTTCAGTGGATTTTAGGTCTCTTTCTTGTAAAAACTCAGATCACTGATTTTCCTGGTACCCTCAGTCAAGGCTTACACCTTGCATGTGGCATTAGGAGGAAGGCAGGCAAAGGGGGAGATGTTTTATATTAAATCATGAACAGTAGGAGTGGATACAATTGCATTAGGGAAGCACATTAGTCAGCATTGATTCATACTAATAAGGGTGGTTTAGGGGGGCCTCTGGCAGGAAAATGCTGCTTTGATCATTATCTGTGCACACTGGTGCTAATGCAGATAGGATGGCAGATGCTGAGAGTGGTTTGTGGGTTGTCTGAATATTCATTATCACCATCCTTGTTGTTATTCCTAGTCATGAGAGCCTGGGGTACGAGGTACTGCAGGAAGGCTGGAGAACAGATGAAGCTCAGCTTGGCTTTGGGACTGGGGTCCTGCTCAGACCAGAAAACATCCCTGTTACCACTGAACAGTTAACAGCTTCAGCCCACTGCTTTGAAGTATGTTGTCATGTTGTCCTTTTTTTTCTTTCTGCTTCTCTCAGAAGTTATTTAGCTATAAGGCAAAGCAAAAAAGTGGGCTGAGCACTGGAATGCTCCATGCAAATTGCCAGGCAGAGGCACTGACAGGAATTTCCCTGATGATGCTGTTCAGCTGAAGCAAGTTCTAGAAAAAACAAAAAACAAAACAACCAACAAACAAACAAACAAACCAAGCCCAAAACAACAACAAAAACCCAAACATACAAAAACCCCAAACAAAAACAACAAAAAATTCTTTCCTTAAAAGAAAAATAAAAGGCTTTGTTCAGTGTCAGAGGGGGGAGGCAAAGAGGGGCAAGGTGAGATGGGCTCATCCAGCTGAGCAGAGGTTGCCACTGCCAATTCTAGGGAAAAGAGGGACAGGACACAGAGCTTTGGAAAGGGGAGCCCACAGATGGAGTGGCAGAGAGGTGACACAGGCAGGACCTGGATTTTTGCCCCAGGTTTGTGCTGTGGCTGTGGGTGAGCTCATTTCTGCGTGCCCCAATTCCCTCCCCACTCCCTGAGAAGGGGAGATGAGGAGATGACAGCACTTGCCTGCTCTGCATTGCTGGGCAGACTTAATTAAAAGCTGCAAGATGTTTGGACATAAGGGACAGCAGCAATATAAAATGGATGATCACACAGGGCTGCAAGTGGAACGTGCATGTGCGAGAAGGAAAGCGCGTTTTCCATGCGTGGGAGTTTAATTCCATTTTCTGAAATGACAGTGGGGACAGGGAAGTCTGGCTGTCTGTGCAAGGGAGCAGGGAAACCCTGGGGTATAAAAAGGAGATCTGCTCACCTTGTAGCTTCTCCTGCAGTGGGACCAGTTAGAGGTTGCCTAATTTCGTGAAACCTGCAAATACAGAATCCTTCTGAGATCTCTGTCAGGTCTGCTTAAATCAAAACTTAGTGAAGGAGGTGGCACCAAAGCAGCCAGTCCTGCCCATCCCACCCTCTGCAGAGTGACAGGACAGAGCTGATAACTCACCAACACTTGGTAGAGCAAGGTCCCAGATAGCTAAAAAGGAAAAGGAGCTTGTGAGACAAGAAAAATTGGGAGAAACTGGCTGCACAAGCTGGACAGAAATTGGTTTGGATGCTGCCTGGGGGAAAAAAGATGTTTTTTTTTTTTTCTCCCAAAATGTTGTTTTCTCAGGAGAAACAGTGCAGGTCTAGGACAAGTCAGTGGAGAGGTGAGAGGTGTCTCCATGTGATAAGAATGTGCTTGGTCTGCCATTGAGAGTCAGATATTTTCTTGTAGGTAGAGGCTCAGTAGGAGCACAAAGACATAGGCTTGGATTATCGCTACTGCTACCTCTAGGATAGTAAGGAGAGAACTAGTAAGGTTAGGAGTGAAACTGCTGGTATTGTGGAGAACAAGGCGGTTGTGGCTGTAGAGATAAGCGTGACTTTCGAGGTGGAAGTGACTTGGTGGCTTTCAAGGCTTGTCAGGACAAAGCCACAACTGATGTGCTCAAGAGCAGGTCCTGCTTCAAGTGGGAGGCTGGATTAGGGACACCTATGGTCCCTAATCCAACCAACATTTGTGTTATTTCCCTCTTTCTCCAGTTCAGAGTGGACACTAAACTGTGTGCTCATAAAGGGATTTGCGCTGGTGAATGCATTCAGCCACACTAGAGATTTTTATTTACTCCTAGAAAACCCACAAATCTGAGCAGCTACGTGCTCCCTAAATGTGTCACTCCCTCAGTGAGGAGAAGAGAAGGATCCTGAAGCTAGCATCTCTGCTGTGCACATAGCACAGGCTACAACAGACTTAGAAATGCATATGCTGTTCTGCTGCTTGAATTTTCCCTTAGAGGAAAAAAAAATGAAGGAGGAAAAAAGATTGGTCTCACAAAACTGTCTCACAAAACTTTCAAAGTTTTATGGCACCACAAATTAAAAACAATGAGCCAGATTCTCTGTGACATAAATGTGTGAAACTGTTGACTTCAAGGTAAATTCACCAATTTATTGGCTGGAGAATGTGTTCCAGCACACCCAGCACTGCCCAGGGCACACACACAGCCCCAGGGTTTGTATGACTGCCTGCCCTGGCTGGGAGGAAAATGAGCTTTTATAATTTCTGAGCAAAAGCATAACGTGACTCTTACATCAGGCACAGGGCTTGGCCAAGCTGGTCAGTGACTGTGAGGGTTTTATGGCTGGTTTATATCAGAATCACAGAATTGTTTTGGCTGGAAAAGTCTTCCAAGATCGGGTCCAACCTGTGCCTGATGCCCACCTTGTCCCCAGCCCAAAGCTTGAGTGCCACCTCCAGCCCTTCCTGGGACACCTCCAGGGATGGGCACTCCAAACCTCCATGGGCAGACCTTTTCCATAAAAAAAATTCTTCCTGAAGTCCTCCCCTGGCACAGCTTGAAGTAATTTCCTTTTGTCACTTGTCACTCCCATCAGGGAGCTGTAGAGAGCAAGAAAGTCCCCCCTGAGCCTCCTTTTCTCCAGGCTAAAGTTGACTCCAACCTACAGAAGTCTGGCCTTTCCTGACTGGAATTTCCAGGCAGATTTCATGTAAAACTGTGATTTCCAGAGCTGAGGAACTCACCTGGCAGAAAAACCTGTTCGACAGGTGAAAAAAATAATAAGACAATAAAATAAAATAAAATAAAATAAAATAAAATAAAATAAAATAAAATAAAATAAAATAAAATAAAATAAAATAAAATAAAATAATAAAATAAAATAAAATAAAATAAAATGTCAATTTTTTACTAGATCACTTTCTGGTCACATTCATTCTGTGGTCAATGCATTGCAGAGGGACAGGGTTGTGCAGATGGAGGCAGCAGGGTGACAATGGGGACAGGTGAGGCTGCTCTTTCCTGCAGCAATGTGCATGAAAGTTTTTTTTAAGTGGTTGTGAGGTTGTTTTGGTTGTGCTAAGTTGTGGCACAGACAGAATTTATAAGAGCTGCTTCCATCATTTTTTCTGGCCCGTCTTCTCTCCATTCCTCATTGGCTGTTTTTGCTGTCCCTTTATTGCATTGAATTTAATCTACTGGTCAGTAGAGCAGTACAAAGAATTGATTTTGTGGTTCACTGGTTGTACAGAACAAAAATCATATTAAAAATGGGTTGATATGAAATGGATGTTTGTTCAACTTTTCAGTAAAATGAAAACATTGAAACATTTCATTTCAGGCTCAGTGAAAGTTTTAAACCTTGCTGTTTATTTTCACTTTATTAATCCAGTGATTTTTTTTTTTTTTTTCAATTTTTAAGGCACTAAATTTCATCTCAAGATATGAAGTCAAGTAGTGTCACTTCAAAAATGTCAAAAGAGGAACATTTTGATTTTGAGTGTATTGTGTTTAGATGTTTGTTCTTCAGTTTGAATTTGCAAGGAGTTTTTATAACCTTGAGTTAGGGAAGGACTGAAAAACAAAAAAGACTGACTGTCCTTTTCACTCTGTGAGTATGAAATCTTGAAATTCCCTGGGGTCCAGCTTTGATTTTCTCTGGGTTCAGCATATTAGGATAAAGAAAAAACACAATAATAATTTCCCCAGTGTGGCTGGGCTGGAGTGAGAGCCAGGATGAGCAGCAGGAACGCGGCTGTGCCTGGGAAGGCTCGTGGTGCTTCCCAAAGCCAGGCTGGGTGCTGGGACCCAGGTGCTGTGACAGTGACAAACTGCACTCACAGATCCTCTCTCCCACAGCCTGGCAGGTTTTCAGTCCTGTTCCACTTGACTGCATGTCTGAAGCATCCAAGGAAGCACCGTGAACGTTCTTCTCAAACAGCATTAAGGTGGTGCTTAGCTCAGGTATGAATTGATGGGCACTGTTAGGCCTTTTAATCTTTGCTTAGGGGTTTTTAGTCATGCTGAAGTTCTGCTGACAAGATTTTCTTATTAGGGTTTTATACTGTGTGTTTAAAAGGGACATCGGCTTTGTTGTTTTCCAGTCACAGGCAAGGGTTTTTTAGGAGAAGACAGCACGGCAATTGAAGGACAGAGGGAGCTGAGATGAAAGGAGGTTCTTTTCTCCATGTGGAATGAGCAGTAGAAATGCATCCAGGCAAAAAAACATAGAATCCCCCTAGTTTATATTATGCCTGTAAAGGAGTGATGTACATTGGTTTGCAATCAGTACATGCCGTGTAAATAAATGTGTGTAAACCAAAACCTGAAATCCATTTCCATAGTGCATGTAAACAATGAAGCCTCCCGATGTTGTCTTCGATGTAAATGCTCATCTAAAAATGACATTACTACACGTTTATGCAACTTTATGAAAGCCACAATTTACATTCCTGTCTAGCATCTCTAAAAGCAGTTGGCAAACAGGAACCATTCAGTGATGGGCATGAACCAGACAATTCCATCACACAGCATCTCCTCCAGCCCCAGCCTTCATTCCTCATGCAGTGCAGGGACTGCTGCTGTTACATCCCCTGCATAATGCAGCTCCCTGCATATGTGCAGCTTGCCATGGATTTGCATAAGCAGAATGAAGGCAGGAGCAGGGGCTGGCAGGGAATGGCTGGGGCTGAGCTGTGCAGAGCTTTGTCCTGGGGAGTGTGAGCAGGCACAGAGCTTGGCCCTGGCCAGGCTGGAGGAGCAGCTGCTCTGGCTGCCTTTGGATTCGGATGGTGATGGCTTGGGAACATCCCTGGCAGCTCAGGGCTTGACAGAAGGACACACCTCTCCTTCTCTTTGATATTCTTAAGAACAGAGGGCAAGAGGAAGGAAAGGTGGCACCAGCCTTGATATGCCTGGAAGTGCTGAAATATAGGAGCAGAAAATCTGCCTAGGCTCAGAAGGGCAGCCCTGCATACGAAGGTGGCACAGGGACGGTGTGGAGGCAGAGCAGTTGATCAGCTCACATTCTGATGAGGCTCCCATGGTCAGGCACCATTTCACCAGCCTTTGATATCCCTGGAGATGCTAAAATAGGGGAGCAGAAAATCTGGCCAGGCTCAGAAGAGCAGCCCTGCATCCGAAGGTGGGAGTGCACCCCCAGCCACGGAGGCAGAGCAGTTGATAAGCTCACATTCTGATGAGGCTCTTGTGGTCAGGACACACCAGTTCCTCTGGAGGAAAGCACTCCTGTGAGCTGTGTGCCTGGAAAGGCAGATCAGTGCCCTGCCTGCTGATCCAGGAGAGCTCTCAGCTGGATTGGCCGAGTGCTAGCGCAGATCTCCAGAGCTGCATCTTCCAGCAGGAAAATTCCCCTTCTCCATCCATAACAAAACATTTTGATCCTCCTCCCAGTGAATCCCAGGAGCAGCACAGAAATATTTTAGTCACTGAACCTTTCCAAAGAGATCTGCATCCTGCTGGGCTTGGACAAGGATGTCCACATGCCGTCCCTTCAGAGACCTCCTGAATGGTGGGGGAGTGTTCCCCTCCACATGTCAAGTGGAGGCTGTGCCCAGCAGGGCTGCTCCCAGCATGCTGTGACAGCAATGACTCTGCACATTCATCTCAGATTCCTCCAGAGCAGCACACTATGGTCCAGTGGCTTGGGAACATATTTTAAAAGCTAACAAGGCTAAGAGAAGCCTTCACTCTCTTTCTTTAATAAAAATATTTTTAGCTGCTTTTAAAAATTATTTTTAATAATCTTATTAATTCTGTTTTCAAACCAGGCAGATGCTTATTTCTGCAGAGAAGCTGTTACATTAAAATAAAAAAGTCATCCTGTTAGATAGACAGAATAATTTTGTTCTGGCACAAGTAGCACTGGGAGAAGGCATTTTAGGGTTTTTTCTTTTATATTTCTGGATCCCTCCAATGTTCCCCTTGGGTTCCAGACAGGATATTTTTTTCCCCTTTCTTTTTTGCTGATTGCTACCCACCAGGCTCTGTAAATGGAACAAGAAGTGTCCACCAGGACAGCCTGAGCCATCCAGGCAGCTTTCCTGGGCTAAGCTGCTGAGAGCAGGTACAGAACCCAAGGACACAAAGAAAGCCTGGGCTCAGCTTTGCCTGCAGCAGGGTTTGGGCCAGCCCTTTGTGCAGGATCTGCTCTGCAGGCAGTGTGATATCAAATATTCCTGTGCAGAGCCAGCACTTCCTTTGTGCTGCTGCCCACGTGTGTGCCCAGGAAGGAGCTGACACAGCACCCAGGTGTCCTGGCACAGCCCAGCTTCCCTCAGGAGAGCTCTGGGCAGGTGAGACCAGCTCTGCTCCAAGGCATGGGGCTGATGGAGGCAGCTTTGGCTGCCAGGAGTGCTCGCCAGGGCTCTGTTTGCTGGTGGCCAAGCCTGGGAGCTCTTGGGACCAAACCCCTTCCACACCTGCAGCTCTTCACCCTTCCAGCACTGGCATGGTGACCACAAAGTCTTTACAGAAAGCTGCTGTGAGGTTTCCTTCACTGTGGAACTATTTTTTTTCCTGGTCAAATACATCCCATCCAGTGAAAATCATGGAGAGAGGGAGGAGAGGAGATGGGTAGGGATGGTGCTTACACCCACCCAGCTCTCTGGGCTGAGGCGCTGCAGTGCAGGCTGCTGGCAGCTGCTGCCTCCCCCTCCTCCTCCTCCTCCTCCTCTTCCTCCTCCTCCTTCTCCCTCCCTGCAGACTCCTCACAGCTGCCTGGCTCTGGAGCCACTGTTCCAAGAAGACAGAGGTGCTCCCCATCCCCACGCTCTGTGGTGTGGGAAAGCCTCTGAGCTGCTCCAGCAGCTGCCTCAGAGGGAGCCCTGGGCTCTGGCAGTGGCAGCTGGGCCAGGCTGGGGCTTCCAGAGGGGTGGGATCCTCTAAAGGATCTGTGATGCTTCTAAATCAAAGCCCTGCTGACAACACAGAGCACTAAATGCCTGCCTGGGGATCTGCTCCTGCAGTCATGTGATGACATCAGAATTTAAGCTTTAATTAAGAAATGAGTGCAGGCAGGGAGGGAAGAGTCTCTAGTCCTTATGGCTACAAAAGAAAGCTTGGAAACATGACCTGAGTGCTACCAACATCTGCTTTAATGTGCAGATGGCTCCCAGCAGAGGGGAGAGCAGCGGGGAGAGGAAGCCATTCCATCAAATCCTCAATCAGGTCAAGCCAGCTTGTGCTTCTGCTGGCAATGAAAGAGCTTTTTTGGAGAGAGAGTCCAGAAAGCTGAGCTATGGCAGAATTAAATGGAACTGTGGAAGCCTAGAAAGGCTTGGGATCACCTAGTCTTGACACCCTGACATGGGCAGGGATGCCACCCATGAGATCAAGTTGCTCAGGGCTGTCCTGGAGCTTTTCTGGGCCAGGTTTCACACAAGTCTCACAGGAATAATGTCTGGAGGTGTGAGAGCTGCCTAACTGAACCTGCCAGTGGTGCACAACACTTTTTAGGCAGCAGCATGGAAGTCCTGTGCTCTGGGGTTGAGGCAGGAAGGGTTTTGCCTCCTGTACTCCCTCCAAATTGAAGGGACACCTTTAATGTCCCCTTGTGTCAACACCTGCTGGCCCCAAACCCTGCACTGTGCTTCCTCCTGCCATCAGTTTCAGCAAAGGTAGGGGAAAACCCAGCAGTTTAGAGGCCAGTTAAGGAAAAGCCTCTGGATACTTTCCATCTCCCAAGGATACACAAGGATTGTTGAAGGAGAACCCTGCTTGATGCCTGTGCTCTCACCAGGGTCTGCAGGCTCCAAAATGCCTGATATTGCAACAAGCTCTGATTCCCCTGAGTGAGTGTCATGGAAAAGCTGCTGGAAGAGTTCCCCTGCTACTTACAGCTGGGACCAGCTCTGGACTCTGACTCAGTGAAGCATCCTGACACTTGGAGCTTGTCATTCCTGCAATCAAAGTGTCTCCTGGCAAGCTGCAAACACAGGTTTCGTGGGTTTCATGGGCTGCTGGTGACTGGCAGCTCTGCTGCAGCGTGGGCTGGGGTTCAGCTCTGATTTGAGATCTGAACATCACAGAGCACTCGGGGCATTCAGGTTGGATGAAGATGCACTGACCAGTGAGGGACACTTGAACCCCATGGCAACCTGCAGGTGGGAGAAGCTGTGTTATCTCTGGAGGGCAAAGTTCTATTGCTTGTGCATCCCTGCAAATTTTTTTTTCATTATCCATGCACCCTTGAATGGTATTTTCATTATCCATGCACTCCTGAAAGGTGTTTTCTTTATCCATGCATCCCTAAAAGGTGTTTTCACTGTCCATACATCCCTAAAAGGTATTTTCATTATCCATGCACCTCAGGAAGGTGTTTCCATAGCCCTTGTACCCCCACCCAACCTCACTTTGCTTTCCCTCCCCTTTCTCTCATACTGGTTATTTCCTTTTCAGCAAAGGCAAACCCGCCCAGCAAGTATTCAGCATTAAAAATGGCAGTGCTACCTTCCAGCTCTTGAGTGAAAACCCCAGAAAGAACATTACTTTTAACTCCCCTCAGATGTCTGGGGCTGTCCCTGGGGAGTGCAGGTGCACAGCCAGGGTTGGGCTAATCAGAGAGCCTGGTACACAGGGAAAACCATGTGTGGCATGGTTAAGGGCAACCAGGAAATATAGGAATAAGACAAGAAGTTTTTTAGCTTCATCTCTGATTAAAGCAAAGTGAATAGTCCCACACTCCTTGTTCTCCTTGTTTTGCTTCCCCTGTGTTCCTTCCCTTCTCCCCCATTCATGTGCAGACTGTGAAAGTGTCAGATTCCCCCCTCCCACCCATAAAAGACTCCTCTCTGTTCCTTGGGAGTATTTGATATTTGGAGTCTGTGCTGTACTGTTCAGCACTGAGTGTTGCCAAGTCACATGATGAACTGTATCTCAAGACTATTTAATGTCTCTTCAAAGCCCACACTTTCAGAGTCCTGTGATTATGTAAATGTCTCAACTCAATTTTTAAAGTAAGTTTACGGCCCTCATAATTGCAGAGGAAAACTTGATAATACGACTCCTACATACTCAGAAAGCAGAAGGCAAAAAAAAAAAAGAAAGAAAAAAACTCCCCGAAGTTTATCAGATTTTAAAAGTCTCATGAATTTTAAAAGCAATCTCTAATTCTTTTTTTGAGCTTGACTCATGATTTTCAAACTGTCACCAGTGTGGCTGTAGGGATTGTAAGGCTGGTTTGTTATCTTATTAGGTAACTTACATAAAATATCCGAGCCCTTGGAGACTCAGAGATGGAGTATTGCATTTCAGTGCTCATCTGGAAACAATGGTGTCTTTTCTTCTGTGGAGTTGCTGAGGATCTCCTCTTAATCCAGGTCTCCAGTCACTACTGCAGCATAAATATTTCCCCAAATTATATTAATGTTAATCATATGAATGAGAATAGCCATAATATTGATCTTCATAATACTTAGGTTATTAAATTTGAGTTTGAAGGTAGTTTTGTGGCGCGATTCATAACAGCAAATCTCCTCAGCATGCATAAGCAGGGAGAGCAGGCCACAGAGCAATAGCACTGCAAACCCAGGGAGAAATATATTCCAGAATCTTCCATCCTACCACAGGATTGCACAGGGAACAGACACTTGTGGCAGAGTTAGCAATGCCACAGCTGAAGTTTTGCTAATTGTTTGATGACCTCAGATGAACTGGATTGATCTGAAAGGAGAAAAAGTTGAGTGTAGAAATGAATTGTGCCAATATTTCTATGGGTATATGCACCACTCATGGGCTCTTTATTCATCACATAATGCTTTGGGTTGGAAGAGATTAAAAAAAAAACAAACAGTTCCAAACCCTACCATGGGCAGGGATGCCTTCCATTGTCCCAGGATGTTCCAAGCTCCATTCAGCCTGGCCTTGGACACTGCCAGACATGTGGCATCCCCAGCAATACTTCTGGAATGTCTGCAGACACAGCAGCAGGGATGCTGATGTGATAAGATGAAAAGAGATCAATTATTACTTGCCTTCCCCATGCAGATTTACTCAGGCTGTGTGATTCTGTTTGGGATCCACACACACTGAAGGGTGGGGAGGTGACAGAGCCAGCAGGGCTCTGTGGTCACTCAGAAATGGCTCTGTGCCCACACAACCACTGATGTTTGAGGTGCATGCAGCTGCTGAGGTGTCTGCAGCATCTTGCACAGCCCAGAGTGGATTAAATGAAATCTGAGAGTGCTTCCCTGTGAAATGACTCTGTAATAAGGGACAGAAATTACCAGCTCTTCCAGCACGTAAAAAACCAGGAACCAAGACTGTGCAAGGGGCTGAATGCTACTATATAATAAGCTTACAGGATAATTGCCAACTGTACTTGGACTTAATTTTCTCCTGCAGAAGAGTCATAAAAATAAGTTTATTGTTGTCACTCCGGGGAACTGAGATATTTGGATCAGGTCTTTAAAAAAGACAGTATTTTATCTCCCCCTTGAACAGATCAGCTCTGTTGGTGACCATCTCCTGCACAATTGTGAGTGAGCATCCAAAGGAAAAGAATTTCTATGCACAGTGGCAGCCTGTGAGCTGGCACAGAAGAATCTCAGCTCCCTGTCAGGGTCTCACAAGTGTTTGTAACACTGAAGCCGGATTTTCACTCACAGTTTTAAGGGCTGTGCACTGAAAGAGGAGCAGAACTGATGAAATTCTACTCGGGTGGAGGGAAACAACAGAATGGAAACGTCTTTGTATTTTAGGTGCAATAAAATTGTCAAGGTGAGGCAGAAAAACATTTTCTCCACAGTAAGGTTTTGTCAGAATGCTTTATTTTGTTAGGTGTGAGTGTTTCAGGCAGATGAATTGGCTTCAACATATTTTTGATACCCTATCTGCTCTGGCCACCAGTGACTATGGTGAGAGCAAGAGATCTAAGGAACGAGCTATTTTGACAAAATTTTTGTCCAGTGAAAACATGACAAGCTGCTCCAGATTCTTCCAACGTGGAACAAAGCCAGATTCTGCAGGCCTGGAAGCAGCATCCAAAAGGAATCCTCTCCTGGGCAGCTCCAGCCACAGCTGAAGCTGGAGCTCTCCCAAACGTGAGCGATTTAAGCTTTGTCTGGAGACACAGAGCTGGAGCCCTTACCAATTACAGATGAGTTATCCTCAGGTGCCACGGGGAGAGTGCGCAGGGACTGAGCAGTAAAGGATTAGCCAGAGCGCACAGAAATATTGAGCAACTCACTACTACCTCCTATTGTGCTCGTGCCAGTGGAAATCCTTCTCAGAACGGCATATTTTATTCAATTTTTAAGAGCTCTCGATTTTTCATTGAGGAAGGGAAGCTGGAGCAGGCTCTGATCCGTAATCAATCAGCCCGCCCTCACAGGGAAGCTCCGAGGAAGAGCTCTTGCTCTTTGGTCCTTTATCTTCTCTGAGAACTCCCAGAAATTGTATTTCTGAATGGGATTGAGAGTGAGGGAGAGGGAAAAGCACAGCCTGGGCAATCCTCAGCTAAATCTCACAGACTTCTGTCCTGTAGTAAATATCCTGTAGTAACTAACCCTAGGGACAGCATCCCAAACAACATTTCTCCAGTCAGAATGTTTCAGACTTAAAAAGATATTTAAGCACATTGTGTGGCTAAATAACTGCCCAAGTACCAAATTCCTGTAGATTTTAGATTTTACAAAAATCAGGAATTTTTAAACAGGATCTGCTGCACTCTGAAATGATGCCATCCATAACATAAACCATGAATTTATTCTCCCTGGTAATAAATCACTAGAAATGCACAATGATAAAAGGGGGAATAACAGATACGGCTCATCCAGGGATCTCCAAGCTCTTTGCAGCCATTAGAGTTCTTTAGGATAGTGGAGGAAAAGGCTGGGCTTTGTTTGTTTGTTTGGAATGAATAAATTAATCATTAGTAAAATATTATGCAGTTCGTCAGATATATTATTCACTAGCTATTTGTCAAAATAACAGCTCAGTCATATATCATCAGAACTAAACATTTTTAATGTGTGTATCTCTAGTCCTGAGGTGATTTATTCAGGCTTTTGGTGTTTTGGTTATTGATCAGTTAAAACTCCATTCCCTTGGCAGAGATGTGGAAGGTTGGGAGCTGGTGAACTTGGACCATCTCTTTTTGCTGTGGTTTTGTTCAGAACCTGAAAAAAGCAGAATACTGCATCTGGGTTTCCTTTAGGCACTGCCTCAATAGATCAGTCTTAATTCTGATTATCTCTACCCAATGTTAGGTCTACTTCAGGTAGGAAAATCCACCCCCTTATTCAAAATCAAACTGTGATCTGACTTCTTTGCGTTCTCTGCGTTGGTCTGATCCCAACACCAATGCCCTCATCCTTTCTGAGTTATCTCAACTGTTCAGTGTCTCCCCAGCTCACAGCTGCTGCACCAGAGGCTTTAGGACTCCCAGCTCACGGCTCTGTGTGATAAATCACACAATTTCAGAAATACTGGGGGAGAACAGAGCAGTCTTTTACCAGGTCCCTCCCAGCTCCCTGTGCTGTGCCAGCGAGCTGGACTCCTTCCAGAAGTGCCTGAGCAGAGTGAAGCTACGTGACTGACACTGCCCAGCTCCCCTTGTCATTCGTGACCAGCATCCCAGAAGGTTGCAGCTCCTTCCAGGCCTTTATTGGAGTCAAACACTGCAGCCTCTCCCCTGGGTTTTATTAGGGAAGCTGGTGCCAAATCACCCAGCTCCCTCCTACTCGATAAAAAATGTTTATAACCCAGTAAATTCTAACATATCAGCAGCTTGTTATGGAGGGAAAAGGTCACTGGGAGAGAAAGGAAAAAAAAAAAAACCAAAGTTACCCTTCCATTGGAAATGCTGGCTGGGTACAGACGAAGGAGTCAGCACCAGGAAAATATCTTTTGATATGATAAAGTCTCATAATAGAAAGTGTTGCTGCAATACAGGCCTCGTTTCTTCAGATAAATATTTAATATAGATCACTAAAGATTAATCGAGTACAGAAAAGTGGCTCTCCTATGGTTGGTGTAAAGAAAACATCTTCTCGTTAATTTATTATGGAGCCTGAAATGAGAAAAATCCTATGGAGAGAAATGCAGGGTACGGTTTCCATAGAGAAGCAGAGCACCACACCAGAATTTATTTAGTGTGTGGGCAGAAGACTTCCCAGAGCCAGCTGCAGCGTGGCGTTCGCGTGGTAAAAAATCCCAGTGTAGGAAGAAGCCTCCCAGAGACACTGCTCGTGTCTTGCTGCTCTGAACCCTGCACGTCCTGAAAGGGTGAGAGCTGAGGGGCGTTCAGAGCCTGGGTGCAGACTGTGCAATGGCAGGTGGAACATCCCAGCTGCCTCCCAGAAATGCATTAAATCCCTATGGAGTGAGGTGGTGCCCCCAGCTTACTGTGAAGAGAGCCTCTCATCCTGGAGGCTCCTTGCTTTAGCCAGGAATCCTGATAGCCGTGTCCCTCAGTGGCACTGTGCCATTTCACAGTGCTGGGCAGGAAGGAATTCAGGTGTTCCACAGTGCTGGGACATGCTCAGTCAGTTCCTCTGTGATGGGCAAAGCACAGGGTTCCTCTGCTTTCTTCCCCCATCAACAGAAACCATCATCCCAACCATTCTGCAGCATTAAAATAGGACAGCAACAGAGAATAAATCATAAATAGCAGCAGACCCTTTGGAGTGAGGTGGTGCCACCATCTCACTGTCAGGAGAGACCCTCATCCTGGAGGCTCCTTGCTTTAGCCAGGAATCCTGATAACCATGTCCATCAATGGCACTGTGACATTTCACAGTGCTGGGCAGGAAGGAATTCAGGCGCTGCTGTGGGATTCCCATCTCCCACAGTCCTGGGATGTGTTCAGTTATCAATGCAGGGTGACTCCAATGTAGGGAAATAATGTGTTCTGACTCCATGATTCAGAAGGCTGAACAATTGCTTTATTAAGCTAGGTTATGTTACATTAATACTATATTAAAACTACACTAAAAAGACACTAAAGATAAACCTGTGATTGTTTGAGACAGTCACGACACAGCTTCGGCCCAATTGGCCAATTAATCTAAACAACCATTAGCAGAGTCCAATTAACAAATCACTTTGGGTAAACAACCTCTATAACACATTCCTCATGTGCTAAACAAGAGCAGCAAGTGAAGATTAGAACTGTTTTCTCTTCTCTCTCTCTGTTCAGAGAATGTGAATATCCCGTCCAGTCAGTTCCTCTGTGATGGGTAAAGGACAGGGTCCCTCTGCTTTTTCCCCCCATCCACAGAAACCATCATCCCAACCATTTTGCAGCATTAAATAAGACAGCGACAGGGAATAATCATAAATAGCAGCAGATATGGTATGAGGGGGAAAATCAGAGTCACAGGCAGGGGAGGAGAGATAAAAGATCCAATTTCAGCTGAGACTGAAATGGAACAAAGAGTCAATGAGATGGAGAGACATGAGGGTTGTTCCAGCTGGCAAGTTCCACTGATGTGGAGCCTCTGACACCACCAGCATCTTGTGATGAACTTGTGAACAAGGAGGTGCCTCTTGTTGTTAGCTGAAGTGGGCAGGAAAATCCAGCAGACCTGTTTGTGCTCAGGAAATAGAGGAGCTCCCTCCTGAAATGTGTATTCTAGAGAGCAGAAACTACTCTGGAGAGGAGGAGGCTGGAACACATTTCCACCTCTCCAAGAAGCCCATCACACCATGTCTAGTTGTTTCTCCAGAGGTAAAACTTGCTTTTTCTCCTTGATCTTTCTCTGTGGACACCTTCCCTGTTTAGGGAACATTTTTGCCAGGCAGTTGGCAAAATGTGAGTCTGCATGTTTAGCTCTCCCCATGGGAGAGGCTGATGGAGGAAGGTTGAATGCCACCAGTCAGACCCTCTGTGCACGGCTGGGAGGTGAGCAGGGAATGGAGCTGGGAGGAACATGGCAAAACCATGGCTAGAAGGGATGGCTGCTCCATTTCTGTGCCAAATGCAGCTCCAAGAGTGTCTTCTGGCTGAACTCACCATGAAATCCTAAACCTCAGGGATGCTAGGGGTGCTCTCTTTGCAGTCTGCATCTCTCAAGTCTTGACTGCTCCCAGACCCCAAGGGATGACAAAAATCCTAAATAATAATTTTTCTGGCTCTATCACAGGCTGTTGGACTCTATACAGGTGCAAATAAACAGCAGCTCTAAGCTGAGACTATCTAGAAGAAACACCAACACATTTTTAATAGCAGCGGGGACTGTTGCAGTCATTTAACATGAAACTATTCTGCGTGTAGAACATTTATTTGTGGCATATGGCATGGATATGGCCAGGAGAACTGCAACTGCTAATTATTAACAGTTATCTCACCCATCCCACCCTCAGGATAACCCATGGCTGACCAAGGGGCCCCTCTTTTGTCCCCTGCAAGCACCACGACTGCACTGCAGCTTGGTCCCTGTCACCTTGGTCTCTGACTCTGCCTGTCATGCTCAGCACTCCCGCTGCAGCGAGCCACAGATATAATCTATGGAACACAAATATGATTTTATAATAAGTTTTCTATGCAGCCAGGATAAAATGCCAAACAGAATCAGAAAACAATCAGTCAGTGAAACTCAGCCCTGGTGATGAGCGCGCCGCTGGGCACGGTCCAGTGCCCAGGAAGATTGAGGCTTTAAATACAGGCACCACCTGCCCTTCCAGAGACAGGGAAAAGTGGGGCAAGGAGAGACAGGCAGGGGAGGTGGGGATGCCCAGAGTTGTTTCCTGTTGGGGATAAGTTAAACCAGGAACAGCATCAGTGCTGCACTAAGACACTTTGGTGTCTCCCTGTATGTGGAGATGGGCTTTGGCCGGGGCAGTGGAAGGAGCAGGGACAGATCTTGGTGAGATAAACGTGCACTTGTTGTGGAGGCCTCTGGGTGCTGCTCTTGCACAGAGCCGGATAATTCATTCCTCCCACAGTTTTAGGAGCCTCCCTGCCCTCCATTAGGTTTCCAGGTTGGGAGAAGTTTGTATCAGGTTCTTTGGCAGGACAAAGAATGTGGTGTGTAGGACACTATGTCTGTCCTGCTCTGCACACTGCTGGGGGAGAGAAAAATGTAAAGGAAGGCTGGGAATCATGAGGAGGGGAAGGAACTCCACCAAAAAGGAGAAAGCTGGACGCCTTGGTGTGGAGAGAAATGTTGAAACACATCCCACTGCTGGAGCATCACTCAACTGCTCTGGGGATTTATCCTAGTCCAGAGAGGGCAGAGCTGTATCCCAAGGATAAAGACCTCGCCCAGGGCAAGGAAGCATCTGTTCTCCTGTCCCCCTTCCTCCTGGCACTTGCTCAGCACTGGGGATTGTGAGGTTTCCAGTCAGTAGGAGAAAAGATCAGGACCTGCTCTCTACGAGACTACAAAGATATTGCTTTTTATTTTCTGTTCCTCTGGTATTTATAAGAGTTGGGGGATTCACATTTGCTTTTTTTCCTGTCTCCTTTTAAACACTCCAAGCTTGAGTCATATAATTGTATAACTCACAACTTCCATTTAAAAAATAAGAATAGGCTGTCTTTTAGGATTGCGGAGGAAAGCCAGAAAATGCAAGTCTTTAAATCTCAAAACACAGAAGGCAAATAAAAAGCATTGCAGATATTGTTGTTTTGCTCAGTAGATAAATATATACATATGCATGTGCTTCTGAATTCTGGGGTTGAGTTCATTCTTTGGGAGCACAGGCTCAGATGTGCAATAGCACATAATCCCTAACTCAGGTGTGAGTGTACCTGGAATTAGAATAGGAACTGATAATTTAACCTTGACCAATCCTCCCCTCCTCAAACAGCCATGAGGGGAGGTTTTCCATGGAATGCACAATGATTTGGGTTGGAAGAGCCCTTAAAGATCACCCAGTTCCAATCCTCTGCCACAAGAAGGGACGGATTGGGGTCTCTCCTCAGATTTTCTGCTGCATCTGATGCCCTCAGACTGAATTTTCATCCTCAGAAGAATCCTGTATTTGTATTCCTGCATGATATGTATTATATTTAAACTATACCAAAAGAATAGAAGAAAGGATTTCATCAGAACGCTAGCTAAGAATAGAAAAAGAAAGAATTAATAACAAAGGCTTGTGGCTCAGACTCTTTGTCTGAGCCAGCTGACTGTGATTGGCCATTAATTAGAAACAACCGCATGAGGCCAATCACAGATGCACCTGTTGCATTCCACAGCAGCAGATAATCAATGTTTTGTTCCTGAGGCCTTTCAGCTTCTCAGGAGAAAAAATCCTAAGGAAAGGATTTTTCATAAAATGTGTCTGTGACCTGCTTGCACATGGCTTTTTTGTCCTCTATAAAGGGCTAGGATTTGGGAATCTGTGCAGTGGTGATTTTTAATAGTCATATTTCTGATAGGATGTGAAGAAATGGCCTCAAGTTGCATCAGAGGATGTTTTAGGTATTAGGAATTGTGGAACAGCATTGGAGGGGCTGCTCAAGGAAGTGGTGGAGTTACTATCCCTGGAAGTGTTCAGAAATTGTGAGGATATGGCACTTGGGGCCATGGTTAATGGTGAATGTGGTGCCACCACATTGCTGGGTGTTTGTTGGACTGCATGGTCTTGGAGGTCTTTACCAAATTTAATGATTTAGTGGTTCTGGCCCTGTTTCTGTTCTCTGTAGCTGATGTGGGGCTGTGTTTGCGCATCATCAGCACCCTGAGTGAGGGGTGGAGGCAGAGATGAACTGAGCCCTGGGCAGGCAGAACAGAGCAGCAACTTCAGCCATGACCCCACCATCTACTTTAGTCTTTCTGGTGAAATACTTTGCCCTATCTCTACATCTGTGTAGATTTTCTTCATGATTGGATTATATTCTGGATCTGTTTCTTGGAAAAGTTGTTCATCTCCTGCTGCTTTAGCTTCTCCATCTACAGTGACACATTTGTTTAAAGGTGCTTTGAGATCCACATATCAAAGTCACAAATAACAGCTAAAGAAAACATGACTCATGATGGGGAAATTGCCAAGCATGTGCCTGAATAACCAAGTGCCTCAGAGCTTCACAAACAGATCCCAGGAAACAAAAGCTTTTGCATTCACAAGTCCCTGTTCACTAGCTAGGACAGGACAAAAATAAAGCTTTTTCTTTATGAAGTGTTGCATAAAAAGCATGGTTATCTTTTCATTGCAGGCCACTTTGCAGCATGCAAAGAGATTGCCTTTCTTCATGAGTTTGTGAATTTTTATTTTATTGCAGTCTTTTTATTTCCTCCATCAAAACATGCCTGAGTTTGAAATGGCATGACTAGGAATGAAAATTAAATACATCAAAACTGATTTTTGTAGAAATGAGATTTTGGAGCAACCAGGGAATATTCAAGGCTTTCTCACAGCTTGTGTTCAGTTTTTTTGCTAAAGAGGGATGTAGTCTGAGGAAATGGGTCACCTTTTTCCTAGAGAAAATTTCTTCAGTTTTACTGTAATTCTGAAATGTCATAGGCTTTTGGGGACTTTTTTTTCTTTTTTAATCTTGAGCAAAGCACAAATGTCTCTGATTATGTATGACTCGAATTTTGCTGCAGCTATACTCTGCAGCCTAATTTTTTTTAGCCCTTAACCTCTTATCTTACACTATTTGCTAGTAATTTCAGACCCAGCCATCATCTGAATCCTATACTGAGAGGGAGCATCCTCTGCATACAGCCACTGTGAATATTCCCTCTTGAATATTGAAAAGCAACCCTTGGCCAGTGGCCTGAGTGGAACAGCACAGCTTGGAAACCAAAGGGATGTTGAACCCCAGCTCTGAGGGTGAAGGCACAGAACTGAGGGACCATGAGGAGGAACCACTGTTTTCTCCTAAACCAACTCAGAGGAAATAATGTCCCAACACTATAGAAATTAAGTGGCAAGGATCGAAGCAGGAGGGAAGTGTAGATTTATTTTACTACTTCAACACAGCTTTTGTTCACTCTCTCCTACCTCTGCCATGTACTCTCAGAAGCTTCATGCAAGGCCCCTTGCAATGCCTGAGATGATGGAGGATATGAGGAGATGAGGGTATGGGGATATGAGCGTATGAGGACATGGGGGTATGAGGATATGGGATAATCCCATCCCTTGTGCCATTTTGAGCTTGGTGGCCATCTGTTGGATCTTTGTTGCAGTGCTTAGTCTGCCTGTCCTGTTGCAAGTTTGCTTCCCTGCAGATCTTCTTTGTGCAGTCTGGTGTGATGGTGTTCACAGGAATTTTTGGATTGCGGAAGAGACAAGGATCTCACTCCATGTTTCAGAAGGCTTGATTTATTATTTAATGATATATATTACATTAAAACTATACTAAAAGTATAGAAGAAAGGATTTCATCAGAACGCTAGCTAAGAATAGAAAAAGAAAGAATTAATACCAAAGGTTTGTGGCTCGGCTCTGTATCCGAGCGAGCTGACTGTGATTGGCCATTAATGATAAACAACCAACATGGGCCAATCTCAGATGCACCTGTTGCATTCCACAGCAGCAGATAACCATTGTTTACATTTTGTTCCTGAGGCCTCCCAGCTTCTCAGGAGGAAAAATCCTAAGGAAAGGATTTATCATAAAAGATGTCTGGGACAGCCTGGAGCACACCTTTCCACCTGAAGGGTGGGAATGGGCTGGACTCTCCTCACTGCACTTTATCTGCACAAAACCCCTCTCAGCTGCCCTGCAGTCAAGGATCCCTGATGGGAACAGGTGACTTTGCCAACTGGTGGCCTTTAGGCATCCCAGCCTCCCACCAGCTCCTGCCTGGAGTGCTCGGTGGTGTCTCCATCAGCTGAGGATGACTCAGGGCCAGGGGTGGGCAACAGGGGATGCTTTCCCATCACTGCCTGCTCTGCCCACAAGCCTGGCAGCTGTGCCCAGGTGGCTCTGCCAGGAGGGCTCAGCTGGGTAGAGGAGGCAGGAGCAGCTTTGTATTTAAACATCATCTTCTGTTCTTTTTTTTTTCCCCCTCCTAAATCAGTGAATTTGAGCCTTTGCCAAGTGAGCAGCACAACTGACCGGAGGAGGGGTGATAGCTCCATTTTCTAACAACAGCCCGAGTTTTGAAACATAGCCGCATGCTGTGTTGGAGAAAATTCGGTGCTTTTTCTTGAGAAAAAGGGCAATCAAGGCTAAATTTCTGATATTGCTTTCCCAGTATTGACAAACACCATGCTCAAGCTGCAGGCAGTGCAGCAGCCAGGTACTCTCACCTGCAACATGAGGAATTAAGGTTCAAGGGGACATTTCTCAGGTTTTTCATCTGAGCAAACTGTGAATCATGATAAGCACAGAGCAAACTTTGGGGCTGTGGTGTCACAGGCTGAGGTTATCAGCTTGCTACAGCCAAAATTAGGAAAAAAGCCTGTGGTCCACATACACCTCTATCTTCAGGAAATGAAGGAAGTGCAATTTAATGAAATTATTTGTTCCAAACTGTGTTCTTGTTACAGCCTTTGATTGGTGCTGTTGTGCTCCTAGGAGCACTCTGAAGTGCAGGCTCTGAACCCACATGGTGAATTTTGGGGCAGCACCACTTGCTGACAGGGTCCATGGGGTCACCAGGGCTCACCAGAGCTTCACATGGGCCAGTCACCCCTGGGTGATTTATCTGCTCTATAAATTAAACTTTCCTTTCCTGACTTCCATTGCAAACTTTGTTACAAAAGATTTGAATATTCTCATGTACTACTTAGCCACAAGAGGAGGGACTTCACTGAGGGTGTAATCCTCTAATCTACCAGAGTCCCAATAAATACATCAACATGAAAAGGTCTAGTTTGTTGGGTGGTTTTTTGTGGATTTATTGTTTGTTTTGGGGTTTGGGGTTTTTTGGTGAGGTTATTTTTGTGTGTTGTGTTAGTTTTGTTTGGCCCTTTCTTTGTTTTGTTGAAGTTATTTGTAGTTATTTCTTGTTTTCCCCTTTTCCCCCCAAACCAATTGGTACAGCACCAGACTGCATGGTTTGGGGCATTTTTTCTGTCTGTCCCACATGTTCCAATACAGCCTTATTTGTCTCAGCATCCTGTGTCTTGGCTTCCCTTCCAACCTGTTGTTGGCTGATCTCTGCCCTCATCCCCCTGGATTTGTGTGCAAAGAAGGGAATTGAAAGAAGTGTGGAGAAGAGAACAATCATGCCAGCTATCCCAGCTTTCCTCAATAATACCTCAAATTCCTGGAATGACTCAGATGTTTCCATCCATTGCTTCAAAAGTGCTATTCTTTGAAAGCTTCTTCTTGACAGCTCCTTGACATTCCAGGATCAGCTTGATTGTGAATTCTGGGTCAAACTTCTAGAGACAGAAATCCAGGAGACCCTGCTATGAAAAATGATATTTGTGTCATTGTTTTGGCAAGCAGAGAACTCAAAATGCCTGATTCACAGGTGAGTTTCTCTAGGCTATGTCAGGCATTTTAATGGGAGAGCTGCTCCTGCTGCCTGTCCTGTGATTTTTATCCTAATTCACAGTGAAGGACTGGGTGTCTCTGTGCTGTCCATCTCGGAGCACAGAACCCTGCAGCCTGTTGGAACAGCTTCCCCAGCAGTTTGATAGACCATGTGTGCTCTGGGTGAGCTTCCAGGGAGCAAACAGCTCTAGAGCACAATGTTTTCTGTTATTAATAACGTTTGTTGAGCTGGGAACAATGATGGGAGCTCTTGGAGAGATGTCACTGCTGCTTCCAGCATCTCCTATCAAGCCCATGGGGACTGCAGGGGTTCAGAAGGGCTGTCAGCCCAGTGTGGAACAGCTGAGGAGGTGTCAGCACTCATGGTGTTAGTTCAGGAACACATAATCATGGAATGATTCTATGTAGGTGCTTTTATTAAGAGCTCTGGGTGTCAGGGGACACAGACCCAAACCTGGCCCACCATGGTTTCAGGATGAACATGTTTTATATTCTATAGTTTTATAACTTACATATTGATTATTAAACTCGTTCTATTGTGTATATTGGTTTCATCCAAGCATGGATTTCTCATGATCCCCCTCAAACCTCAAACCTTCTATTGTATACATTGATTGCATCCAAGCATGGATTTCTCGTGGTCCCCCTCAAACCCCCAACACGGTTTCTCATGATTCTCCTCATGACTAAACAATAATTACATCTAATTACTAAATAATCGTCACATCCAACAATCATATCATTTATCGTATACTGATTACACAGGTGCAGTTTCACATGATCTAGCAAAGACAAGGCCTAACATTTCCCAGGGCCTACCCTTAACATTTCCCAAGCCTAACTTTCTAACTCTCCGAATTTTCTATTATTTTAAAACCTTCCACTGTCAATGGGAACCCCCACCAGCACATCTGTGGGGTGGCTGATGCTGATGGAGGCTTCTGTTGGGAAGGGTCAGTGCAGTGCTCAAGATGTGGGGTTTTTGGAAGATGTGGGGTTTTTGGAAGCAAACATGCACAAATAACCTTACAGGGAGAGCTGGGAGATGAATGTCCACGAGCTGTTTGCACTGGAACTGGTGGGTGAGGTGGAAGCATTGCAGCAACTTATTCTGGAGGGATTTGGGAACAGATCCACTGAGGGCTGGGGAAGGCAGCTGTGCTGAAGGAGTTCAAACGTTACTGTGTGTTAGTGAGGATGCAGAAATCCATTACCTAGAGGTGATCCCAAGCAGCTGAAAAGGTCAAAACCTATTCTACCATGTTTTCATGTGCTTGGATTTGAAAATAGGGTTAAGAATTATAGCCACATCCTGGCCATGATCACATTTAATAGTAAACAAACTTAATAATGATCAAATTTAATGACCTATCTTTTAACTTGTTCTTACTTATGCTGAATCACTCTGCTTTGAGTCTCTAATTTATGTCAGTTTTTCTTCTAACGAATTGATCTTTTGGGCACCCAACAATTTCATGTTGCTTCCTAAGAGATCCAAATGCAGTCCTATCCTAAGAGCAAGCACAACATTTGGAATAATGTTTGTCTGACTGGATTTTAATTCAGTGCTGCTACAACCTGTTTACCAAGGGGCTTTCAAGGTCACATGAAATTCCTCTCACTTTGAAGTAAATTTATTTAATTTTGATTCTTGCAATTGTCATATTGTTTTGGCCCCTTTTTTTACCTCCCACACCTCCTCTCTCCAAAAAAAAGCCCTCAGAGCTTTCAACTCTGTAACAATTTGATATCTTTAAGAAAATTATTAGAGAGATGAAAACAGAACTGCTTGCCAAAAAAAGGGGGAATATTTGAGGTTTCGGACCCCTCAGCCAACACCAAGCACAGGGCCAAAGGACAGACCAAGGGGAAAAACAACATGAGATCGTTTCTTTGTCCTTTGGAACCAGGTGGAGGAGGATTCAAACTCTGATTGTCCTCCCCTTGCTTCAGTCCTACCCAGGTAAATGCCCTTATAGCAATAAAGCTGCTGCAGACAGCACAGCATTTATCAATAGATCAATAGTCAATTTATTTATCTCATTCACCTGCCAACTGTCATAAGTGAGCCTGTCTGCTTGTCTGGTTGTTATGCAAAATGCTGTTGGACTTTCAGCCTAAGTGATTTCTTTTTCATACTTCTCTGGAATGAAATTTTTAGGGGTTTTTGTTGTTTTATTTTTTTCTCTCTTTCATGGCAGAGTTTCAGCCTCTGTCTAATTTGGATCTAGTTTAAATCTACAGACTGGAGGTTTTTTAAATAGATTAGGGGGGACGAGTGCCAAACCCTCACAGGAAACTAATTCTTGCAGGTCCTTTGAAAAGCTCAGCTTTGAAGAGTGACTTCTTCATGCTGGCCTAGATAGGGAAGAGGCTGAAGGAGTATTGCACTGCTCAGCCTGGGGCTGTCTGGCATTTTGAGGGCACAGACTGGAAATGAAATATCACTGACCCCACCATAATGACAGATACCCCGCACAGGCTCCTCTAAAGCCTGATCTGGCAGAACAAGATAAGCATTGTGGTGCTGTTGTCATGCTCAGCCCTGTCCCTTGGCTTTGTTTGCAGCATCCAGGGCTCACAGGAACCTGGAAGAGCCATCATCCTGAGGACTGCAGATAATCAGGGCTCTGGCTGGGACAATTGGGCTGGAAAAAGGAAAGGCAGAGCAAGACAAAACCTCCAAACCAAGAGCTCTGTTGTAGGAGCATCTGGAAGGGCTCTGGAAGAGTTAGGGCTAACACAGAACTTGTTTCTTACCCAGACAAGGCTTAAATCTGTCTTGTTTGGTTCACACTCATTCTGACAGCTACTAATATCTGTCTGCAGCACACAGACATTTCCAAAAATGTCTGTCTTAATGATGGGGAAGTGCTTGAAAGAAAACAGGGGCAGAGACACCAAAATGCCAGGGAACATCTCTCTGACATCAGGGAGTCCTGCTGACATCACAGTCAATTATGTGGGCAATATGCCAAGGGGAGGGCATGAAATAATATTTGTGTCCTGCTGTTACTGCAGAGTGTGCTCCCATCACCTTTGGGAGCAATGGGTGACTTTCAAGATAAATTTTATTAAAAAAGCAAAGAGCCATGGAACAGGAAGGAGCTGTTGCCTTCTCCTTGTCCAGTTCCCAGGGAGGGATGAAGCTTCTCCTGTCTGTCCCACTTGGTGGGATGCTCTGAAGGGTGGATATCCAGCACCTGGAGGGGCTGGGCTCTTCTGCTTAGGCTTTGTTCAGTGCCTCTGCTATTTTTTTTTTCCATTTTAAAACTGTCCTGTTTGTTATTTAACACATTTAATTTCTTTTTTTGTTTCAAGCACCAGCCCTCAAGGTCTCTGCTGAACCTCTTTCCTCACTTACATGCTTTGGTTGTCTTGGCCATGTGGAGATAGAGAATTTAATTTGCTCTGATGTCGCCTCTCCCTCAGACTTCCCTCCCTGGGTAGAGATGCTCCTGCCCCTGGATGCTGCTGTCCTTTCTGATGGTGGGGCTGCATGATGTACCTATTCCGGCCTCTTGATTTTTCCTCCCTCTTCTGTAGTTTTTTCCCTGTTTTTCTGTTTCCATGGAGGATCATAGTGCTAATGAACTCTGGGACATTCCTAGTGGCTCTTTCTGCCCCTGACATGCTGGCCTTGATGGAGGTTCATTAATGCAGCTTGAAGGGGCAGTGTTTTCTCATCCTCAGCCCTATTCAAATAAAGTGTGTCCCCTTGCTGGTGCAGGCAGGAAAGCCCTCAATCTGTGCATGTGCATCCTTGAGGCAGCACTGCACCCTTCTTCCCTCTTCCCTCTCATCTCCCTTCCCCTTTCAACACCTCCCATCACTTTCAGCCCTTAAAGAAGCTCCTCTGGGTTTTCTCTTGAGGACCTGGAGGGCATTTCCTGGCACTGCCCAAATTCCCTTAGGGCTCCCTGTTGACACAAAGCTCCAGCAAGTGCCTCACCCCACCCCACTACCCTTGGGTCAGAGTTTCCCCTTATCCCATCTCCCTCAGGGATACTGACCCTTCTCCTCCTTGCTGAGAGGTTTCTCACCTTCCCAAAGCCATTCAGAATTCAGGTTCTTGGGATTTCCCCTGAGGATCAGAAAACTCTGTACTGATCCCAGCTGTACCATGGGTTGCCCCCTAATCCTAGCCGAGTCTTTGCAACTTCTTCACCTGGAAAATGAGTGATGCACATGGCAATATTTCTCTTTTTAAAATGCCTCAGCAGCTGTCGAGGCCTCAGCTCTGTATCCCAGGTGGTTGCACAGAGATTTTGGTGCCACTGGTGGCTCAGAGAAATAAAGAGTGAAATGCAGCACAGGGTGGTTTTGTGAGGAAACCATTTTGCACCCATTATCCACAAATGCAAGGCCTTGGTAAATCCTCCCAAGAGCCACAGGTGGAAGGATTCAGTGGTGACAAACAGACAAGAGTATTGCTTACCTAACCCAGCACTCTGAATTCACTTTGGCTGATTTTCTGCTTCTACAGAAAATGCAATTAAATCTAGAGTTGAAAGCTAATAGAAAACCTGTTCTTGGAGGTGTTTCTTCAGAGACTTCAGGAGTTTCAGGCTGTAACATTCCCTAAGGCCAGTTCTATGCTGTTCCCTGCAAATATAATTTTTTTTTATGACCTCAATAATTCTAAATTATTTCAGTAGCCATATCTATTAATGTTAAGTCTATTTTCCAAAACTGTACCATAATCTTGGCCTCAGGTGCATCTTGCAGCAGAGGGTTCTGTAGGTTGCATGGAAGATTGCTGGAATTAGAAGTTTGCTTTCCATGTAAAATATTGGAATTCAGTGAGCCAAGTTTAAATTGTGTTTTTTGGACTTTAAAAAGGAAGCTTAACAAGGCCCTATCATTTGTTTGACTGCTGAGGTTGGAGGAGATGACCGTACTGGTGTTCCCTTCCTTTGTTTCCAATCCCAATGAATCAACAGCACACAAAGAGATAAAACAGCCAAATGCTATGTAAAACCTATAAAAAAAGCCTGAAAAATGTCACTAAGTAAATTCAAATAATGCATAACTTAGAGGGAATTGCAACTGGTTCATGGATATTCTATGAGCAGAAGATAAACATCTAACTTAGTTGCATAAATTATTCATCATAACATATTTGCTCAGCTTTTCTTGTCAGCTGGGAAAGCCACACATCCAAGCACAGGGAGAGCAGAGCAGAGCTGGGCTTTCACCTGCTGATGTGCCCTGGGAGCAGGAAGATTTGGGGAGGGATGGCATCAACAACAATTGGGTGGAAAAGTCTCCTTCACCGTTGTTGGGATCTCTGCTGCTCAGAGTGACCCTGAGAAAAGTTGGAAAGTCTCTTTTCCCAGCCTGGTGCTTGAAGAAGGAGTCAGGGCTCTTCATTTCTCAGTCTCAAGGTTGTTTATTGTGTCTTATCTATAAAAAAATTTTCTCCTGTCCTGCCGAGATCCACTCAGTAGGACAGTCCAGGCACTCTGCCTGCCCCCAGGGCGGTGTTATGTCTTTATACTAAAAAATACATGTACAATGTTCACAATTACTTCCCAATACCTATCATCTGTGTTAGACAGTGAGCTTCTACTCTAAACCAATCCAAAAGTGCCACCACACAGCAGAAGATGGAGGCCAAGAAGAAGAAGGAGAAAGGCTGGACACACCCAGTTCCCTCCATCTTGCCTCCTGAACCCCCATTCTAAAAACCCCAAAATCTACTTTTCCATCCCGTGATAACTTCACTGTTATTCTACCTAAACTGTTGTGGCTTGCTGATCTTCATACAAGGTTGGTAATTTGCTCCATGGGTCATAATCAAATCCACAGGCGTTTTGGGCTCTGTGCCAGGGTCTCTGAGCCCCCTGACAGGGGTCTGGGCTGCTCAGGACAGCCAGAGGGATGTTCTGGGTCCTGACAACTGTCATGCTTTAGAGGTGGATTCTGCTCAGGGCTCTTCTACTGCATTAATGGGGACGGGGATTGTCCCTTGGCAACAGGAAAGGCAGGAGATGTGACAGTGATTCCCTTTAAACTCCTGCTTTTGCCTCCTGCCAGTGGTGTCAAAGGGTGATGTTGGACCTGATGTAGATAATGAACCCACTTTCCCCTTGGACACATTGTTTATCCAAATGTCATTCTTCTTTCCTGCCTTCCTTGCCCATCACTTCCCAGTTTGCCCTGAATGGAGACACTCTGGATCTGATATTTCGTGGAATCCTGGAGTGGTTTGAGTCAGAAGGGACCTTAAAGCTCATCCCATCCCACCCCTGCCATGGCAGGGACACGTCCCACTGTCCCAGGCTGCTCCAAGCCCTGTGCATGGGCACTTCCAGGGATCCAGGGGCAGCCACAGCTTCCCTGAAGGAGAGCCGGGCTCAATGCCTGACCAGCTGCACATTTCATCTCTTTGCTGCTAAATTATCCATTGCAAAACAGCAAAACTAAACTCTATTTTATTGGGAGCATGAAACATTCCCTCAGCCCTGCCTGAAAATGTGCCGGCTCTGGGGTGCTCTGTTCCCTCCTGACTTTGTGGATACTGCAGGAAGCAGGAATCTGAATGTGTGCTTGAGTTTTACAGTAATTGTCTCTTTGGAGAGGAAGCACAGATGACATTCTTCCTATGCTTACTAGTTGTGATCTTTCTGGTGGAACATGGGTGTGTCTATTTATTTATTATAAAACTTGCCTGTCTTTGAGCATCCTGCTCTGCCTCTTCCCGTGCAATGAAACTGCTGAAGGGACCATTCCTTCCTCAAAGGGGATTACCTTGTGGAGCAAGGTCTGGGATTGGAACTCTAATCTGGGATGATTGGAGAAACCCCTCTGTGGTGTCAGAGAAAAACTATTTGTCTTTCCTTTAAAGTTTTGTCTATCATTAAAATCAACTTTTACACAATTCTGGGACAGCAGAGAACACCCTCTGCTCCATAAAGGGATTACATTGGGGATGTATTTATTATCTGCAGACAACTTGGGAGCAAATGATCTGTTTCAATCACTCCTTGTGTTAAGAACACATTGTATGAAGGGGTTTTTGCCTTTTGACTGAGGTTTTTCTAGGAAGGATGGATGTTTCCTCAGATTGCAAGGTTTGACACTAATGACTCTTGTAATGTAGTAGGAGGTGTGTTTTGTTTTGGCATTTTCACTTGGCTTGTGAAAGCAAGGAACTACAGAGGGGGCATTAGCTCAGGTGTAAGGAGATATTTTGAAGTAAATAGCTGGCACTTTGCTGTTCTGATGAATGTAACTGCTGTCAGGCAGTGTGGAGTGTTGTGAAGGGGCACAGTCAAAATAAATACCTGCATAATTACATTAAGTCAAATAACCTAACACACGCAGATTGGACTAGGCATAGAATCAACCTGGGCAGAAAAAATCTGATTTGTGCTCCTGGCTTTGCACTGAGTCTCTGAATGTGCCTGTGTGTCAGGGTCTGCCAGCCAGGTGGGGTTGGTGTGCTGGGAGCACACTTCCTGATGGGAAATGCTGCCTGAGGGCCAGGGCCACACAGTGTGAGGAATTTTGTCTTCCCCAGCCACTCTGATGGAGCCCTGGAGATGGCTGAACTCCACACTGGGATGGGAAATGGGGAATGAACTCCTTGTTTGGCTTTGCTTGCCTGTGCAGCTTTTGTTTTATCTGCTGAACTGTTTATCTCAACTCATGAGCTCTCACTTTCACCCTTCTGAGTGGCTCTGTGGTGCTGAGCCAGGTGGGATTAAACCACAACACCTATAATCTAAATAAAAAAATTTGTCTTAAATGCAAGTAACAGGAATGGATGGATGAAAAGTGACAGAGAAGCCTGTGAGCTGATGGTCTGGGAGATAGCTGAAGATAGAGCAGGTGCATTGTAGGAGAATGGGTATAAATAACATCCTCTCCTTTAAGGAAGGCTTTGCTCAATATTTTTTTGAAAGACATTAATAGGTTTCTCATTTTTCAGGTGCTCAGCTGGTGATGTTTCAGAGGCCTGATTTTTAGATTGCAGGTGTGCAAGCTTTTCTCTAGGCATTTCCCTCTGTGTCGTTTCAAAATGGATACCTGCAATAAAGAACTGCTTTTGCAAACATTAACTTTATTTTTTTCCCAGTTGCTCTCAGTTTAAAAGCATGGATTTGAGAATCACTTTCTTGGTTGTTTTTTTTTTTTTTTAAACATGAACAAAACCTCCACTTTCATCCTGGACTCTGCTTATACCTGAATCCATCCTCTTACATTGTTCATCTCAAAAATTGTCTTCCAAAAATGCTCTTTTGCCACACTCACGGTGCTGAAAGATGAAGATGTTTGGACAAAATGTATTTTCTTCAGCTTTGCTTTGCTACAGTGTGCCAGGAAGGCTTGTGGGCATTAGAGATATAACAATGATCAGCTTGGGCTGGATCTGTGATCGAGACCATTTGCTGACAGAGACCAGAATTTGCTGCTTTATGGAGAAGTGAAGGTGTGGGAGGGCGAAAAGACCAACCTGCTTTTATTTTAGGGCAGTCCAGCTCTCTGACAGATGCCTCTGGTGTCTCCAAGGGCAGCTCCTCACCAGCCTGATCCTTGTAGTGTATGGCTATTGTTCAGTAATGTCTCACTTTTCCTCTTCTCCTCCCTTTTCCTCTGTCCAGCCTTATGACCTCATGTGTGTATCCACATGGGGATGTCCAACAGGACTGGCCCCTTCTCCACCCCAGCAACTCCCCCTGCCCCTCCAGACTGGGAGCCTGACCCCTGTTGTGTTTTCCTGTGTTGTGGAACAGGGAGTTTGCCCGTTGGAAGGTGAGGAACACAGCCATCGAGAGGAGGGACCTGCTCCACAACCCGCTGCCCCTGATGCCCGAGTTCCAGAGGAGCATCCGCCTGCTGGGCAGGAGACCCACCACGCAGCAGTTCATTGACACCATCATCAAAAAGTACGGCACCCACCTGCTCATCTCTGCCACCCTGGGAGGTAGGTGGCACCTGGGGCTGGTGATGGGGGGTGGTGTTGGAAAAATACCAATATAACCTGATGGGATGTGCCTGAGCTTGTCTGGCCCTTGCTGCTGAAACAAATAGTGTTGTTTCACCCCAGAGATACTTTTGGCTGGCTAAAGAGGGGTGCCTAGAGCGTGGATCAGGCTCATCTTGGTGGTGCCAGCCATAAGGACAAGAGGAACAGGCAGAAAGTGATGCCAGCTGAAAATGAGGAAGAATTTCTTGGGAATATTGGAACAAATTGCCCAGGGAGGGTGGGGAGTCTCCTCACAGAAGATATTCCAGAACCAGCTGGATGCAGTCCTGTGCCATGTGCTCTGGGATGACCCATAGAGCAGTGAGGCTGAACCAAATACCCCAGTGTGGTCCTTTCCAGTCTGAACCATCTGTGGCTCTGAAAGCAGTGGGGCACAGGCCAGGCTGCAGCTCCCTCTCCTGTCACAGACATCTTTTATGAAAAATCCTTTCCTTTGGATTTTTCCTCCTGAGAAGCTGGGAGGCCTCAGGAACAAAATGTAAACATTGATTATTGGTCTCATGTGGTTGTTTCTAATTAATGGCCAATCACAGTCAGCTGGCTTGGACTCTCTGTCTGAGACAGACACTTTTGTGATCATTCTTTTTCTATTCTATTCTTAGCTAGCGTTCTGATGAAATCCTTTCTTCTATTCTTTTAGTATTGTTTTAATGTAATATATATCATAAAATAATAAATCAAGCCTTCTGAAACATGGAGTCAGATCCTCGTCTCTTCCCTCATCCTCAGACCCCTGTGAACACTTTCACACCCTCCCAAAGAGCCTTTGCAAATGAATTCAGAGTGTGAGGTGGGAGCTGTGCCCCTGTGATTCTCTGACCATGTGTGTGTCAGGAGAAACACATCCCTGTCCTGCCATCCCTGCACCACTGCCCTCAGCTTCACAACAGAACCTGCCCATCCTTCTTTTTCACAGGATGAAAACAAATGCAGGGTGGGAAAAACATCCTTTCTTGGTGGAACTGGAGGAATTTTAAAGAGCTCCAGGAAAAGGGAGTTCAAGGAGTTGGGCAGGGAGCGTGAACAGAGGGGAAGAGATGGCCGGAAGGCTGAATGCATTAACATGGAGCAGACTTCTGGAAAAACAGCAGTTCAGTAAAATTCAAAATGTGTATGCAAGGGCTGCAGAGAGGTCTGTGTGTGCACAGAATGTGTCAGGGATGACATCAGAGAGAGCCCTGTAGGGCCATGAACTCCTGAGCAGGCGCTGCTGGTGGTGCTGCAGGAACATTTGGAGGGGTGAAAACCAGCAGCTCCTATTGATGTTTACTCCTGGCTCTTTTTTCCACTCTGTATTATTTTCATGGCTCTTTTCCCCCTTTGGGGTGTGCCCTTCTTTCGTTTAAATGCTTTTCTTCCAAGAACGACTATCTGTGAGAAGGATTCTGCAGTGGTAAAAGCTCAATTTTACTTCAAAATTTCTTTTGTTGCTTCTTCTAACGTACCTAACCTCCAGCCTTGCCACATTGCTGTGTTTGTAGTGAACTTTGAGGAATTTCTGGCCATCTGTCCATTCCCAGAGCACTGTGCAGACACTGGGATGAGATTAGATGTGTGCATGTGGTTCATGCACAAATTAGGCAGGTAGGTAAATTGGCACAGTTCCCCTGAAGTCCAGTGGCCTCTGGTGTGGTGATGTCCTTCAAAGATCCTTGGGCTGCTCTTTCAGTCCAGGCACCCAAACAAGTCCATTCCATCAGCAAGAAATGTGAAATAAAGGAGGTTTCCAAGCATTGAAGAGCAAAAGTGACTGCTTTCTTCAGGCCTTAATGAAGTCTGGGTGAAGATAAACTGCTTTTTATTGAGAAATTCACTTTTCAAGACCGTGTTTTACAGAGCCCAACACAGCCAAGTAGAGATTTTTATTTTTTTCTGCTGGTTTACTTTTTTTTCCATTGACATTCCTCTTTTCCTTGCCACTCACATCCCTGAAAACTCAAAATAAGAAAGACCTTTGATGGTAAAATATATTTTTAATTTTGCCTGGCTGAGGTTGTAAATTATTCACGGGGGCTTGTTTCTTCCCCTGATTTTACAACACAACAACTTTAAATATGCAGAGACTTGTAATGAGAACTGGTGTTGGAACTAAACACCCCACAAACCCTGAGCATGGTGAGCAATGGTGGGGAGAAAAGGAGGATTTATCTTGGCAATGGCAGTCCCAGGGAAAGTGTGGATGAAGCTGGGCATGCATCATGCATGGAGGACATGTTCTAATTGTATTTTGCGGGCTAAACAAGAGCTCATAAAAAAAAATAAAAATCATGCTTTATATTAACAGTCAAGGCACAAAAATCAGGACTTTTTCATTCCAGCCTGGCTCATTTTCACTAGAGGAATGCTGAGGAATGCTGAGGCTGGAATCCTTGGCCAGAGGGCAGGCAGGAAGCCTGGCTGGAATCAGCATCTGCTGTCAGGTCACCAGCAGATCTCCTCTTGGATTTGGTCCCTACACAACACGAACTAGGCACTAAGAAACTCAGCAGAGAAGAAAAATCTGTGCTCTGGGGCAGTGGGGATCAGTGATTTCCCTACAAAAATTGTCATTTTTTTCCCCTCCAAAGGAAGAAAACAGAGAAGTCCATGAGTGATGATGCTTTTTCCTGAAGGAGCAGTGACCTGGCTCTCCCAGGAGCTGGGGTGTCCCCAGCAGAGCTCCAGGCAGTTCTGCCCTGGGTTGTGGCTGTTTGTGGCTCAGCCTGGTGCCTGAGGAGGTGGCGGAGAGTGACAAACACACAGGAATATTGGCTGGCTTTGAAATGCCAGCTGCTGCTTGGTCCCCAGGAGGGTGGGACATGGAGCAGCACCTGAACGCTGCAATTTTCACACCTGGCCGCAGGAGGAACAGCTCTGGTGCCTTTCAAGCCCACAGAGCTGACAGTGAAAACCCTGCTCCAGCCTGCTTCTGACACAAAGGCACTGGTGAAGGGTCGCTTTGAGGGCATCCATGCTCTGGGATGGAGCGCGCAGAGCTGAGAGCCAATTTTCAGGAAAATCCCTCAAGGAAAAACAACTTTGAACATATCATTCACTTAATTAAAGGAGAAATTAAGACTTAATAATGCAGGAAAATTCTGTTAACCTCTCTTGATCCAAGAGTTGCTTTCCCATGTGACCCCTCCATGGGGATGCTGTGCTTTTCCAGCTCTGCACAGAGCTACACAAAACAGGTTTCCAGCAGCAGTGTCCCTGCTCAGCACCCCTCAGTCCTAGGGACAGCACTGCTCCTTCAGGAAAAAACCATCATCACTCATGGACTTCTCTGTTTTCTTGCTTTAGAGGAAAAAAATTGACAATTTTTGTGGGGAAATCACTGATCTCTGCTGCTCCAGAGAACAGATTTCTCTTCTCTCTTCTCCTTCTCCTTCTCCTTCTCCTTCTCCTTCTCCTTCTCCTTCTCCTTCTCCTTCTCCTTCTCCTTCTCCTTCTCCTTTTCTCCTTCTCCTCTCTCCTGATTTTTATGCCTTGGCTGCTAATATGAGGCATGATTTTTTTCCAGGAAAATTGTTCTTTTTTTCCCCCAGTTATTGGTGCAATTGATGAAGAGTTGATGGCTGTGCATTACAGCTAAGAGTAGAATTATCCCAGATCTTTCTTCTCCTGCCACAGCCTCACAAAATGGTGGTGGAACATTTCTCATTTCTCTCTGCTGCATCTCCTTGCAGTTAAATGCTTCTGTTACATGAGAGATCCAGAAATTCTGGCTCAAAATACACTTTCCCACACTTTATCCAGCCTCCTAAGTCGCAAATGAGTTGATTCATAAAAACTGAAAGTTTTTTGTAAAAAGTTCCTTCAAATCTCCCTGAAAACCACAAAGAGATGAAACTCGAAAATGCATTGAGTGGTCACTGCTCCTCACAGTAATCACAGACATTTTATTTATCCCCTGTGCCTTTGGCTGTTTGCTGTATTCACCTGTTGTGCCTCATCAGATGCAGGGGGTTCAATCCTCTGGAAGATGGATTGGCTTTGTTTGTGTGGACAGAGCCTGATGTGGCAGAGCCTTGATCCCTGCCAAGGTCTCCTCACAAGCTCAACACATGAAAAATGGTAATGGTGATAAAGGAAATCAAAGATGGTCATTTTCCAGGGAAAGTGCTTTTGTGAGAGGCAACAATGATGACATTGTTACCACCACAGCTTTGATAGTGGTGGAAGGCTACTCTGTTATTTTTAACAAAATATTAAAGGCAAAGTTTTACATTCCTAACTTCTCCACTTAGGTCCTGCAAAACTAATTAAAAGATTTCAACTGATCAATTCTTTTGATGAAAAGTACCTTCTTTCCACAAAAAAAAAGAAAAAAAAGTGAAATTTTCATCTCAAAGCCAAAGGCTGAATACTCAACATAACTATTGCTTGAAAAACTGAAATCTAATAAAAATATTTTGATTTTCTGCCAGAATATTTTTGGTTTGTTTTCAGGCATTTGGCTTTCAGATAAAAGCTGGAAAATTTCCAGGGAAAGTGAGGAGGAGGGCTTACTGGGATTTTGGGTTATTTTTTTTTCATATATGCAATAAAAGAAATCATTTGGATGAATCAAATTGTTTTAGCTAATAAGAATTTTAAAGAAAAGTAAGTCCTTGTTCTTGTAAAAAAAATATGCAAAGATGATGAAAAGTGAAACATTTTTTGGCCTTGAAAGCAGTGGTACATATTTTTTGGACCATGCTATCACTGCCAGAGGCAGTGTATTCATCAGTGGTTCATCTATCAAACCAGAACAAGCACCATTCTTCTCATTAAGAGAGTTTTGTAGAAATGGCACATTCCTCCTCTAGTTGTGTCTACTCTTCATTTATTAAATCCAAGTTTCATGTGTTAAGGATGCAGGATGGCATTCCACCTTTTAAGACCTCTCACAGTTCCAGCCCTTTGTTAAGAATGGACTGGATTTTAATGTGTCTCACCCAGCACAAATTGGATTATTAGGTAAATAGTCCTTCTCAGCAGCAGAGACCTGCTTTGTTACATTAAGGTCTCTGCTGATGTTTGTCAGCTCTTAACCACTTCTCTCCCAGATTCTCTGAGCTTACCATTTCAAAATCACCTGCTTTTGTCCCTTATCTTGTATGGTCTTTTCACATTTCCTAGACGAGACTCTGGGAGACGAAAGAAGGCAGCAAGGGTGGTTAGTTCAAATTTTCTTATTTGTGCTTTCCTCTGATTAATTCTCTTTACTCATCCCCTTTCCCCTCCACTTTTGCAATACCACTGGGAGCTGAAGAGGTCCAAGTAACATTTGTTTGTCCACTGTACCTACCTGCACACTGTATTCTACGTGCAATCACCATCCATCCCTTCTAGAAGTCAGGTCAGACAGGGACTTGCACAAAGTGAGATCTTCTCCTGTCAGGTGTGCATCATCCTAGAGAAACTGCCTCAGGTGGGACAGATGGGCTGAATCCTTTGTGGCAAAGCTCTGCTGGCTTGAAAAATGTCCAAAATGTTGTCTAGTCAATTCAGTGGAGCTGCTTTACTTGTCTGGTGGACTCAGCCTTGCTGTCTGAATAGAGGAGGAGGTTTCTCTATGTCCTCCTATGATGCTGGTGAGGAAGAGTGGATTCCTCCAAGAGTGCTCTAGGTGTAGGACTTTTCTTTCTTTAGGTGCAGGAGATGACACCATTTTCTCCCTGCTTGCAGCCTGAAATCTCCTTTTCTCCCTGCTGCAGGAGAGGAGGCCTTGACCATGTACATGGACAAAAGCCGCCTCGACAGAAAGTCAGGAAACGCCACCCAGAGCGTTGAAGCCTTGCACCAGCTCGCCTCCTCCTACTTTGTAGATCGTGATGGCACCATGAGGAGACTCCATGAGATCCAGATCTCTACCGGAGCAATCAAGGTACCACATCCTGCCTTAGGAAGAGGGAAAAGATTGTCTGCCTTGAGTGGATTCTCTAGGGATTTAGGGCAGGGCTTTGCCAGACTGATGTCTTCTTTGAGCACAAGTTGTTTTGTTCCCAGGGTTAGGTTTGCTCTTATTCAATTGAAGAATTGATTTCCCCAGGGTCACTAATGTCTGGAAAGAGGTGGGCATTCAGTGTGGTGGTTGTGTAGGACAGGAGATTTCAATAGTGTGACAGTGACTTCTGGAAGGGAGAGAGGGGGCAGAGGAGCCAGATCAGTGATGGAGGTTGGAAGGGAGAGGCAGGTCTGTGAAATGAACAGCTCTGTGCCACCTAGGAGTGTTTGTCTCCTGGGGATGTAAGGCTGCAAAACATCTCAGCTGAATTTGCTACTAGAAATGGTGAAAAACTCAGTGTGGCATTACTGAGGCTTCTGGAATGAAACGGACTGAGAGACAGCTTGGGGGCTGCAGCAGGAAGGAAGGGAAGCTGCTCAGAGAATACAAAACAGGGAAAATGGCTCTGCAAAGGCTGCCTTCTCTGAAAGCAATCATCCTGCACTGGGCAGGGATTTTATTGTTGCTGAGTTCACTCCAGGGAAGGTGATGTGGATGGAGTCGTCATTGTTAGCCATTTCTGAAAGGTTTCAGCTCTCGTTATTGTTCTGTGCTGTCTCATGGCTGAGGCTGTTCCCTTCTGGATGGGAAATTGTATTGAGATATTGAAACAGTGACAGCAGATAATCACCCGTGGTGAATTCCAGGAGGGCAGGAAACCAACAGCAGCAGCACTGCAGGTCATCTGTGCCTCCATCCATCCTCAGCACAGGGCTGCTGTTCACATCTGTTGTGGGAGCACCAGGAACCACTGTGGGCTGGCAATCCATCTCTGTTTCTTGCTTTCCAATAAGAGAAGCCAGGGAATAATTCCTCTACAGGCTTCTGATGTTCTCCAATGGAAATCCTCTGTGAGAAACATCAATCTGCAGGATCCCATTGCCAAACCTGAGGTACCCTAAAGAAAGCAGCCACAGTTCCTTCTGATTTTTCAGCTTGAGACTGCACCAAACATCAGCAGTGTCTTGCAGGGTGGGGCATTTTTTCCCAATTAGAGAGGATGTGTTTTGGGTTATATCAGCTTGTGACAAGGAGTCCTTGAATTAAAAGATTTAAAAAGCCTGGGGAAGGTGTGGTGCTGCTGTCAAAGGGAACATTCTCTCTTTTCTACATCCTCTGTAGGTAACAGAAACTCGGACCGGCCCCCTGGGCTGTAACAGCTATGACAATCTGGACTCTGTGAGTTCTGTCCTTCTGCAAAGCACTGAGAGCAAACTCCACCTGCAAGGTAGGGCCCAGGGACCAGGGAGGGGGGTGGAAATGGGACAGGAGTGCCCTTTTTCTGAGCCTTTCCCCCTCTTCTCTTTGCTGTGATTCTGCTGTGTCTGGAAGCTCCCTGCACACAAGGCTCAGCTGAGCAGAGCTAGGGCTGACCCCAATGAAGTGTCTCCCTCTGCCACTGAATTTTGATGGACTTTTGTGCATGATACACACACCAACATTAAAAAAAAAGTGACCTCTTCCATCAGTTTTGAAGGAGAATTCTGCCCACGTCTCTCCGTCCCTCCCAAACTGCTGATTTGTGTAAGAGGTTTGCAGATCAGCTTTCGGGGCTCTCTAATGACCATAATCTTTGGGAAAAGTCACAGAGGTTTTATTTGGATGCTAGAAGCCATGGCTTCAGTCCCAGATGGGGAGCTAGTCCAAAAGTCAACAGATAGAGGTCATGGCTGAATTAATAAATAAATACATGCTGGTTAGCAAGAAGTCAACTTCAGTAGAAGGAGGAAATTCACTGGGCATGTAATTCATGAAGGTTATTCCCAAGTTTTTGACAAAATAAGGATATGTGGGATTTAATTGCTAATTTGCCCAGATGGTTTTATTTCTCAAATCCTTGTACTTGCACAAATTTTAATTTTTCAGATGAATGGACTACATTACATCTTCCGCTTTGAGTATAATTTGGCAAGTGCTGTTTTAATCTTTGGTTTCACAGAAACTGGGTTTCATTTACCAAGTAATGTTGTGGATATAATATTATTGTTGTTATTATTTGCCTTTAAAAATAATATGCAGGTTGTTTTCACGATGGCAGTGATTATCCAAATCACTGAGTTCTGGTTCTTACCTAATTAACAATAAGCAGTTTGAGGGGGTTTAACACTGTGATGATAGCTGCTGGTAATGAAAACCCAAGGATGACACATGAGATAAGTGGGGAAGCAGCTAAATCAGTAGGCAGCTTGGGTTATAGGCAGACAAGTGGGTAAATCAATAGAGTGCTGTTGGTTATCTGATCCTACAAGAGAGGAGATAAACCAAGGGAGGGGGAAGGAGGAGGAGGAAAAGGGAAAAATTTGAGGGTGTGATCTCTGATGGGAGCAGACAGAGAACATTGGGGGCCAACCACACATGGGTTTGATGGAGCTCCATGGCTGAACCCAGTGCAAGGAGAGGATGGAGCCAAGGCAAAGAGGCAGCGAGGGAAGGGAGGAAGGCAGGAGCTCATCCTAATAGAACAAAGTGACCTTTAAAGCTCCACCTGAGCTTTCTACCTAATCTGGAGTGTGGTTCTTGGGATAATTAACCAGGATCCTTCCTCTGCTCTGAGAGGCCTCATTACAAATTAGTCACAGGGCTGCAGCAGGTAATGGATCGTGACCAAGTCTCCCCTGATCTGATTAGCAGCCGAGCATGAGCTGCTGACAGAAATCCATGTTCCTGCCTTTGTGTCACTCCAGCTCTGAGCCTGACTCAATAAAAGAGCAGCTTCTTCGTGACAGGGAGAATTTCTCTGTCTGAACTTGCTGCTGCCCAGCCTTGGGACTTGGGGTTTCAAAGCTGTGCCTTTCAGGAGAGACAGTGGGTGGGATGTGGCACTGAGTGCCCTGCTCTGGTTGGCAAGGTGGTGATCAGCCAAAGGCTGGACTCAGTGATCTTGGTGGTCTTTTCCAGCCTAAATGATTCCATGAACCCATGTAGGGTTTGGGAAGGTTGATTTTGGGGGAGGACTCATTGATCTTGGTGGTCTTTTCCAGCCTAAATGATTCCATGAACCCACGTAGGGTTTGGGAAGGTTGATTTTGGGGGAGGACTCATTGATCTTGGTGGTCTTTTCCAGCCTAAATGATTCCATGAACCCATGTAGGGTTTGGAAATATTGATTCTGGGGGAGGACTCAGTGATCATGGTGGTCTTTTCCAGCCTAAATGGTTCCATGAACCCACATAGGGGTTGGGAATGTTGATTTTGGGGGAGGACTCAGTGATCATGGTGGTCTTTTCCAACTTAAATGATTCCATGAACCCATGTTGGGTTTGGGCAGGTTGATTTTGGAGGAGGATGGTGCAGTGTGTCTGGTGCTGCACTTGGGACAAAAAATAATCACTAATTTATAAACTAGTTATATACATAATTTATAATTTATATATAATTTATAACTAGATACTAGTTATAAAGCAGCATCCTTGTGGGCCTAGCATGCATGACATGTTCTGGGGTATGTATATACATATATATTTATACACAATATTTATCACAGAAAGTCTCCCTTTTTCCCAGCCCTCCCTGGAGCAGGATCCCTGTGGTGATGCAGGGCAGGGTACCAGCAGCTCTACAGCAGCCTGCTGGGATAGGGGGATTTGTGTTCCCTGGACAAGTGTCCTGTGCAGAAATTGGAAAATTTGACTGAAAAAAAGCAACATTTTGAAGAATTTCAGGAACTCCAAATTTCAGAGGCATGGCTTGTTGTATCAATACTGTTACTGACAGTATATGTCAATAGAGCATTGCACTATTTCAGTGAGGTACAATCATTCTGTGCTGTTCCAAACTGTGCAACAATAAACAGGAAATGTTGCATATCAGGTCATTTTCTACATCAAATGTGGTCATATATTATAATACTATACATAATGCATGTTGTATACAATACTTACATTAAATCTATTAAATTTCAATATTTAATATTATATTGCCATATATGTGTAAATACCCTTATATATTATACATCTATAACTACATAAAGAGATGTATTATATACCTGCATAGCATATATGATAGCATAACATTAGAATTTACATTACAATTACTATTAAAGCTTTTTCCAAGATGGAAAGAATAGTAATGGCAACACAAAACATTTCAGCTTTTCACTGCAGTGAAATGAGGGAGTATGAAAAAATACATTTAGAAAGTCAAAAGTGCTTTTGGAGTCAACATGCTCTCACAAAATGCTTCAATGGAACTGCATTTTCAACAGAGAACTCTTCTGTGGAAAATGTTTCAAATAGCTCTAATTTGGAGCTGGGAAAATTTACCTCTTTTAATGCAGGAAGCCTTTTATATACAGTCTAAAGCCAAACATCTATCTCTAATAGTTTTTCTGGGTGAATTAAGGACATGTTCCCTTGTCAGATACTTCATATTCTGCCTGTAGTTATCTAAGACAAACCTATACCAAATCTGTGCTGCTCTTAATTTTTAAAGAGGAATTTCATGCTTTACAAAGTGGCAAAATTACCCCTCTAATCAATAAATTACCTTCAAAACTAACATATCCAAGTCAGCAGCAAACTTCCATTATACATCTATTAGCAGCTCCTGAGGCTGCTGTTGGGGATGAGCCCGTTCCTTGTGCCCCCTGGCTTGGATTGAGGGATTGTCCCCATGGAAGTGGTCCAAAATCCCAGTTTTTAAGACCAGTTTGCCCCTCTTCTTGGCTGTTGATATGATGTTGTTTTATCAGTAGACAGTGGTGAAATATTGAAGATATATATATATATATATATATATATGGGTTTTTGGATGTTTGCAATATCCAAAGAAATTTCTTAGAGAACAACACAGCATTTGGGATATTTGGGATATTTTATTAGGGTTGTGGCTGGCAGTAGGGCTTTTCCTGCTAGCAGTGGTGCCTTTATATTCCTTGGGATTACAGCTTTCCTGCTTTACAGGTAGCAACAGAAGTACCCACAGCAGTGGTCTCAAAAGATTGATGCCATCTGTGCTTTACTGACAACCATAACCCACTGAATTCCAGCAATATTTAGTCCCTGGGCATGGGATAGAGCTACACAGGAAAGAGAGGATACCAGGATCACCCGAGTGAGGTGTTGCTGCTGGCACAGAGCTTGTAAAATCTCTTGCTGATATCCAATCACAGAGATGCTCAGAACTAAAGCAAAAAAAAAAAAATTCATATTAATAAATTGATATGAATATAATTGATATGAAAAAAAATGAAATGGTCTTGTCTGGGGATGATGAAGAATCTGTGAATATTTACATGTATATCTATAAAATGCTCCTGCGGAAATAGGCACAGCTGTATTTCAGCTGTGAAATTTCTGGTTTCTTCCACAAGGCAATTCCTGGCTGGAAGATGTGAGTCACCTGTAATCCCAGCAACCTGTTTAAAGTCAGGGGTTGTGTTTGGAGTGGCTGGATTTGGGTGGCACTTGTGCAAACACAGCTCTGAGTGTGGGCTTCTTGTCAAATGCTTCAGGAAACTGGTGGGTTCCAGCCAAAATGCTTTTCTGGTGAAATTAAGTATTTATATAAGTATTTTGTTGAGTTGGTGCTAAGTGTACAGAAGTCTGATTGCCCCTTAAACATGATATTCTTTCTTACAAGAGGATATTTTCCTGGAATTTTATTTTTTTTCAGAAACCATGAGTCTTATGGGCAAAAAGCAAGTATCCATGTGAAGCACTGCAATGTTAAAACATGTTGTGTTTTAAAGATTACAGGGTATTGACACTTCTGCATCTGCTGGAATGCCCCTTGCAATGGGAGGCACTTTCCTTGAAACTTCAATTGTTTTTTCACCCCTATTCTCTCCAGAAAAGAATAAAATTTAAAATATCTAAAGCCAGGATCATTTGTAGCTGGTACCAAGCAGCTTGTTGTGCTTTATCCAAGTTCAAATTCAAAGAGAAACTGTGGAGAACTGAAGAGCCTGAGGTAATTTGATCATATTCAAAGAGCCAGAGCAGGTTGCTCCTCCATGAAGCAGAGTGGAAAATGTGTTCATGGGACTTGGACCATGAATGAAGAGTCAGTGCACATCAAGAAGTCCAGCTCTGCTCTCATGTGAGCTTGAAAGCTCAGTGAGTATAGCTGCCTTCAGGCTCTCTGGTCCCCTTTGTGGATCAGTTCTCCAACAGCACTGCACTCTCATTCCATCCTGAAGGAAAGTTTGGGATCCATCACTAATATCAGTGTGAGGATTTGGCAAGGGACCATCTCTCTGTAGTGGTTGTTTCAGATAAATCATAGGATTCCAGAATGGGATTGGAAGGGACCTTAAAGCTCATCCATTCCACCCCTGCCATGGCAGGGACACCTCCCACTGTCCCAGGCTGCTCCCAGCCCTGTCCAGCCTGGCCTTGGGCACTGCCAGGGATCCAGGGGCAGCCACAGCTGCTCTGGGCACCCTGCGCCAGGGCCTGCCCACCCTCAAAGGGAACAATTCCTTCCTAATATCAAATCTAAACCTACTCTCTTTCACTTTAAAGTCACTCCCCCTTGTCCTCTCATTACAATCCCTGGAAGAGGCTGAGCTTCAGGACCTTCTGAAGACAGCAGGAAGAAATCTGAGCTTCTTGTTGAGACACATCTCAGAAAAGACCTCAAAGGGATCTCAAAATAATGATCCTCTGCAGGCCAGTTTGATGTGTTTGCAGTGATGCTGTCCTGGCCAGCTCTTTGTGTGTTCCTTCCAGTCCCCAGCAGCATTGCAGAAAAGGCAGCAGGATCTATGCAGAAGTGTCCCTGGGCTGGAAACCCTTCCTTGTGCCAGTGTCACAAACACATTCCCAGCTGGGGGGTGCTCCAAGCCCATTCTGCCTGGGGGCTGCCAGTGGGGGTCAGGCAGAGGGGCAGCTTGCTGCTCACCCAGAGCAGGGCAGAGGGACCAGGGCTCCCTGAGCCTCCCACAGCCCTCTGAGCCCCCACACCTGCTCTTCCAGAGGGACCTCATTAAGGCTGAGGTGCTTCTCTGGATCCAAATGCAAAAGGGTAATGGGGGTCCCAGGGTCACCACCTGCTGTTTTTCTCTTGTCTGAGGTGAACACAACCCATCAGAGATGGGCCTGCACTCCTGAAAGGGGTCACAACCCTTTTTGCCATTCCCGCGCGCTCTCATCCTCTGAATTATTGTCTGATTTTCATTCCACTCCAGTGAGCTGTCAGGCATGGCTCTGGTAATGCAGCACAGCAGAAGCACAAACAGATGGGTGATTGACCCACGTGCCTTCATTACAGTGCAGCTCAGCTCTGCCACAAACCCCTCACACTGCGACAAAACTCTCACACTGCCACCAACCCCTCACACTGCCGTCCCAGCCCTGCCCTCTTCCAAGGGCGTTCCCTGTCAGAACCCAGGACATTCCTCTGGCTGCCCTGGGTGATTTGACATCCTGGCAAGGGGCTCAGAGACCTTGGCACGGAGTCAAAACCACCTGTGCCTTTGATTTTAGCCCATGGAAACAATTACCAACTTTGTGTGAGGAGTTACAAGCCACAAGAGTTTGAGTAGAATGATAGTGAATTCGTCACAGGGTAAAAAAGTAGAATTTTGGGGATTTAGGATGGGGGTTCAAGAGGCAAAGATGCAAGGATCTGGGCATGTCCTGTCCTTCTTCTCCTTCTTCTTGCCCTCCATCTTCTGCTGTGGTGGTGGCACTTTTGGATTGCTTTAGAATGGAGATAGACTGTCTAACATAGGTGATAGGTATTGGAAAATTATTGTAAATAAAGTACATGTAGTTCTTAGAGTAAAAAGTTAACACCACCCCAAGGGCAGGGACTGTGCTACAACCCAACCTGCTGGACAGACCTCAGCAGGTCAGAGAAAGAATGGATAAGGAAAAATAACCTTGGAAAGCAGAACAGACAAATCTTGACTTCTTTTTCAGTCACAGGGCTGGGGAAAAAGTCTTTTTAATACCTTGGGGGTCATCTAAACCCAGAAACCTGAGAGATCCCTGAAAGGCTTGGAGTTATTGTCCCCTGCCACGTGCTCCACAGACACTGACAGGGGCTGACAGGCAGCACTGGCCAGGTAGGAGCAAACAGCTGGGAATCCTCAGGGAGATCCACAGGGAGTCTGGAGGAGGCTGGCATGGAAAACCACGTACACTGTGCACAGGGCAAACACTGAAACTGTTATTGCATCTCTGGTACCTGAGCAAGGAGGCACTTACAGTGCTGCCTGCACAGATGGATGCATACACAAACACTTGCCATGCAGAAAGGGACAAGGGGATAGATCTCCCTGCTAATGTAAGTCTGCCAAGCAACACTGAAATCATCGGCACTAAATCCATTTGCACTTTTATAGGATTTGGCAAGTAGCCTTCCTAGCAGGGAGCAGGCTGTGAAGGCTCAGGTACCCAACTCCTGTATTTATGCTGTGGGAGCTGGGCACTTAACTCTGCAAGGGACTTTTATAAATCCCTCTCGTGGTATTTTCCTTTCTTCTGTTTTCTGTTCCTTCTTATTTTCCCTTTCAGTGTGTATTTCCCTTTTTTTGTTGTGGAACCAAACCCATTTACTATCTCTCAAAACAGGTCAGAGCAGTATTGCTTCTGAACTAGCACTCAGTTTCAGGACACAAAAAACACCATATCTGGGAATAAGGGAGGTTTTGCATTCAGAGCCTCGTGCTGGGATCTGGGAATGGGGTGAAAGGGTTTTGGGGAAAGGGAAGTTTCTTGTCACCCTTCTCCTGCAGAGGACATGGGCTCTGTTCTCAGCTAAATCACTACTTGCCCTAAGGAATGCAATTTGTATTTTCTTTATTCATGACAGCTTTTAATTCTTCACCATAACTATCTCAACCTGCTAATGAAACTGGTTTTGAAAAGAGGAACAAATACCTGAAATTACATTTTAATTTACTTTTTTTTCATCCATAACCCTGTTGCTCTCTCTCCAGGCCTCCAGATCATCTTCCCTCAGTATTTACAAGAGAAGTTTGTCCAGTCTGCCTTGAGTTACATCATGTGCAATGGGGAGGGCGAGTACATCTGCAGGGACAGCCAGTGTGGCTGCCAGTGCTCCGAGGAGTTCCCCCAGTGCAACTGCCCCATCACCGACATCCAGATCATGGAGTACACCCTGGCAAACATGGCCAAGACCTGGACAGAAGCCTATAAAGATCTGGAGAATTCAGGTAACTGAGAAAAACTTGCTTTTTCAATTTGTGACAGGTTACAATCTGGTAAAAAACCTTTTATTCCCTCAGTATAATGCTCTACTTTGGCCAAAAATTAGAGGATATTGAACCCAAACCCAGGATCTTAGTCTTGAAAGTCTTGCCCTTTTTTTCCTCTATTAAACACACAGACAGGAACACACACCAGACATGGAATTATGTGTACAGGGATATTTTCCATGGAAGTATATGTTTGGTTAAAAATCTGATTTTTCAGACCAAACCATCTACAAATCTCTCTTTTAATGGTTCTACAGAGAAACTTCCACGATATGAATGACTCCATGTTCTCAGAAGGCTGATTTATTAATTTATGATATTATATTAAAAATAATGTTATGCTAAAACTATACTAAAGAAAGAGAAAGGATACATCAGAAGGCTAAACAAGAATGATAATGAAAGCTCCTGACTGACTCCTCAGAGTTCAACGCAATTGGCTGTGATTGGTTATTAATTAAAAACAATTCACATCTTTGGATAAACAATCTCCAGACTACATTCCAGAGCAGCAAAACATGGAGAAGCTGAGGCTTCTCATCTTGCCAGGAGAAAAAATCCTGGAGAAAGGATTTTTCAAAAAATATCATGGTAACAGGCTGGGTAACCCCAGGGCAAACCAGAAATGTGGATTTCAGGAGCTTTTGCCAGTTCAGTACCACACAAGTTTACAAGAATTACTGGCAGTGCCTGCCAGCACAGTCACTGGTAATGTTAGCAGTTGTTAGTTCTGGCACAGCATCTTCACAAAAGGTGCTCGAGAGCCACAGGTTGGTCTCAGCAAACCCCTTCCCATCCCAGGGGATCTAACCCAGCATTGAGAAGGTGGGAGCCCATGGAGAAAGGAGTTCCAGCCCCACATTCTGTCCTTGCTGCACTCAATCCCAGCACAGGCCAGGGTAGATAATTATATTCAGGCTCCCTCCCCTTGAGATTTGAATGGGGGAAGGTGTTTTTCATTTGCCATGTTAAAGTGACATATTGCAGTGCAATTTCTGCCATATTCCACCCAGGGCTGGAGGCTTTTCAGGGCTAGATGGAGTGATTATCTTTATGTCTAAAGCTGCTGCATCTGATTCATCACTTTGATGCATCATGCGTGAACTTATCCTCTGAGATAGAAGTTGCTATCACAAAAGACTGCAGTATTAGTGTTTTGCTTCTTTGTTTTAATAAATATTCCCAATAACTAGAGGATTTTCTTCATTATGAACAGCAGAGGAGAAATCTCTGATGACATCTGAAGGCTTTTCCAATAAAGTGGACTGAAAGGCACAGGAGTGCTCTGAAAGCAAATACCATTTTGCACAGGAAGCCACTGAAAGCCCAAAACATTTGTATTCTGCTTCTGGTCTGTGTTGGATCCTCTGTTAATTTAAAAAAATTGTGCAGGGCGAATCAAGAGTTGCTGTGATTTGGAATAGTATCTTCAAAGTCAAGGAGGCTGCCGTGAACTGAAACTGCTTTGAATCAGCTCAGGAATTTTTTTTACCCTGTGCTTCACTGCTTGTGGGTAAATTAAGAAAAATAATGCTATCTTATTCTTGGCATTTTAGAATGGCTGGTCAAGAAAATCAGTGATTGTGGATTAAAAAAAATGCCAACTATTAATTAAGTAATTTAGTGGAGTTAATTTATTTGTTTATTCAAGGGTATTGGTTTCTGATGTAAATGGGTTTGTTGGTTTTTTTTTTAACACTGGCAGAAGGAAAATTTCATCTGTGAAAGAGATGTCTGACCTGTCAATTCCCTGTGGTGCCACTTGTGATGCTGAGTCACTGCCATGGGACTGCCTTGGGGATGGGGTGACTCAGCAGAAAGAGGGGCCAAGCTGCATCACGGGAGGTGTAGTTCCAGCCACCAGCAAGGTTTGCTGTGCAGAGGAATCAAATAACCACAAATGCAAACAGACATGTTAATTAATTGGAAATTCTCAGTGTTAAGAATGAAGCATTCCCAGAAACAGGGAATATCCCCATGCATACCACTGGCTTTCAGGCAGAGTTATAAATTAATATAAATAATGAAGAAACTATGTTGGTTTTAAAGTACTTTTCTTTTTCTTCATCACCCTAATTTGAAACAACCCCATCCAGCTTTTATTTTGCCAGATTTTCTGCTCATTTGTTTTTCCCCCAACGTTGCACTGCGGTAGCAAAATGTGCACACTGCACCGAAATTCCTGCCTCGCCCGTCTCGATGAAAAATGTACCACATTCATCATCACAGGGAAAAGAGCCTGGGCTCCTGCACAAAAAGGCTTTTGAGGAAATTGATTTATAAGGGGCGGGAAGCAAATGCAAGGCTTTTACTGCTGAAAGGTACCCGGAGTAATCAGCATGGTCAACAGAAGCAATTATACCTGATGGTGGTTCCAGAGGCCCACGGAAAAGCACACAGGCAGGGTTGGGGAGGAGAAGGGCACTGACAGCAGCACTAAAAACACAGTGAAAACCTGAGAGATGGCTAAAAACAATCTCTTGGTTGTCTTTGGGGGAGAAAGGAGATCAGCAGATGTCCCAGGGATGTTGGTAGTGCAGTGGTGATGATTATTTTTATGAGTAGGATGTGAACATCCACTTACCATCCATGTCAGGATGGGACTGACCGATGTACAAATATCCTTTGTTGGGCAGCTAAGCAGGAGCTGCAAGTAGGAAATTTCCTGCATAGGAAATCTGTTATGCAAATATATTTAACTTTGTACAATAGGATTTAAATTATCTGATTTTTTTTTCCCACTAATTCTATGGATTATTTCTTTTTTTATTTGAAATGATGTCAGCCTTTACGAACTCTCCTTTTCCTTCTGAAAATAGAATGAAGGGATTAAAAAAAAAAAAAGATTGGGAAAGGATCAGAAATAATGTAGATAATGTAGAGGAAAAGATGGCTATACTTCTTGTAGGCTTGTTTGGGAAGTTTATGGCAGGGTCCAAGTACAGCCTCCCTCTAGAAGCAGGACCAAAGCCAGCACTAGATCAGGTCAGCGTTGGTTTTGCCTAGCAGAGTGTAAAATGAGAGATTTTTATACATCTCTGATCATGTTCCAGCATTGCATTACCTCCAAGTGATGAAGTTTTTCAGTAAATCATTTTAATTTCTCAAGCTGCGAACTGTGTATTGCTCCTTGTTATAGCAACTTTCTCTCAAAAGAGGAGTTTTGCTCATATCTGTGAGTACCTTTTGCTGTAATTAAATATCCCTTGGCCTCCTCTTTACCAAATGAGACCAGTGCAGCTCCCCACAGCTGACTTTGCAGAACTCAGAGCACCTCAGTGCCCCCCAGCTCTGCCCTCCCAGTCCCTGTTCATCCCTTTCAGGTGGGTGCCCCAGGTATAGCAGTGCCAAGAAAAGGTCAATATCAACTCCTCCAAGCAGGATTCAGCCCAGTATGAAGTTTTTTTTCCAGTGAGAACAGGATATTGACCCACTTCAGCCCCCAGGACCTTCCTCAGCTGATTGTGCCCAAACCTGTGCTGACACCTGGGGTTTTTCTCTCCTGGTACAAAACATTGCTGTTGTCGTTATCGCATTTGATGGAGTTCTTATTGTCCCACTCATTGCATTTCTCAAGGTCTCACTGTGTCAAATATGGTTTTCTAGCATCAAAAATTGAGTTATTTTCCCCTGAGAAAGTTGGAACCATCTGGTTTTTCCTCATCTGAGGATGTCCCAGCCTGGTAATCAGAATCTGAGCAAACCACCCTCCTCAGGTAGGAAGGAGGGGCTGATCAGAAACAGAAACAGTATCAGAATTTCTGATTGTGATGAAAAAAAACCTCAAACAAACCCTGCATAACAGTGGGGTATTTTTCATTATCAAACAAAATAAAATGGAAATAAAGTGATCAAAAAACAACAAACACAACAAACAGCAACACTGAACAATATATTTTTCGATCAATTGGACTTGTTCCTTTGGCTAAAATTGACACTTTTTGTTCTCACCTGAGCCCTGCAAACTATTTTATTTTATTTTCCTCATTACAAAATGCAACCCATTTATCTTCAAATGGAGTTAAATGAGAGGTAAGAATCAAAATGTTCTTTTTTAAAAAATGCAAAAGCAGGACATTTTAACAGCATCCAAAGCTTTCCTCTGGGAAATTTTTAAAGCTTTGTTTTCCCCCCTTTTTTTTAATTACACAGCAAAATGCTTTGCCTTCAACAACAAACAGCATTTCAGGACCTGCTGAAAAACAATGTAAATGAGAACAATTTAACTGAAAATGATTACAACTCCCAGCTTTTTGTTTGTAACCCTTACACTATAACCTCATGTTCCAGGGAATTTCAGACTTTTATTTTGTTTTTTTTTTTTCTACACTATGTACATTTTAACTGTGTTGTTACACCTTGATATTCACTAGAGGGTTTTTTTTTTCTATATGGAAGCAGCAACAGCCATGGGATTAGTCGCTTCCTGGGGCAGAGTGATAGAGCAGTGAGTCAATGGACATCACCTTTCTCTGGCAGAGCTGATGGCCTCATCATCATCCTCATCAGCACTCTTCCTCCACCCTGCCAACAAAACCTTTGTCCCAGCTCAGAAACCTCCGCATTTCTCCCCATTTCTTTTGTGTGCGTGTGTGTTCCAGATGAGTTCAAATCCTTCATGAAAAGGCTACCTAGCAACCACTTCCTGACCATTGGGAGCATCCACCAGCACTGGGGGAACGACTGGGACCTGCAGAACCGCTACAAGCTGCTGCAGAGCTCGCTGGAAGCCCAGCGCCAGAAGATCCAGCGCACCGCCCGCAAACTCTTTGGCCTCAGTGTCCGGTGTCGGCACAATCCAAACCACCAGCTGCCTAGGGAAAGGTACCTCCATCCTTCCTCAGGCATGGGGGAGCTGGGCTCAGGGGCTGGTGGAGCTGGGATTGGGTTTGGGATTAATCCCAGTACGCTGTGTTTGGATATAGGGGTGTTGGCACGGATGTTTTGGGGGAAACGGTAAAATCTGGAAGTTCCTGGAGGTGTAGGTAACTTTTGTCACGTCCCTGACCACATTAATATCCCTCCTGTGTGGTTTTACCTACCCAGGGGAAGGGCATCATTTATTCTTAAAGTTCTGCAAGAATATCTTCAGTCTGTTCTGCTTTTTTTGTGGTTTTCCCTCAAGATCCACAGCTGAGCTTTCAGCCTCTGCTTGCTGTTCAAAGAGACATGTGGAGCACAAAGTGCTTCATGCCATTCTTGGATTGTGCTCCTCAATATCTCCAGAGTGAAAGGAGAAGCTTTAGTTTCACTTGGAGTGCATCACATTTTTGCTGTGAGATGCAGCGTGAACCTGTAAAACCTCACTGAGCAGAAGCCTGGCAGGATTATTATAGGTGGAGAGAGCAGATTTTCCATTTATTATAGGTGGAGAGAAGATTTTCCACTGCTACAGCAATTACTGATATCTAATAATCCCCTCTTGCTGGTTCCTTTCAGCCCTAACCTGTAGCTGAGTTTCCTTAAAGTCATTTTTAGAGACTTGCATTTCTGGATTTTCATAAACATCTCTTGCTGTGTCTTTCTACATTGTCTGGACTGAAGCAATATGGAAAATCTTGGAGAAAAAATGAGCCTGAGTTCCTTTTATTCTATGCTTCTCTTGGAAAGGTCAGGCCAAGTTAATATTTGAAGAGAAACTGTTTGTCCATTTCCTTCATTACCTAAATATTCTTTTTCAAGACAAAATTGACAGATTGACTGCTGTCTACAGCTCTCATCCAGCTCCCTGGCTGCCGAACATGCTGACTTTTCATTTCATCACTGTGCAGCTCAGAAAACTCTTCCAGGGCTTAACACCTCTTTAATTACCAAGAAATCTCATGTTTCTAGACAAAAATTTGATGGACTTACTAGGGATGAGGAGCAATATCTATTAAATGTAAGAGATTATGAAATAAAGTCTTTGGAGAGCTTCCTAAACCTGGCCCATCCCTGCCAAGTGGCTGAGCTGTTCTGAGCAGGCTGAGTGCTGGAGGAGCCACAGGCAAGTCCAAGGTGGAATTCTGAGTTGTTTTTGAATTTTTAACAACAACAACAACAACAATAAAGTGAAGCGGCAGCGAGGAAATCTCCATCCAACCATGTTACTCCAAAAGATTCAGACAAATATGTCTTCAGCATTTATCATCTATTTTAAAAACCCAGCCAAGCAGAAAGGGAGCCTCCAAATACTACAATGAAACGTGGGGGAAGGAGGGTGGAATGGATGATGGCAGATGGGTTTTTAACTGACTGATGTGCTTGATTTGTTTAAGTCAACATCAGCAGGCATATTATAATTTCTTTTCTTGTTTGTCATTCTGCATCTGCAGCTAGGCAGGGGAGCAGAGTGGTAGGAGCTGTGTAGTGGAAGAGGTGCAGCCCATCTTTCTCCTCACAGAGCTGGGAAATACTCTCATTTTCTAATTGTTGCTGTACAGAATGACAGAGGCTTATCAAGCATGCCAGTGGCTTTGAAAGGATGGCTTGGTTCTATTAAGAGCAAGCCTCTCTCTCTCTAATACACATAATTGTAAGCCTGCATTATACATTCAAAGGCAATGTTAAAAAAAAATAGATTGCAGTTGATTGTCCTCAGGGAAAGGAATAGGTGGTGCTTCCAAAAGGAAAATAAGAAAAGAAGAGTAGAGATTCTGGCAATTAGGCTGATTCTCCATGACCCTTTGCAATGGCTAAGGAGACAGAAATATCCATATCTATCTATCTATCTATCTATCTATCTATCTATATATCTATATATCTATATATCATCTATATATCTATATATCTATCTGTATATCTGTATATCTGTATTTTATGTATATAAATATAGATAAATATATAGATATATAAATATAGATTAATATATCAATATATCAATATAGATACATAGATACTGATCTATTTGGTCTGTACTTCTTTTGTCAAAACCCAGGAAAGTTTACAGGTTTAAAACAGAGGGAGGTCTGTTGGTTTAAAAAGGGGACCACTCCTCAGTTAATAAAACTTTGATGTCGAATGATCACCTGTAGTTTTATTTTAAAGCACTGGATGTAAAATAGAAATAACATCCAATGGAGAGAAGGGTTATACATGTTCTGGCCTGCAGCCAAAATACATCTCACAGCTGCTGAGGGAAAAAATAGCATTTTTTACTTCACTCTTCTGTACAGAAAACCCAAAAGTACCCCCAGAGCAGCTAGTGCTGGTTGGAAAGTGAAAGGTGAGTTTACAAAGGAAATTATTTAAGTCCCTGCCTTTTTTCCTGCAAATAAAAACCAAAAATCTGTCTGGCGCCCTGTTCCCAGCATTGCCAGGGAGCCACATGTCCAGTGAGCAATATTCAGAAAACACTGCAGAGTAATTCCCACCCAGAGCTTGGCCTGCAGGTCATATTTATTTTCACTTTAGAAAATCATGGAATCATTGACATTGGAAAAGACCTCCAAGATCAGTGAGTCCAGCCTGGGCTCGATCCCCATTTTGTCACCCCAACCAGAGCAGTGAGTGCCACATCCAGGTGTTCCTTGGACACCTCCAGTAATGGGGATTCCCAGCACCTCCCTGGGAATATTTTAAATGGAGATCAATGGCTACTCTGGTACTGGTCTCCAGCTCTTGAACAGTGGATTTTTCCAGCATCTTCTTGCTCTGACACCTCTTAGGTACAATGCCATGAGCCTGAGCCATCAGAGGGGTGTGTTTTAGAAAGTCAGTCCTGTCAGCTGAAGGGCTTTGGCAGGTCCTGTGTATATTCTTAACCTGTCCCAGTTGCAAGAAAAAAATGGTGTAATTTATATCACTTTGCTTCTTTTTCACTCTCTCACACTTCCCATTGTCGTGTTTGTAGCTGATGCCCAGCTCTGCCCTGGATTCTGCATTTTTATTTAATTACATCCTTTATTGCTGCCATCAGCAGATGGTGGGTAGTCTCCTGTTTCATTTTCTTCTTGTTTTTTTTAGTCCTACTTCTATCTTTGCTGAAAGCTAAGACACACACACATATTAACAAACAACCTCCCATCCATCCTCCGCAAAGTTCATCTGGAGAACAGGAAATTTACTGGTATCCATTGTAAGATATCAGCTGAGGTTTCTTTCCCATTTTGTTCTGCTGGATGTTAGTATAAAGAAGGACAGAACTATCCAGTGATTTTTTTTTCCTAAGACAGAACACACCCAAAATGGACAGAATGTGACCACCTGACTCTAATTTATTCCATTCCTATGGCCTGGCAGTCCTTGGTCCAACAACTCAGGGGCATTTTCAACACCTAAAACCTGTGTAAAGCATCAGTCCAGCACTGCACAAATCCAGGTGCATTTGACTGGCTTTCCAAACAGGAAGCACAAAGCTTCAGATGGGCGGAAACATATTTGTATTGCTGAAAAGTGAGCAAAAATTCACCTGTGAGCAGAAGACAGCCTCAGCCCCCTGGGATGGTTTGGAAATGCTTGTTGCTGTCAGCTTGTGGTTGTGTTTTACAGCCACACTGTTGGGTGCTGTCCCACCCCTCTGAGGCAGAGCTGTCCCAGGGATTAAGAGGAGCCCTGTGCATTTTTTGGGGACCAGGGCTGTGACTCTCCCTCTACAGCAGATATTTATGGACATCACTGCCTTGCTCCCAAGCTCCCCAGCCAGCCTTGTCCTTTCCACCAGCAGAAGAGCTCCTCTCGGCTGGGAATAGGGGGGAAGAGACCCTGGCAGCCCTGTACCGCAGGAAGAATATGAAAATTGTCTGTTCCCACATCCAGCACTTCACAATTTTTCTTCTAATGCCCTTCCTTTTTTCCTTGCCCTTCTTTTACTCCTTTTCTTCCTGCTTTTCATTTCTGCCTGCTCTCTTTCAGTTGTTGCTGTTGCAGTTTTCCCCTTTTTCCACCCCTTACTCCTGCCCACTGTGTTTCTCTCTCATTTTTCCATTTACCTGCACATTTTCCTCTCTTTCTTTCCCAACCTTTCTGCTTCTGCTCCTTGATTATTTCTTTCCTTCCAGTGCTTTCCTCTGTTTTACACTCTCATCCCTCCACTGGCTCCCTCGCCCTAATCATCTTGCTGTTCTTTGCTGCTGTATCATTTAATGCCTTCTTTGATACAGCCCACAGCTTAATGATTATTCGGAGGTCAGGCGATGCAGGTGCCATGAATTTCACTAATCCAGCTCTGAGAGCCTCTGTCCATAATCACTCCTCCTGTTCTACAGGGGCTGAATCCTAATTTGTCATTAGCCAGTCCTCTCACTGCAGCACGACCAAGAACTTTTTGCCCAGAGGAGACAATGAAGTATTCATTAGCCAGGGGGGAGGTGGAGGGGAGGGAGCAGCGGCTGCACACAGGGCTCTGCTGAGGGCTGCTGAGAAAGGAGTCCCTGCACCCAGCTTTCCTGGGGCACTGGGAAGGGGGAAAAGGGGGAAACAAGGCAACGTGGCAAGTGGGTTGAGCAAAAAAAGTGAACGTGGGCTGCAGTGTCATTTTCTAGGAGCCGTTCCAGGGCTGCAGGATGTGGGGTTGAAAGTGCTGATCCAGCAGCTGTGGGAGTGGTGGGGCTCAGGGGTGGGTGAGTGGGGCTGATTTTAAGCAAGAGACTTCAAGAAGTGATTAATTAGCAGAAGACTTTTGGGGTTTTTTTAAGGCGGAGTAGTTTTAGCAGCTTTGTCTCTATGCATCCTGGCTTCCACCCTCTTTTCTACTGTTTTGAGCTCATAATCAGAGGTTGCTGCTTGCTTTCTCTTGTCCTGTTATGGGTCTGTTTTTTGGAGGGTGGGGCCAATTGCTAATAACCTGAAGAGCAGTTTTCTCCTGCTAGCCTGGTAGTTCTGCTGCCCTTGTGATGTCCTGATAGCCCCACAGATTCTGGCATGGCTTTATCAGCTCTGTTCCCATGTCACTGTGGCGCTGCTGGGATCCTTGGCAGGACACAGTGCCTGTCTTGGCTCCTGGTGCAGAGTGAAGATAGAGAGCTCAGGTGAGCATTTCTAACTGGTAGCAATTTCTTAGAAGGATTTTTCTCATCACCAGAGGAGTAAACAGCAGATGAAAGATTCAGTCTAGAAATAGACTGGAATAGCTCCCAGATGCCACGGCAGGGTATCGATGTTCAGAGAGCTCTGCCTCAGACATATCCCCTGAAAACACTGTAGCTCCAGCAAGATGCCAACACTGATTCCCTGTGGGGCCTTACAGTGCTAATTCTTCCTTCTCCTCACCTGCAGGACGATACAGGAATGGCTTACCCGAGTCCAGTCCCTGCTCTACTGCAACGAGAACGGGTTCTGGGGGACGTTTCTGGAAAGCCAACGGAGCTGTGTTTGCCACGGTGGCACCAGTCTGTGCCAGCGCCCCATCCCCTGCATCATCGGGGGCAACAACAGCTGTGCCATGTGCAGCCTTGCCAACATCTCCCTCTGCGGCTCCTGCAACAAGGGCTACAAGCTTTACCGAGGCCGCTGCGAGCCCCAGAACGTGGACTCGGAGCGGAGTGAGCAGTTCATCAGCTTTGAGACGGACTTGGACTTCCAGGACCTGGAGCTGAAGTACCTGCTGCAGAAGATGGACTCCCGCCTGTACGTGCACACCACTTTCATCAGCAACGAGATCCGCCTGGACACCTTCTTCGACCCGCGGTGGCGCAAGCGCATGTCCCTCACCTTGAAGAGCAACAAGAACCGGATGGACTTCATCCACATGGTGATCGGGATCTCCATGCGCATCTGCCAGATGCGCAACAGCAGCCTGGACCCCATGTTCTTTGTCTACGTCAACCCGTTCAGCGGGAGCCACTCGGAGGGCTGGAACATGCCCTTCGGGGAGTACGGCTACCCGCGCTGGGAGAAAATCCGCCTCCAAAACAGCCAGTGCTACAACTGGACCCTGCTGCTGGGCAACCGGTGGAAAACCTTTTTTGAGACCGTCCACATCTACCTACGCAGCCGGACTCGGCTGCCCTCCCTCCTGCGCAACGAGACTGGCCAAGGGCCCGTGGACCTTTCTGACCCCACCAAGCGCCAGTTCTACATCAAGATCTCAGACGTGCAGGTCTACGGCTACAGCCTGCGCTTCAACGCGGACCTCCTGCGCAGCGCGGTGCAGCAGGTCAACCAGTCCTACACGCAGGGCGGGCAGTTCTACTCCTCCTCCTCCGTCATGCTCTTGCTGCTGGATATTCGGGACCGAATCAACCGCCTGGCGCCTCCGGTGGCCCCGGGGAAGCCGCAGCTGGATCTGTTCTCGTGTATGCTCAAGCACCGCCTGAAGCTCACCAACAGCGAGATCATCCGCGTGAACCACGCCCTGGACCTGTACAACACCGAGATCCTCAAACAGTCCGACCAGATGACAGCCAAACTCTGCTAACCCCCGGACTTAGCAATGGACACTTTGGTGATTGATCCTTTTGCTGTATAAAAAAAAAAAAAAATAAGAAAAGAAAAATAAAACAAACAAACAAAAAAATCCACAAAAAAAAAGAAAAAAAAAAAGAAAAAAGAGAAAGAGGAAAAAAAGTAAAAAGGAAGAAGTAAAAGTGGGGGGAAAGAAATGGGGAAAAATAAGATTTGTAAAATGTAATTAATATACAAAAGAGGAAAAAAAAAAGAGGAAATTCTTCATTTGTTGAAAACTAAACCCGTTCTAGCCGCTGTATAAGACTGTCAGGCATGTTTGTTATTTCTATAATCCGTCATAAAAGGGTAACACCGTACTCTCTCTTGACCTTGGGGGTGTTGCTTGCGAGTCCTCAGGGGCAGCAGAGGAAAAAAAGGGAGGAGCAGAGAGAGGGGCAAACTTCTGTACTGAACTGTCAAGTTTTCTGCTATGCAGGTGCCAAGACAAAGAGACATACAGAGAAAACAAAATCAAAGCAAACAAACAAACAAACAAACAAGAGTTATATGTAAATGTAAAAGAGCTACCATTATTCCTATAGTGGGAGTACATGGTTAAAGATAAAAGATATTTCTTCTGTTGAGATTTATGCCAGCTTTATGTTGAGTTATTCCTGCAGCCTGTGCTAAGCTTTGCTGGAGGACAGGAGGGGATGGCAGCCCTTGGGGACTACAACTGATGAGTTTTCTCACCTCCTTGGTGAGACAGGTGGAGGGTGGGTTCAGGGCTCAGGCATCCTCCCTTTGGGATTTCCATCTTGGAAGACATCTCACCAGAGGTAGAGGCTCAGCAGATGCTGGAAAATGGGATGTGTTGGGTTGTTTAGCTTGACCTGCAGTTTGTGCTCCACACTGGGCTGGTGCTGCCTTCAGCGGTGCCAGAGGAGGAGCAGCACCTGTAAATCTTCACTCACTCATCTTTCAGGCCCTTCTACACAGTCCCTAAAGCAGAGAAAGCCAAAATCATAAAGGCAAAGCTGGGTTTGTCTTTCTGCCTCAGGTGCTGGGTTTTCCAGTAGCTCTCATCACCACAAAAACTAAAGCACAATGCAAGGGAATACATTTCCAAGGAAACCTGGAGACACTGGAGGGTACATAGGTCATTTCTGTTCACTGGGAAAGGAAAAATTCCTTTTTACTTTCTTATGTTTCTGTGGCTGTGAATAATATCCTTGTCTCACTTACACTTTGTCCACAAAAAAAAAAAAAAAAAAAATACAGCAAATATATGAGAACATTTTATTAAAATATATGCAAAATTAGTAAAAGGGAGGGGTGGGAGGGAAGAGCACAACAACCAGACCTATCCTGAGTTTGCAAGGATAAAGCCAAATTAAAAAGAATTGAGTTATCAAAAAAAAAATACTAAAATAACCAAAAGGTGGGTAAAATTTTTTTGAATGTGTGGGGACATGTGTTTGGATTTAAAAAAAAGTAGGATGTTGAATGGAGTGTGTGAATGAAGGATCATCTGAGCTGGGTGATGAAGTCTGAACACTGTGGGAGGTGAGTAGTGAGGTGTTTCTCTTAATTTCACTGGTTTTTTTTAGTTGAAGTTGATTGAGAAGTGCTAGTGAGAGACTGGAATTCCTGCCCTCCAGAAAGGGAGAAATAAATCTCTGATCCTGAGGGCTTCCAGAGGTGGAGGAGCATCCTGGGGAAAACAGGTCTGAGCAAGGGGCACAGTCCTGATCCAAAGACCCAGATTCAGGTCTGGCTCAAGATTTAACATGTTTATTCAACTGAGTTCAAAATAGCCTTGTAGGAATTTTGATTTTATTTGAAGACTTTGGCTGAGATTATGAGAGTAACATCAGTTCATGCATTGTGGTGTTGGCCATGTGACACCAGGGGCTTGGGCAATTAAGGCTGGTTTCAGGTTTAATTTGTGTGATTTAGGTTGTTCTCATCCAAATTTCCTGAGAAGGAACTAGATACCTTAAGGAAAATATACATTCACTGAACTCTCCTGCTGAGCTACCAATTGAGGGCATAAGAAAAGCAATTTGGATAATCAGTAAAACCCCGAAAAGGGGGATTAGTCACCAAAGTCTGACATCAGATGAAGAGTTGGGTGAATTAAACAGCAAGGATGTTTTTAGGGATATTTGATATTTCCTTTAGTAGGGGCTTTTTCTCCCTACCTTGTATCAAGATCTCTCTCTCACCTGGTCAGTCCACACAAGAGGCCTTGGGCTGCCCATTTTTCCCAGTGTTTGTTTTTCATTTGCTTGGTCTTTGCTTTGTGTAGCAGAAAATCATATTACACCTCGCCATTCCAAGAATGTTCTTTATAGATGTGACATTTCTGCCTCAGCTTTCTGATAAGAGAACATTTGGCAGCAATCGTATGCATGGAGGTGAGTTTTAAGCAAATAGTAGAGAGTATTCATGGGAAATGAATGTCAAATTTGTAATTATCAGTAGAAATAATGTTCCTGACAGTTACATCCATCTAAGCAGGGAATAGAAATGTACTGTTTAAATTACATGTATGACCCAAAGAGCTGACACTTGAAAGAACTATGGTTATAGCTCTAAAAATACTGACTGCAGCCTGCATGCAATGATGGGATTTGCTCATGGCTGGGAATAGTCTGGCTGTGCCAACACAGAGTGAAATTAATTCGATAAATTCTTTCCTTTGAGATAAGAATCCAGGTCTAGTGAGTGGAAGCCAAAGAAGCTGCAATTAAATCTCAGATCTCGTGGGTAACTAGCAGCACATTACCTAAATCTCGCCTGGTAGGGATCAAATCAATTGCCCTCATGTATCTTTAATGATGCCTTGGGATGAGCAGCCCCCTCCATTTACTGCCTTCAGCAATGGGGGCAGCTCCATAAACCTTAACAAAGGGTTTGGGTGCCAACACAACATTAAATCCTGGCTGGATTTAACACCAAGTGGGTGCTGAGAGAGGCACGTGAGGGAACATTCCCATGGTGGCTGGGAAGCAGTGCAGGGAGAGGGAAGGAGTTTTGGCACAGCCGTGCTGTCAGCATATGGAACTCACCTTGGGAGTACCTGATGGTGCTCCTGGAAATGGTGGCACATCAACACCACAAAGTGGGACCACGTTCCAACAAGGCTACATCAAATTCTGTGAAGGAACGCAGCAAAAATGTCAAGAAGAAACTCACATGTCCTTCAAGGTAGGGAAAGTGAAGTTATTGGGCTGCTCAGCCGCCATTTTGGGCTCACTGAGAAAATGGAAAATAACCCCAACAAGCCAATCAAATGTGGAGGATTGGTTTTGATCCTAGGAAATAAATTAACCAGGGCACATGCTCTGCTTCCACTGCTCAGTCCCTAAAGCCCTTCCCCAGGCAAGGGGCAGTCTGACAGCCAGATCCAGAAACATCCCCCAGGTTTGGTTTGGGGAATTTGTTCTGCAGGCAATAGGAGATGTGGAGGCATCTGACATCTGCCTCAGCAACAGGAAGCTGTTCAGACCCCCAGAGAGGCCACAGCAGGGCTCCAGTGGCGTTAATGGGCTCCTGAGGAAATGATGGCCATAAAAACGTGTTTGACAAGACAGTGACTGGAATGGAGGGCAATTAACAGAGCAGAATTAGGTGGGACCCAGAGAACCCCTTCACCATAAAGGTCGACCCACTAACATGATGATCAGTGGGCATTGTTGTAGAGTTTAATGATAAAAGGGATGTTCAGACTCTCAAGTCAGAGTAACCATCTTCTGACTGTATGAGAGCATAACCCAGCTTCCTTCCTTGGCACCAGAAAGAGCTAGGGAGCAATCCATCAGCTTGTCCAGCTCAGCTAATAGAGAGATGCTCCACCAATTCAAGACAGAGACTTGTCCCTTCAAGTCATTAAATTAGGCACTGTATGAAAGCTGGAGCTTCCAAATAACCCAGAGAAAAAAAAAAAAAAAAAAAGAAAAGCCAATTCCAGCTGTCTCAAAGCTAAAGCAAGGAAAAAGCAGCAGGTAGGGCAGAATCCTGCTTCCCTTCAGATGCAGAAGACTTCTGGGACCATTTCCCTCCAGTCACATGATAGAAATTGGGAGCATCCTAAGAAATCTGCTCTTTTCAAATTATTCAAATTTAGACTCACCAGCCGGTGTGGCAGAAAGCAAGAGACGTCAGCAAGTCTTATTAACATGCTGATGCTATGGCTTCAGGAGTGTGCAGAATGTCCATTTGGATCAGGGCTAAGAGCACAGCATGAAGTTGCCATGGAAACGTGGGGAGGCCATTAATTAGCTATCACATGGAATCATCAGGAAGAATCTGGACCTCAGCAGCTTTGGCCTCCTCAGGGGCAAAGGGCACAGCCCCAGAGACCCCCCCAGTGACCCCTGCACAGCTCCAGGAATGTCCTCTTGAAGGGATGAGAAGTAGGTGGACAAGAAGTGGGAGGGGGCAACAAGTAGAGAAATAGATAAAGCATGGAGATAATTCCCCTTTTTCTTGCCCCTTCCCTTCCCTTCCCTTCCCTTCCCTTCCCTTCCCTTCCCTTCCCTTCCCTTCCCTTCCCTTCCCTTCCCTTCCCTTCCCTTCCCTTCCCTTCCCTTCCCTTCCCTTCCCTTCCCTTCCCTTCCCTTCCCTTCCCTTCCCTTCCCTTCCCTTCCCTTCCCTTCCCTTCCCTTCCCTTCCCTTCCCTTCCCTTCCCTTCCCTTCCCTTCCCGCCTGGCTGCTCTTGCATAGAAGAACACAAGAGATCTGCTGCTTTTTGAGCTGACAAGGCTCATGCCAGTGACCTTGAAGACATCAAGAGCAGCCCCAAGGCCCTGGCAAATCCAATTAATGGAGTTTGCATCCTCTTGGGTGGGCTGCACCTGGGATGAGGAAACTCCAGTGCTCCTAAATCCATCCTGCTCCCTAAGGCCAGCTCAGGCCATGCTAAACCAGGAATCCCTTTCCCCAAAGAGAAACATGGGCAAGTAAGAGAGGCTTCTTGGCCACTTGCCCAGCCTCCCTTCAGAGCCAGAATCCTGTAAGCAAGCTGTGATGGACTTCAGCTGCCATGGATGGGATGTTCATTTTAGCTCTTTAGCCCACTTGCTAAAACGCGGCTCAGGAGGACATTTGGCAGATGGTGCCTCCTGCACAGGGGTGTAGCAAGGTCCCCAGCCTGGCTGCTCAGCCCCAGTGCTGCAGGAGACACGCTGGGTGCCAGTCCCAGCTCTGTGCTCCTAAAACACTTCCCTGGAGGAATTTATGGAGGAAATGGCACGAGGAGGAGGTGCTGCAAGTCTGAGAGCAGAGACACAAGAGGAAGGTCTGTGGTGTGTGTTTCGGGGAGAGGATGAAGGGAGACACGGCAGACACGGCATAAGGAGGCCATGGGGGAGGTACTTCCATGTTCTTTTTGCCTTGGAAAATTTGAAATCATAGATTAACTCTGTTGGAGCCAGTCAGATTATAGACTTCTTGTCCAAGAATGCACATATCAATTATCTCACCCTTACAATTTCTTTGCCTTAATCTAAATCTTCTCATAATATCACCAGAATTACTATTCATCTGTGAATTAAATAAATATGGAAATCAGTGAGGACTTAAATACTATATAAAAGCCTTGTTGGACACTTCAGTCCTTCCTCCTGAATTTTTAACTGGAACAAGATGGGTGCTTTGTACAAATGCATTGTTCAACCAAACCTTCCTTCAGTGTAACAAGGAAAAAAGGCAAATTTTCCAAGTCTCTGCCCCTTGGATATCAAAGGCATCTTCAGGAACTGCCCCAGGTGCTGTTACCCATCTTTGTGTCCCCATCCTGAGCAGTGCAATCTCCAGGTGGCTCCTGTCCACCTCCAGCACTTGCTTGCAAGTCAAGAAGAAAATCTGACCTTGTATAGAGCCCTTAAACAAACAGGCCATGCGTTCCTCCCCAGGAGAACTACAAAAGGAATATCTGGAAAAAATCACCACAGCAGCAGAATCTGTGGAGGAGCGAAATCTGGTGAGGTGACCCTGAAGAGATACAGGCAGGCACAAAAGAAATTGGAATATTGACCTCAGTGCTCAGGGGGGGGGCTTCTTCCACTCCCCCAGCCCATCTTGTCTCTCATCCCCTCCTTATTTCAGTTTTGGGTCAGTGTTGAACAAAGCCAGCCCATTTTATATATATATATATAGATATAGATATATAAAACACACATCATGCAAGCAGAGCTTAAAATAATATTTTAATGCTGAAAAAGTCAAATAAATCAAACTGAAAAAAAGAAAGCAAAATGAAATAGGAAAAGCACAGCAGCTCATTTTGTTTATTGGGGATGTTTTTGCCAGTGATAAATCTCTGTGATATACCTTAATTTTTGACTACACAGTAAAAATTGTCCAACTGAATCATTTTGGCTGAAATTTTAGGTAAAGATTTCTTAACTGACAAATGTGGGAGGGGTACTACTTTTTGAGAATCTGAGTTAGCCCTGTGTTTCAATACTGTCAGTCATGTTGTCTGGAACATAGATTTGAACAGGAAAGAGAAGTTCAGCTGGGGTAATTTTCCAAGATGCTCACACATCTCCTCAAACAGGGTGTGCCAAGGGGAGCTGAAGGTCAGGAGTTCTCAAAGCTGCTGCCAGGAACAGAGGAAAGAACACCTGGATTTTGGTGCTGCTGAATTCAAGTGAGGGAGCCAAGAGGCTGATGGTGACATCAGAAATACAATTACACCTTCTGTGCTTCTAGATGCAGGTTTTTGTTAAGCTTCGATAGGTGTATATTATTGATCTTTTAATTGATCTCTTAATTAATCTATTAATCTACACTTTGAGGGCTGTGTGACAATCCAAGTCTCATTGGGATTATTCCTGGGCATACACTGAATTAAAACAAGGTTGCCACAGTTATGGTCAGTTTAGGACTGCTCTGACTTTAGAGATAGGAAAAAAGAAGTCCAAAAAGGACAGAGAGTGATTTGTTACGGCAAAGCCTGCACAGAAATATGAGCAGAATCTCTCTGGAGTCTCAGACCTAAGCCTGACCTGGGTATGAAGATGAGGAGAATGTCAGTGTGGGAATGGTTATTCCAGGTGTGCTTTATTTCCATAGCCAGTTCCTGAGTGCCCCATCACACAGGCAGTGACAATGACCTTGAGAAAGATGCACAGTGATGTGCAGACACAATGCGGGTTTTGTTTCAGACTTCTGGCATCTCAAATGCTCAGGTCCAGCCTGAAAGATTGTCTTCACCTGATTTTGGGGTGAATTTCTATTCTACTTCCTCTCCAGGAAATTTCTGTGATGGGGTAAATTTCCCATAATAGAAATTTCCTGGAAATGAAGCAATCCTTATTTCAGTCTGTTTTCTGGAGCAGGCTCCTTGATTTATTTCAGCATCTTCCTCTTTGTGGGTTGTGCCATAGTTTAGGACTGAATCTCATTCTGCCATGTGGTGACAGGATCCTATTCTACAAATGTCAGGCATCTAAGGGCTGAGATCTGGCTCTCAAACTTCCCTAAGACATTTAGACTCAGCCTTCTGTTAAGATTCATTCCAGGGTGAGAAAGAAAAACCTGGATATTGCCTGAGCTGGATTTAGACACTAATTCTGACCTTTTGTGTTTTTACAAGCTACTCAATTAAGGTAGATCACTCCTGCCTCACTCCAGGATACTTGTGAACTATCTCCAGACTTTCATTCCCTCTTGATATGAAAATCTAATCATGTTCATTGCTCAAAATCAACTCTGGTTGAAGACTAATGCAAAAAGGCTCAGCTTAAACAAGCAGCTTGTTCAGGAAATGTAGATAAGAAACCCTGGCGGGTTGCTTTGAAAGTCAATAGACTTGGATTTAGGAGGATTAGTGAGGGGTTCAGTCCTGCAAGGTGCTGAGCACGAGGAGTTGCAACACTGAGGGTCTGGATGTGTGTGGCAGATGCATGGATGCCAAAGGGACAGCTCAAACCCCTCAGAGGTATTTTGGCTGGATGTCTTGGTTGGGAAAGGCAGGAGTCTGCTAAGGAAGGCAGAAGCCTCCTCAGAAATGGAGAATGTAAACCCTCCCCACCCCTTCCAATTGCTATAAATTTTAAATTAAGGGGCTTTCAGGCAAAAATATGGGAGCAGGAAATAATGTATTTAATAGGGAAAAGAAAAAAATAAAAGGATAAAATAAACAATGCAGTGCACCAGAACAACACTGACAGAGTCAGAACCCAACCTGACACCCTGTGGGTCAGGGTGTTGGTGGCAGTCCCATTGGAATTGTGGCTGCAGCCCTCCTGCAGTGTCAGGGCTGGTTCTGTTGGAGCAGGGATCTGTAGAGAAGGATGTATTCTTCCTCTGAAGATCCAGTGGAAGGAGAGGCAGCTGCTGTTCCTCTGGGGAATCCCGTGGAGAAGCCGTGCTGGTGTCTCAAAACCTCTGGATTATATCTGGGTAGCAATGCTTGGCTCCTCCCTCTGGGCGGGGCATCTCCCAATGGGATGTTATAGTTCTTATCAGCCATGCAGTGACATTCAATAGCTGTTATCAGCAGATGTCCCCTCCCAAGGGAGGATTGATTGTGGTCACTCAGAGAGAGAGATAAAGCAAACTGCCCACTTGACAAAGGTAATCTGCCATACAGATGGTAATGGAAAATAACTTCATTGCAATCTTCAACACAGGATTTCAGAGTTCTCAATAACTGGTAACAGGGAGAATCCCATATTTCAGGGCTGTAAAGGCCCAGGAGTCTCAAGATCAAAAACCCAACTTGCCAGCCTGAATTAGTTTGTTGATCTCAGCAGCTGGTTGGGTGAGCTGAGCCTGGGCAGCTGTGATGGAAGGAAGGAGCACAGAGCCTTCCATCCCCAGGTGAACCATCACTGTGCACCCAGCAGCCAGAGAGGGGCACAGCACGTGTCCAAATGAGCACTGATTGCATCATCTCTTAATGAGAATTAATATCTCTGATGTAGCACTGAGGCACCTCAGTCGCACACCAAGACCCCAGAGGAGCTGGCATTTCACTGAGATGGAAGAAAAAGGAGATCTGGTGTCACAAAGTCTCTCAGAAGAGCACTAATTAAGAGGAAGATGCATGTGGCACCATCTGAAGTTCCCAGTGGGTTTTCAAGGGTCAGTCCCATAAAGGTGGACCAGTCCTTCATCTGCTTTTTGCTGCCCCTGGAAATGTTGGACAGGAGCCATTGCTTTTACCATTTCAGTATAATTCCATTTAGAAAGTGTTTTTATACTTCTCTGATATCTTTATAAAGCAAGCAGCATTTCCTTCAGGTCAACATTATTTGTGCATTTATTACAGGATCCAGCAAATACAAATAAAGGCCAACAAATTCAGAACAAGAAATAACATAAAAGATTATACAGACAGGACAAACTGCTCTAAAAGGGATTTGTTTAAAACAAGAAAGAGAGCAGAAGTAGTATTGAAAAATTGCCCATGGTCACAGGGTTAGGCAGTGAGAGAGGGAAAGGAAGGAAAATCTAAAATTGACCTCTTGCAGACAGCTGTGGTTGTACCCATCCCATGTCTGTGATTTTCAAAGTCTGTACCTAAAGCAGCAACAGTTAACTGGGAAATTCAGGCTTTGTTGCCAGGGTGAAGGGAGCTAAGGAACCAAACCCACACCTACTGTGTGACTAGCCGTGGAGTAGCTCACCAGTTGTGGAATAGCTCCAATTTATTTGAAATATCAGGCATTGGCCAGAGGCAAGGTATTTCAGCCCAGGGTACCCAGCTGTTCTAATGGCCCTGGCATATTCTAACTCTCTGTGCTCTGCTGTAAAACAATAATGCCATTTCTGCCATCGTTATGCATCACAAATCAATCTGGCTGCTCATGAACAGCTCTGACCTGAATCTGTCACTTTACAGCAACCTCCTGTAGGATTCCAGGTTTACAGCCATATAAGTGCTTTATTAGACATGGAAGGCTGGAATAAGCTGATTAAGAAACCTTTCTTTCCCTTTTTTTTTTCCTTTAAAATACTTAACATATACTTTTCTGCCATCAGATCAGTACAAAATAAACCTGAAGCTTCACCCAAAATACATTATGCAAAGAAATCTGTCACTATAAAAAGCCTGAACCACGCAGGACTCCCTGTACCAACTCCTCTCTGCTCTGCCTTGGCTGCTTAAGAGGGAGTCCTGTTGTGGCAACTGTTAATTCTTTAAAAGCCTTGAGTCAAACCATCCTTGCTGTGATTCAGCTGCTGCAAGACACATTTTCTCCCTAAAAATGCAGATTTCTGGAGCAATAGTTTCATTCCAAGAAGGAAAGTTCTAAAGTTAAATGGAAAGCAGTGTTCTCAAAGTTTTGGGTAAAAAGGCAACCTTCCATCTTATTTCATCTCAGGGATCTCAGGACAGGCTTCTTGAAGGGAAAATCTGGTGAATGATTTAAGAGGCAAGGGCTTCTCTGCTGGGTTTTGATTACTTCATGCCAGATGAGACAGAACCAGCCAAATGCTAAACTGGAAATGAAGTGTTTCAATAATTTCCCATTACAAACGTCAACAAAAATGATATTTTGCTGAATTTGCATTTCTGTGAGAGAAAACTGTTCAGCTGGGGAAAAATGAATTGGTCAGCTCTGTCAGCAGAGAGAGAGTTGAGAAGTGAAGTTCATCCTATCTGGGTTAATGGGGTGTGAAAACTCGGCCTGGCTGAGTACATGTAGACCTTTCTTAGTGCTCCTGAGAGGCTTGGGGGGAAGGAGTGATCCTTGATTGCTCTGTCTCCTGTCTACACAGCTGGAATGTGCAGCTCCAGACAGGCATAGAGGGTAAAAAAACCCATGGGGTTGCTTTTTGTATTTCCAATTCCTGTGATGCTGTTATAACAGGGGTTTTTGGAATGAGGGAAGAGAGAAGATCTGACTCCATGTTTCAGAAGGCTTGATTTATTATTTTATTATATATATTACATTAAAACTATACTAAAAGAATAGAAGAAAAGGTTCTCATCAGAAGGCTGGCTAAGAATAGAATAGCAAAGAATGATAACAAAGGCTTGTAGCTCGTCGCTCTGTCTGACTGGCCATTAATCACAAACATCCAAGATGGGCCAATCACAGATGCACCTGTTTCATTCCACAGCAGCAGATAACCACTGTTTTCATTTTGTTCCTGAGGCCTCTCAGATTCTCAGGAGGAAAACTCCTAAGGAAAGAATTTTCCATAAAAGATGTCTGTGACAAACTCCCACCCCGATCATCGGGCAGTCAGCAGAAGCTGCTCTCCATCACACATCTCCATGGCTGATACTGCAAAGAGGGAATTAGCCATGAGGGCAATACATTACACTTCACCCAAACTGGCTTTTGCCACTGCTCTAAAAATGATTTTATGTGTGTATTTTTCACCTCAGTGGATGTAGCAGGCTTGTGTCCCAGCACAGAGTACACATCTCAGGGGTGGCTGGGCGTGGTGGGAAGGAAGGAGCACAGTCTGTTCTGATAGTGGGGAAAGAACTGTCCTGGATAGAGAGAACCAAACCTGCAGACATATGGGCATCCAAAATAGACCTAGCAGCAAAATTTCCTGCAAACTACAGCAGTGTGCAATATGGAGGGAACAAAGTGGCTGCTCCAAAAGGAGCTGGCTACTGTGTGGGATGTGATGGCCCTGGATATAGGACCTGGGAGCAGGATGGTGGCACATATGGCCAAGCAGAACAGTGTTTTTGCAAAACAGAAGACAGCATTGTGAGGATCTTCTACAATATTTTAAAGCCCCATTTGACAAGTTGGAGCCCAACTTGAAAAGTAGAGAGGGTATTTTGAGTGTCACATTAGAGCCATTGATGGTGGCAGGGTTTTGCAGTGTGTGCTCTGCAATCAGGGGACAAAAGCCCCAGATATTTCTGGTAATCAAAGCCCATCTTTTAAATCAGTTATTGAGTTTTTGCTCTTGTCGCAATCACTGCCCAGCACAAGCTGAATTAGAGTGTTCTTTATTAACCAGCACTGCTTGCTTCACCTTAATTAGTGCAGACCACTGGAGTTAAGGTGAATGAGGTGAACATTAGATGCAATTTCATCATTGATGTTGAAAAGACAACCAAACCTCTACTCCTCTCTCTGTGAGTACCTGCCTTGCCTTTGTGAGATGATCAATAGCCCTTCCACGGGAGGGGGTGGGCAAAGCACCTTTCAGAGCTGATAATTGTGAGGGATCCAAGTGTTTTCTAATAAAATCTTTCAAAACCTTCACAAAATTTCTACTGAAGGCCAGATTTTCTGGGAAACCTATAATTATTCAGAGCATAAGAGAGAAGAGATGAGAGTTATCGGCCTGTTTCACCTAAAGAGGCCCAATTCAAACAAGGCACCAGAAAGACCAGGACATGGATAATCAAAGGAGAGTGAAAGAAAAGAAATGATAATAATAAATAATAATAAAAGAACAAGGATCAATATCTTGGAGGAAAAAAAAAACCATTTAATTTTACACAAACCATAAAGTGTACACACATTCTGTGATTTCCCAGAGGTCTCCTAACTGATTCTATTTTCTTGTAACACATCTTTACACACCACATCCCTAGCTCCTGTCTTTGCAATACAAATGTACATCCAGACTGCAGGACACCCCGAGAGATTTATTCCCATGATGCTGCTCTTCCTCTTCTCTTTTTATTTTCATGTTCCAAAGTCAAATATTTATCTTTCTTCATCTCCTATGCTTTACTTTGACCCCTGAAAGAGAGAAAATTCCTTTTCCTTGCCCTCAACTGGAAATCCATGAAGGCAGAGGCACCGTGGCTCTCAGTGAAGTGGCCAGCAGGATGCAGGAAGACAATCAAATTCACACAGCAGATGGGAAGATGGCTCCAAAAATGATTGTTTTCCCCAAACTATGGCAACATGTCAACATATTGACACATTCAAAAGCTTGGCATCCTGGCAGCAAAAATGCTAATTCAGGTTGAGGAAGATGCTGGGACATCTTCCCTTACCTTTGAGAAGATCTGTTTTAAATTCACAGCTTACACGTTATGGCACAGCGTGGTTTGTGCTGAATTATTTTGAAGATCTGGCCCTTTCTAGAAGAGAAGAGAGCCAAAAAAAGTATTTTATACACAGTGTAGTCAGTGTATCCCAGGCTTTTGTCTGCAGCTTTAGAGAGGAATGTCTGTGTGAGGCCTGTCCTAAGTTTATCCTGATCCAAAGCTCTTTTCCCGCACTTACATTTGCCTGGACTGTTGTCCAGGCTGTGAAAATGAAGGTATTGATCCCATCTCCTGCTGACAAGGTGTGACATGGATAATTGGTGAAGCTGTATGGTAGAGTGTGCAAAAAGAAAATTAAAAATCCACTGATGTACCTCTCTCCAAACACACCCAGGCCCCTGCCTGGGTCTCCTGCCTCTGATGGAGCTCCTGCCCCACATGTGACACCCCATCTGTGATGTTCCAGCCAAAGTTGTGTCCTCCTGGCCCCTCTGGTTTCTTTTCCAACTTGGTGGCCTGGGGGAGCTCAGCTTGTCATCCTTCCACTTCCTGTGAAGGGGAGAGGAGACCAAAAAAATAAAATAAAAGGGTGAAAAACCAATCAAAGAGAAGGAAAAATATCCATTTAGCAATGCCTGGAGATCTCAAATGTCCATACAAGCACCAGACATTCTGAGGTGCCTCAGTGAGAGCAGGAAGGACTGGAGGCGGGAGAAAAAGGGAAAGGAAAAAGTTCTTACACTGAAAATTCACTTTAAAGAAGCCAGGGAAGGTGGGTCTGAGCCAGGCTGCAGCGCCAGTTTGAGCAGTGCTTATCACTCTGTGTAGTTCAGGGAGCTTTCAGGTGATTGCTCTAAAAATACCTTATCTGCAAAGGTTAAAAATAATTTCTTCCTTTCTATTTATTGACCTCCCTCTTTACTTTTTATGACCTCCCATTCCCAAACATCTTGCAAGGATTTAAAAATAACAATCTGCCTTTCTTCCTCCCCACCTAATTTGATTAATGTACGCAGCTCTGTTTAATTGGGTGTGTGTGGAAAATGAAGACCTGAAAGAGAAGCATTGCATCACTGGTCTGACCTCCCAGAGGAGTGAACAACACTCCCTGCACACTGTCCCTGGATAATTCAGTGAATTCAGTGAATTTTGGGTGATCCAAATATTTGAACAACCTGCACACTGTCCCTGGGTAATTCAGTGAATTTTGGGTGATCCAAATATCTGATTCACCCTGCACACTGTCCCTGGATAATTCAGTGGATTCAGTGAGTTTTGGGTGATCCAAATACCTGAATCACCCTGCACACTGTCTGTGGGTAATTCAGTGAATTTAGTGAATTTTGGGTGATCCAAATACCTGAATCACCCTGCACACTGTCTGTGGGTAATTCAGTGAATTCAGTGAGTTTTGGGTGATCCAAATACCTGAATCACCCTGCACACTGTCTGTGGGTAATTCAGTGGATTCAGTGAGTTTTGGGTGACCTGCTGTCCTTTGAGCTGCTGCTTTGCTGGTCTGAGGAAGAGGGTGCTAAGGGAAAGGGAGGCACTCCAGATGGAGGGCAGAGCAGAGAGAGCAGCAAACCACAATCACTGCCTTTGTACACGGATTTATGGCTGTATTTATCCCAGGGGCAGCTTTTCCTGGCTGTGCCTCCTCTTGCCCTGCGCATGGCCCAGTGTCTCCACAGAATGGTCAGGCTGGAAGGGATCACAGTGCAGTCACCTGGCCCAACCTCCCTGCTCAATCAGGGTCATCCCAGAGGTCTCTCAGACCTTGTTTAATTGTTGTCTCTCACACTGTGAAGTGGCATTTGCTTCTTCACGTTGATCTTCTGGCAGCAACAGGAAGAAATCTTCAGCTCCTTGGAGAGGATGAATTTCACAGCGCTGCCACTTCAGACTGAATTATTTCTTTAAGGCACCAGAGAGAGTTTCCTTAGACATGGAGTTACATAAGGGAGAAGGCTGTGCCTGTGGGAGCCCTCAGGTGCAGGCGTGGAAGGAAGGGCTGTGCAGGATGTCTGTCCTGGCTGGATTTGGAAGGACAATTCACAATCACACTGTTCAGCCTTTGCTAGAGATGGGGTATTATTTAGCAAGAAATAGTATCCAGCACAGGGGGAAAAGAGTCCAGCAGAATGGATACAGATGCACTTCATTTAATTTAGTACTTTGCTGCTCCTCACTCCGTGATTGGGGACACAGAGAGCAGCAGCCACTTTGTGCTGCAAGCACAGCTTTTTATAAGGACTTTGCAGTACCTTCTGCCCTATTAACACTTGCTGTATTCTACTCCCAGGCTTAATTATTCATCTTATACCCAAAAGTGCAGCAATGATTAAACTGAAGAGCAGTTAGGCATTTTCAAATTGAAGCAATGCTGCAGTGCTGGAGAGACGCGTGTTTCAAGGGTATGAGTTTGTCCCTCTCTCTGTGCCCAGATCTCCTCTCCACTGAGCTCTGCCTCTGTGCCCCTCCTCTGCTCTGCCTTTAAAGCACCTCTCTTTGTTCCCCTTTCTCCCCTCATCTCACAATTACGTCTTTTAGCTCTCTCACGCCATTACCTTTCCCCTGTGTTGATTTGCCTCTGCAGCTGAATTTCCTCTATTGCTCTCTCTGCAGGCTTGGATCAAAGCCCATTGAAAACAACTGAAATTTTCTTACTGACTGTTGGGAGATATTGTTGAAAGAAGAAAACATTAAGAATAACAAAACCGAACTGCAGTTTTCTGTCTGTGGATTAGGGATGGGTCAAGTGACTTTCTGTTTCCAACAGCCTTTAATTTCTCTGACTCTGTGAAACTTGAGCAAACCATTTCAGCACCATTTTTTGAAGGGCAAAGATGTGCAGATTCCAGGAGAAAGCACAAACCAGTCTTTTGAAGTGCTATTAAGTGAGAAGGAAGCCACCTCACCTCTCTAATTGTGGAAATAACTTGAGACAAATGATGGTAACACTGAGGATGGCTAAATTCTGCCACCACCAAGTCAGGCTTTCAGTTTAACTAGTCATTTAAGCCAGAAAGAGACTGTTACCTTTGGAGAATGACTCATCCCACCCACTTCAGACACTGTACATTACAAGAGGTGACTCATGCTCTGGAGATTCCTCCTGTTCTCCTCACAGCCTGAACAAGAGGGATGGAGCACTCGCTTAGGCATTTCAACTTCTACAGGACTAAAATTGGGTAAAATTAATCCTCCCTTGGCTGAAGGAACCCAAATATTTCTGTACTTCACCATAAGCACTGGGATGGACAGCAGAGCACTGCTGCTCTGTGACCCTGCGCGTGGAGCTGCAGGATGGACCTCTTGTCTTTTCCTAACCAGGTCTGAAGGAATTGATGCCCAATAGGCAGGTTCAAGTTAAATGCTCCTGGGATACAGCAGGAATTCCTCAAACAAAGCTGTAAGTGGACACTCAAGTGTCCAGCTTCATTTCAAAAACCTCTTTTGCTGCCCCACTTGGACATTGCACCCCTTGGTGCCTTCATTTCATTGAACTTCTCATCCTCTGTCACCTCAATCTATGTTGATGGCTCTAACAGGTTTGGCTTAGTGTCCCTGACTAAATAAACCAGGACATCCCAAGGTCTTGGGGCAGGTGGGAACAGGGTGCAAGACCTGGTTTTGTTATCCAAATGTCCCTCCAGCCAGGCTGTGGTCACACTCCCTGTCTTTGAGTGGAAGGATCCAGTCCAGCACTTCACTTATGTGGAGCACAACCAGTCCTCTGGTGAAAGAGCATGAGAGCAGTTCCCAGCCTTTTCAATTCCAGAAAACCACATGATGGGAACAAAGTTAGGACTTACTTCTGCACTCTCTTTGCTCATAGCTTCTCCCGTGCATTTTTGTTGAGGGCTGCATCAGTATGTTCCTTTATAGAGCTGACCTGAAGACAAATGCACACAAGCTTTTCTCGCCTTCCCACTGCTATCTTGGAGGCAAGGCTCCAGTTTTTAACCATATGACACAGCAAGATAAGCCTTGGAATAAAAAGCAAACAATGCAAGGCCAGCCCTGGGCGCCCAAGCCGCGATCTCTGTTTGCTCAGCGTTTTCCCAGGAGGTTGTGGGAGACACCTGTGAGTGAGGCTGAATGCAGAGAGTCAACTTTGCTGAAGCAAAGAGCACAGCATTCTGGGTTATTAAACCATTTGTCTTCCAGCCCTGGGGAAAAGGAGCTTGCCACAGTGGGCTGAGTTTGTGCATCCCAAGGCTGTTTCTCCCCATTCTGCTGCATCCCCCAGCATGGCTCTGTTGTGGCACGAGCATCAACTTCTGCTAAAAAGGGAGCAGGGACTGAGTAAGGCAAAAGAAGGATGTGCCTGACAGCTCTTGAAACTATGTCTGGCTTTTGTCTGTCTCATCTCCAGATCTCCCCTCAACGGCACTTTTTTGCTCATGATAAGTTGAAGGTTTTTGGTTTTTTTTCAACACAGACTTATAAGAAGAGTTAATACTGTCAAAAATTTCACTTTTGGAGTAAACTATATTCTCCATGGCATGATAATACAATATGCTGTTAAATTCTTTCACTCAAGAGGGAATAAAGGATATTTGAGCATAAATGCATTATCCACAATCCACAATAGCACAGCCTATACCCCTGTGGATAATGCTATTAGTGCTACATTTCAAATTAAAAAGCATATGCTCTTCTTTCAAAAACAAGGGAGTGCTGCCCACTGCCTTCACTTGACTAAGAACAAAAGCTTTTAAAGTGATAAAACAACATTCATTTGATAAAAACAACCATCTGTATCTGATTTAGATAAGTGTTCATATTTAAAGACAAATTGCTGTTTTGGGAAAATTAAATACAAGTGGGAAGGTTGACTTAATATGACCACAAATTGGTGTCTGCTGTCCCCAGCAGCACTAATCCAAATCCTGACAATAAACCCTGACCTTGAACAGCAAGTCTTGTGCAAGGGCTCTTTAAATCATTTTCTTAAAACCCTTCAAATAAACACGTTCCCAAACTCACCCTCTGCCTTCCCAACTTATTAGTCTGTATTACTTAAAGTGGGCTGCTTATTAAGGCTTTTTTTATATCTTCAGAATAATTTGGAAAGACACCAAGCTCTTAATGTACCAGATTCTCATAATGCAATGTGATATTAACAAACATCAAACTCCATCAGTGATCTGTGCAGCAGGCACCCTTAAAGCATGTAATTAAGATAACAGGAGATAACATCAGCCACGGAAAAAAAGAAAGCAGAGGAGGGAACACAAATGGAGTTTTTCTGAGGAGGCTGCATTGAGCCCGACCCTTTGAGGTCAGGACACAGCAACAACATGGGAACACTGCAAATGGTGTGGTGATAGTGCACCAAACTGGGCTGGGCACTGTGAGCATCCTCAGAACCACAGCAAGGAGCCCAGCCAGGGTGGAAAATGAATATTCACATGCACACATGGAATGGTTGTGCAGGCTCTTGAGGAAAAGACCTCAAGTGTTATAACCTTTCCTTGATTTTTAAATTGGTGATGAGTATAACAAAGACAACAGGAGCCACCTGTTAGTGCTTTTATCAGCAGGCCTTACAGGCTGTGCAGAGAGGGTCAGTATTTTGAATTCCACACAAATTATCTCCACTGCTTTATTTCCTCTGCCACTCTGCTGGCCACTTCCAAAGGTGGATGTGCCCATGGAAGGGGTTGAGCTGCAGGGCAGGGCAGTGCTGGCAAAACACAGTGAAACTAAATTCAATGCTATTATCACTTAGTGCTGCCAAGAATCACCCAGAATCCCCCATCTGCTGGGCTATTTCTGCTCGCTCTAGAAGGATAGAAGTGGGAACAGTACTTTCTTTCCAAAATGTTCCCCTAGGCTCGGAGAAATGTTTGTGGCTGTGCACACCTCCTAATCTCTTTTCTCTGGTAAATGGCTGGATATTTTTGTGCTGGAAAGTGTGGATGTATGTGCTGTTCCTTTCCCTATCATAACATCCATACACAACTGAACATTTATATTTAGCTGTTAAATTAAAAAAATATATAAAAATCCCAGCATATCATGATAACAAGTTTATTTCCAACCAGAATCTTCCATCCATTTGGGCAAAACCCACTGCATGTGAAGGCTGTAAGAGACAAGGCCGAATACATATTTTAAATAACATCAGAGAAGAGAGTTTACACAGCATATTTCAGATGCATAAGTCCAGGCTAATAAACCCCCTTTCCCTGCACAGAACCCCCAGTGTCAGGCAGAAGAGCAAACCAATTTGTCACTGCTGCTGCCTGGTGCCAGGATAAAAGTGTGAGCTATTCCCATCCCTTTGCCAGAGGTCACTGGATGCAGTGCCTTGAAACCTGCCTGACGGGAAACAAACGAGTGCAAACGCTCTAAATGGAACAGAAGGAGCTCTGTCGTGACTGGGAGGAAGGCAGGGGGATGAGATCTTTGGGGGGAGCAGCAGGAAAGGAGCTGTGCATGGTTCATGGGGCACAGGAGTGCTGTAATCCCTGCTTCCAAGGACAAATGGAGAATACGTGTTCAGCTGGGGCGATGGTGAGATAGTGAGGAGCTCTGAATGCACTGATACAGCAATTAAGTGAACTCCTGTCCTTGGGCAGCTGCTGAGGTTTCTTAAAAGTGCAGTTTTAGACAGCACTTCCAAGGCTTTCCTCAGCAGAAGCACAGAAACTGTGCTCCTGCGTGTGCTGGCAGGAGCAGGACATCTGTCCAGGGACACCATTGCCTCCTCCAGGGATACAGTCAGGGACCACAGAGCCCTGACCTGACACGTTCCCTATTCTAACCTGAACTTTTAGAGGGTTAGATTGGACAATAAGAATAAATTCTCCCCTGTGAGGGTGGTGTGGTCCCAGAACAGATTTCCCAGAGAAGCTGTGTCTGCCCCATCCCTGGAAGTGTCCAAGGCCAGGTTGGACAGGGCTTGGAGCAACCTGGGACAGTGGGAGGTGTCCCTACCCATGGTAGGGGCTGGGAATGAGGTGATCTCCAAGGTTTCTTCCAATCCAAACCATTGTGTGAGTCTGGGATTCACAGGGGAAGGTGGAGGGACACCTCAATGCTGATCCTATGTCAGATACAGAGGTGCTTTTCAGTGTTATGGGTAGCAAGAAAAACCATTAAGCTTTCTGTTGCCTATAGGATAAATTAATCCACAAAAATGTACAACTGGGCTTGTTTTCCAGTGCAGCTTGGACAAATTTGTTTTATGCTCTTATTGAACTAGATCCTTCTTTTTATATCCCAAAATGCCCAGGGATGAGTCCAACACTGCCTGTTTCAACCAGCAGTGCATGCACAGCAGATCTCTGACAGTCTGCAGAGCAGCAGCAGCACAACAGATGCCATTTTGGCTGACCACAGAAACTGGGACCAGAGCCCCACAAAGCTGGAAGTCCTACAAAGCTTGACAGCAGGTCCTACAAAGGCAGTGTTGTTCTCTGACCAGAAATGGATGGGTACACATGGGCACAGCTGTGGGCTGGTGAGCTGTGGGCTGGGAGAGCTTTATTTTATCCAGGCTGATGCATCCCCACTGAGTCACTGTCCATGCTCAGCATCATCCCCAGGGAAGTGACACTGAACCTGGGCACTGCCCTGATTGACTTGTAGCCACAGGTTTGCCAGGCTAATTTTGCTTTGTAAATTCTTTCTAATTTACTCGATTTATTTTGCCTTTCTGCAAGTTATCCTCCTGCAAGGGAATAATTATTTGCATTTATTTGCCCAACATTTTCTCATGGAATTTTTTTTTTCTGTGCCATAACTTGGTTGAATTGTAAGGTTATGTGGTTACCTTTTTTGTTCTGCTTGTAGTCCATCCAGCACTTTGACTGGGGGCACACTGTCCCTCTGGGAGATATATCTATATATATAGATACAGATATATAAAATAGGCATTACATTGTCAGTACTCTGCATCCCACATTCATGTTGTGCTGGTTGGTTCTGACACAACCCAGAGTCCCCATGCTGAGTATCAGCCACCTGATTTCATACACATTTCTCCATCAAAGCAGGTTGTTAGGGCTAAAGCTGAGAAACAAAGTCAAGTTCCTTCTAATTCCCCAGCAGTCATTTCCAAGCACAGGAAAAGGAGGTTCAGCCAGTGAGCAAACAATAGCTGCATTAATTAGGCTGCTATATCTGGAAAGTATTTTGAGGTATTTTCTCATTGTTATTTTGTTCCCTTTTGTGGAATGCCTGCGCCTCGTGACCCCACCTGACACTCTCACCACCATCCTTGCTCTTTCAAGGTATCTTTTATTGCCAGACAAAGGGAGAAATATCTATTTGAATGTGGCACCAGATAGGCCATTGCTAACATCTCCACAATAGAAAAAGGCCCTGCAGAATAAAGCCATTGTTGGTATTATCAGGAAGCCAGGTGGGGGCTGAGAGGACGGAGGTGTTGTCACACGTGTCAGGGATTAAAGGTTGCCAGCCTTGGCTTTGGCCACACTAGGGCAATTCTCAGCTGGTGTAAACTAAAGTGCCTTCCATGAAACAGAAAAATACTGAACTGTGTCTGTTGTACCCCACAATTTCGTTGGAATTTCAGGGAACATGTGATGGAAAGGGCCCTCAAAGGTCACAGCATCCAGTCCCTGCTATCTTGGGCAACTGTTCCATGCAAACCCACTCGAAAGCTGATCAGGCTTCATCATAAAACCCATCAGGCTGCTGCCTGCCACCCACTCCTCTTGCTGAAGGCTGTCCCAGAGCTTCCCTCCTCTGCTAGCTGCAAACCCTCCAGCTTTCAAACAGAATTTATTACATGGAATCCATCCCCGCTCGCTTTCTGAATGCACAATTTTAATCCAGCTGGGGGAGGAAGCAGAGGATGGTGGGGCTTCTTTGCATTCCTTTTGTTGCACAAATCTGGGAGAACATCCCAGGTGTGGGGAGCCCACTGCATGGAAGAAAGATGGGGCTCAGCTTTCAGTTCCTGCATTTCTTCCTCTGTTTGCAGGTAACTCACTGCACTATTGAGCTCTCTGCTACTTCATTGCAGCATTTCCCTAGCAAATCACTTATATCTTTTGTAGGCAGAGCTATTTCCTCATAGCAAGATTTATCTCAGGACAATTAGCTGCAAGGAGACAATATCTATGTCAGTTTGTCCAAAATTCCAGATTCACCACAGGCAGTTCAGTCACCAGGGAGGATCCCCTGGCCAAACTTGAACATGGTTAAATGCTGTGAGCTCCATCATGAGTATAAAGGTGGGTTCCTGTGCCTCATACCTGAGTGTGTTATGACCCTTTAACATGCAGAATAAAACACACTTTATTCATTCAGATTAAACACACTTTATTCATTCAGATTATTAATTTCATATTGGGTGCACCATAATTTTGACCAGCTGAGAACATGGGGCAACTTTAACACCATCAGGAGCACAAAAATCCTCTCAATCTTTAAATCCTGATCCACCAGGACAACCTGAGCTCAGCACCTCCTGAGAACACTGTGGTTATGTTTAGTCAAGAAGACTTCAAAGCTTGGACACACATTGCTTTTCTCTCTGCATAGAAATAAACCATTTTTGACCAGCATTTTCACCTTGCTGAGTTTGAAAATATCAAAGAAAATGTGCTTTATAGATGTAAAAAAAATCAGCTCATCAAGAAAAATTTCTCCAGAGAGATGGGTTCCAAAGGGGAAATTCACTGCTGGACTTCCATTTGTCTGCAGAAATTATACCTTTGTTTTTGCTAGGTTTTTTAGGACTAAAATGACAGTGATTAAGAGATCCATTTAGCAAGCTTATGCTTCTTCCTTTCAGGCACACTCTCCCTGGAGGAGTTAAATTGGAAATCCAAGGAGGCTTCTGAGGTTGGGGAGCTCAGAGGAGGTGTGGAGAAGATATTTCAGCAGTTCCTGAGGTGGCAGGTAGTGATTTCAAGCAAGGAAGCAGGAGAGGGTTGGAGTCTCTGATCAACCCTGGCTGGTTTCCAGCTCTTGGGGCCCAGGAATGGATGTGACCATGGACCCAACCTTGTAAAATGAGAAATTCCTCCCTGTGAGGGGGCTGAGGCTCTGGCACAGGGTGCCCAGAGCAGCTGTGGCTGCCCCTGGATCCCTGGAACTGTCCAAGACCAGGCTGGATAGAGCTTGGAGCAGCCTGGAACAGTGGGAGATGAACAAGAAAAGCCTCTAAGTCACTCCCCAGAGTATAAAATCACCAACAGGACCCGGCAGCTGCAGGAAGAAGAAACTCTTTTCCTATATTTTTTCTCATTTCTTTCTCTTAGACTAATTCTTCATTTATTTACTTCTTTTTGCCTTCTCTCTTTTCCCCTTCTCATAAATATTTCTTCTTCCAACCCTATCTTCTGCAGTGCAATTTTATATTAACACCATCTTATCCTCCTATTCTGCTGCCTCACCTTTTTCTGTCCTGGTCTGACATGGCAAATCCCATTCTCCATCCTTCACTCTTTATTCTTAAGCCAGTCCCAGTCCTTTCTCCTCCTGCTTTACCTCTCACAGCTTTTCTCTGTCTGGCTTCAAGGCTGTCCCACCCCTGGGTTTCAGGGACAGGGGATGCAGCAGCTGACACCAGGAGTTTGAGCCTGGACTCAGGTGATGCTGCCTTGGGAGCCCTGCAAAGTGAGGCCACTTAACCAGGACAGCAGAGCACATCTGCCTCTAACAGGCTTTGAAAATTGACTGCAGATGCATGAAATGGGTCAATAAAAACAAGAAATGAAACTGATGTCAGAGTTTGTCTTTGTTTGACAATAAATTGCTTCCATGGCTCTTGGCCTGCAGCAGAGAGAAATGAGGAGACAGATCAGGGAACAAGAGCCCACAGGGCCACCAGCTGCCTCTACCTTGCAGGTGACCCTGCCCAATGTGTCCATCATTAAGCCAGTCAAAGATGTAATAATATATTGGTATTTAATTATTTCATTACTTCATGGCAGTATTTCAGATTATAAAATAATATCAGAGCAGGGGGTGTACATAATAAAGCAACACTGCTGGAAGATTTCCCCTTACAGGTTTATTTTGTCAAGTATTGTTCCACATTTACATTTTTCCCTCTCAAACTAAGAAATAGATCCTCCCTCTGCATTGTGAGCAGCACCTTTTGAAGACAAGAAAGAAAGAGTGGGAATAAAACAGCAAAACATGAAATAAACCCTGGAGCCCATGCCTCTGGTGCCATGTTGGAGGGGGTTTCAAAGGGAAGCATTTGTGATTTAGATTTCTGGGCAGCACTGCAGAGCAGCCCCACCACTGGCTCCTTCCTGCTGGAGATGCTGAAGCTGTTGCTGATGCTGGTGCTGGCAAGATTTGGGAATGAGCCCGAGAACAGCAACCCAAACCCTTCAGCTACTGAGTCACAGGAATTCTGCAAGTCACTCCATGACTCAGATCAGGGCTGTCTCAGCCTGGCTCCCCTCCACATCCCTCCACATCCCTGGAGGTGCCAAATCCTGCTCCACTGAGGGAGCTGCCTCAAGCTGCCACTGTCACCTGCCAAGAAGGGCCTGTAGCTGTGGCACAGAGCTGGGTGTTGTTAAAGCTTTTCCTACAGTGTAGGAATGTTGGGGGGTAGGACGGTCAGGATGGACGGAGACGAGAGATCTCTGCAGCCAGGTCTGGGATTTGGGGTTTATTGCAAAGGGCCTGGGTGCAGGGCCCTGCTGGGAGCTGCCAGCCACAACTCAGAGCAGGCCCCAGAGAAGAGAGGGGGAGAGAGGGTGAGAGGGTGAGAGAGTAAAAGGGTAAGAGAGCGAGGTTCCCATTACAATACCATAAATCTTCTTCTGTGCTGAATATTCTGATTCTCAATAACCAATCTAGTACAAGATACAAATCCTACAGCATTTCCATACAGCGTATAAGAATCACTACATTACATATTGTGTTGCATTTCAAACCTACAAACTCCTCTTTGAGCCCCTTCTGCCAAGCTGCAGGGTCTGCTCTGACCCTTGGGCCTGTCTGCAAGCAGAGGGTGTTGTTCCATCAAAAGGGGATTACCTTCAGCTGGCCACACCATTGTTTTCCAGTTGTTCAGTAACTGAGGGATCTCAAAGCTTGCTTTCATTTCAATCTCACTTCTAGTTTCTATATTCTCAAAATCTTTTGCCAGACAATCATATTTGTAAGGCTTTCCTGTTTCATCTTCCCCAACACTACAGCACTCTGCAGAGGGGCACAGCAGGGCCTGGGGGGACACCTGGAGCAGCCCCAGGACCCCCAGAATGGGTTTTGCCAGGAGAAAAGGGATGTGACCAATATCTCTGGGCAGCTGTACCCATGGCAGGTGACAGGGCACTGGGATTCGTTCTGCTGCAGCCTTCTGCATCTGCAGATGGCCCTTGATGTGTCACTGCCCTGCTAGGCTGTGGTCTGAAGGCATTTCTGTTCCTTCCAAGCCTGATTATGACTTCATTGGGGAGTTAGGGTAAGCTTTAATTTTGCCATAGCTCAGTGATGCTTTATCTTCTCAGATAGTGACACAGTGAATTTCCACCTCCCAGCTTTGTCACTGCCAGGGACCACTGGCCTTACTCTGCTCCATGAAAAGTATTCTGTCAGCACAGCAAGGTGAATCCAACTCTCTGGGTTTAATTTGGATGAGAAGTTAATTGCAATAAGATCCCTATCACCACAAGCAACCCCCTACAGCTCAGAGATATTTGAGTGAGAGTGTACTGAACAAGGGGAAATATAATAACAGGGGCCTGGCTGGATGCTCTCCACCAGCTCACCCAAAAATTGTTTATTAAAGGTGAATCCCTGAGGGTGTTTGGAATCCACCTCTGACTCCCAGAGAAAATAACATTGAAAGCTTTGATGAGAGCGGCCTGAGCTTCCAAATTTCTGAATCTATGTGAGGTTTTGAACTCCTGAGGAGTCAACATACCCAGGTGAGAGAGTGGACAACTTACCTATGGACATCAACCACCCACACCAGCACAGCTGGAGCTTCAGGAGATGATGAGGATCACAAGGGATCCCTTTCACAGGTCCTTGGGTACCTTCAAACCCTTCTGCAGCCCCATTTCCAAGGTGGAAACAGCAGCAGCAGCAGATGTGGGATGGATGTGCCCTCCACCATTTCCTCCTGCCTTTAAGGGAGCAGGGCTGCCTCTCACCCTGTCCTTGTGCAGCACAGTGCCCAGCACTCAATATTTTGGAAAACAGTTGATTTCTGCAATACCAGGGCAGGGGTTTGGCCCACACCATCAGTGCCAACATTAAAGACACATCATTTGAAACTGGGGACCATTGAAAGTGGTTTTGTCTCACAAAAGGACCCTCCTGTGACTGCTTCATTCTCAATCAGTAAATCACCCTAATCGAAGTCTCTTGTAATGCAGGATATCAGCATATCCATTTTTCCTGGACTTTTGCACTCCTATTTCTGCTTGAACTCCTGGTTGGCAGGACCTCTCCTAACTCATGACAGTGTGTGCTGTCACAAGGTTTGTCATTTTTCCTTGTGCACCTTTGCTCTTATACAACGAGATCCAGGCTGTATTTGAAGTCTTCACCAAACTTTATATAAATATCAAAAAACCCAGGGAGTTATATCTGAAATAATCTGTGTAAACATCTTCTGAAAATGTGCCTTCCAGTCACAAATATAGCACAGCCTAACAAATATGATCTCCCTTGGGTTTGAGGAAGTGACAAAAGTTCTGTATCTTAAATTTCAGAAGCTTTTTCCATTCTGACTCAAGTAATTTCGAAAGTGTAAAGGGTAAAATTATTCACCTACGGACAATGTGAAGGATGAAGGTTTGGAGCACAGGGATCAGAAATTAACAGGCTGAAGAACACAAGGGTCCTGACAACATCAGGGCTGAAGAGATGTTCCCCCCCCCCCCCATTATTTTGTCATCCTTTATGGTCTGAGATGAAGAGAAATTGCAAAACTGTTTCAGAGGTTAATTTAAAATTGGGAAGTTACATAACTAGAGCCATAATGAGAGCGGTGCCTGGACACACCAGGACAGGAATCTCCTGGGTCTGACATGCTGAGAACACAAGCAGGCCAGCTCATGCAGAAGCAGGACAGAGGGAGGGACCTCACCAGCTGTTCCCCACACGAACCTTGGGTGGTTATCAGGTGCTGGAAATGAAGCAAAGCCAACGTGACAGCCACAGCTGCATTGGCTTCCTTGCTGAGGTCTCATGAAGTTGTTGTTGAGGTGAGTGATGGGGGGGATGGGATTGGGACCCCCCCAACTCCCCCCAAAATCACTCAAGGACCTCCCCAAACCCCCCCAAAATGACTCAGGGACCCCTCAGAATTCCTCAAATCCCCCCCAAAAGTCCCAAAGTCCCACCAGACATTGAGTTTCTGGCCGAACATGAAGTTGTTGTTGAGGTGGGTGGTGGTGGGGACAGGGTTGGAACCACCCAAAACCTCTCCCAAAATGCCCCAGAGACCCCCCAAAAGCAGCCTAAAATCAATCCCAGATGCCCCAAAATGACCCCAGATTTCCCCAAAATTGCCCAAATTCCCCAAAATTCCTCAAATTTCCCACCAGACGTTGAGTTTCTGCCCAAACATGAAGTTGCTGTTGAGGTGGGTGATGGCTCTCTCCATGGAGAAGGCATAGGCCATCTCCACCATGGCTGCTCCTGGCTTGCTCTTCCTGACCAAGTGCACACATCAGCATCCCTCCCCTTGCTGGGGCATCTCTGAAAGCCCCTCAGCAGCCCAGCTCAAGCCTGGCCCCTTTTTACTTTCCATCCTCTTGCAAAACTCCCAGCTCTGCCCATTTGGGGCGACCTTTACTGGCAGCAGAAGCCAACACCTTCTGCTGATCCTGGGACATGGATTCTCCTTTCAAATCCTGTTCTCGTTCTCTGCTGCTGCACAGCTCCTTTAATGTCAAGCACGAAATAATGGGTCAGGTGGAAATGCAGGGAAATGAACTCACAGGTTATTATGATGGAAATAGTTTTATTTCACTCAACTTTATCATTGAGCCCCTTTGAGAATGTGTGGTGTCTGGGGCTCCTCCTCACAGTGAGCTGGTAACTCTGCACATCCCTTGGCTCTGGGTGGTGCAGGGAGCTCCTCACACATCTCTCAGTTGCCTGGTTACCAGGTTAAGGCTGGTGACAAATGCTGGGTGACAGTTTGCTTAACACTGCTTCCTCCACGACCTGGGATCCAGCCCTCTCCCTTCCCAGCCTCCTGGGGTGTCAAGCCTTCAGATGCTCTTCTTCACACTCTCTTTTTGGTAATAACTTAACTCCTGCGTCCTCTGTTCAGTCTGGTTTCCCCTGTAAGCTCCAATGTCCTGCAACTGAATTATCTTCTCCCAGACCAACGTCCCCAGAATCTCACAAAAAAAAATCTGATTTAATGCCTCCATTCTCAAGTAGGCTGTTGCAGGAAAGATCAATATTTTTTTCTCTCTTCCTGTATTAGAAAGGAGATAAATCCATATATCATTGATCCCTTACCTTATAAACCCCCAGCCTCGAGATGTCTATCTTGGCATGTTCACTTGTGACCTCATACAAAAAGATAAAGTCTCACTGTTGCAATGGTGTGATAAAGGAATAATGTCAATAACAATGCACAGAACCACCAGCATCTCCTTCCATCACTCATATGCAGATGATGCCCTTTAAAACAAGGCCACCTCTCCTTCTTTTATTTATGGATTTGGGTACAACGTGGATCTCACATGTTCCTGTAACACAAATAGGGCATGGAGGAGTGACAGGACAAAGAGGGATGGCGTTAAACTGACAGGGATGAGGTTTAAATTCAATATTAGGGAGAAATTCTTCCTGGTGAGGGTGCTGAGACCCTGGCACAGGGTGCCCAGAGCAGCTGTGGCTGCCCCTGGAACCCTGGCAGTGCCCAAGGCCAGGTTGGATGGGCTTGGAGCAACCTAGGACGGCGGAAGGTGTCCCTGCCCATAAGACTTTAAAATCCTTTTCAACCAAAATTCTGCCAGGATTCTATGAAATAAAAGATGTCTTGAAACCCAGATCTCCTTTATCTCTAAAATTTGAAAGGGTTTTCATATTCCTTAATTTCTTTCTGTGTTTTTGTCTTTTGTGACACCATTGGAGATGCTGAGTGAATGCGCCTGCTTTTCCAACTCCAGAACTTCTCAGAGAAGACAGCTCCAACCATTAAATTCTCCCCTCTCCTGGCCCAGTGAAATCCTGCCTCCAACACTTCAGAGCATCTTCCTCCTCTGAAATGGGACATCCATCACCTCAGAGACAAAACCACTGTACAAATGAGTGGGCTGTTGCAGACAGGTGTCTCAGGCACTGTGAGAGAGGAATTTGTCCAACTGCAACCAGAGTGACCAAAAGACATTCTATTCTTCCCCTGCTGAAGCCCAGAGCTTTTGGATGAATCTGAGCTTAACTATTTATAATTGACCTTTGCACAAAAGAACATGAAATTTTTATAGCCTAAATCCTCATTTATTAACTTTACTGGAGTGTAAAATATTGCTGTTTGCTATAAATTTGTACCAGGACAAACAATATATATGCTAATTAGTGGCTGTGCAGCCTTTTGGGGGGCGTCTGTGCTCACCAGCCCTTTCCACCAGGCAACAGAGAAGAATGGAGCAGACAAACCACAATTGAGAGGTTTGATGCTCTCTGTTCAAACAGGGGAGTCTGAAGAGGTGAATTAATGGTGTTCATTATAATGAGTCCATTTCCTTTTCATTTCCTTTATAAATTAGCCCAGGTGCCACGCTGTGTCCCTGAGAGAGCCCATCAGAGGCAACCTGCTGGGATGCACCTGCAAGCCCATCACTCTGGAGCTCTTTCATCACTCCTTACTCAGCTTTCCCCTTCCTTTGCCTTCCTTCAGCCCACCCATTCATCTTCTTCATTCTGTCTCCTCCACCTTCACTTTGCCCTTTCAGACTTTTCCCTATTTTCATTTTTGCTTTACTCTATTTTTTGCCTGTCCCTCTTTTCCTGTTTCCCCTTTTTTCCCCACTTTCCTTTATATTGTCTCCTGCTTGGTTTTCCTCACGTTATCCTCAACATTCTTTTCCTCAGATTTTCCTAAACATTATCCTACTACTGCTTTGAGGATCTCATTGTTATTTTATAAACTTTGGATCATCCAAGGGCACGTATCCATAAGTCTCATCAAAACTCAACGTGAAGTAGAACCACAGAGGGAGGGAAATAGAGTGAGATGTGTTCAGTTTCCCATAGCTGAAGCAGCTATTTCATGGTTTGTTTGCTCTTCGTGCCAAAAATTAAGGTGGTGGGGATAATAATAAATGAGCCTGTTGGAAACATCTCAGATTTTCCAGGATCTGCAGTCTCGGGTTTCTGTGGTTGAGATGACCCTGAGGTGTCAGAAAGTCTCTTTTTTCCCCAGTCCCGCGACCGAAGAAGAAGTTGAGATTCCTTGGTTCTGCTTTTCAAGGTTGTTTATTTTTCCTTATCTATTCCATTCTTTCTCTGACCTGCTGAGATCTGTCCAGCAGGTCGGGTTGAGGCACAGTCCCTGCCCTTGGGGTGGTGTTGGCTTTTTATACTAAGAACTGCGTGTACTTTATTTACAATTACTTTCCAATACCTATCACCTATGTTAGACAGTCTGTCTCTACTCTAAACCAATCCGGAAGTGTCACCAACACAGCAGAAGATGGAGGAAAAGAAGGAGGAGAAGAAGGACAGGACACACCCAGATTCCTCCATCTTGCGTCTTGAAACCCTATTCTAAAACCCCAAAATTCTACTTTTTCACCCTGTGGTGAATTCACTAACATTCTACTCAAACTCTTGTGGCTTGTAAATCTTCACACAAAGTTGGTAATTGTTTCCATGGGTTAAAATCAAAAGAACAGGTGTTTTTGATTCTATGCCAAGATCTCTAAACCCCCTGCCAGGGTCTCAAATCACCCAGGGCAGCCAGAGGAATGTCCTGGGTCCTGACACTGCAGTTGCATCTGATTTTCTGTTTCTGTGTTTGCCACAGCAATATCAGCAAATACAGACTGGAAAAAGGACTGGCAACCTGCCAGGAATGAACATGGATGCTCATAACAGTGGCCCAGGGATGGGGGAATTTGAGACAAAATCCTTTTAGGGGCTGAGTGGTCACAGGATTCTGACATGGATCTGAAATGATGCTCCTCAAAACCCATCCTTCCTCTTCTCCCATCTCCCTGCACCTCTCCAGTTCATTGTAGGATGCAACAGGACGCCCAAAGGAGGAGCATCCAAAATTGTAAAAAAGCTCAATCATCTGTGGGAACAGCACAAATCAGAGGGGCCGTGACCAAGAAAGATCTGGATGTAATAAACCCAATAAAAATGTGTGCATATTTCCCCTGGAGACAGATTCTGGATGCTGGTTTTCATGGAATTTAGACCGTGCAAGGAATCTAATTGAGTTCATTGAATTGTGGGAAATTGCTAGGGATTTTCCATCAAAATATTTGCAAAGTGGTAGTTGGTTTCTATCAAAATAATAAGAAAAAAATAATCAGCTTAAAAATACCAGCGTCACAGAAACTGCTTCAACATTTCCTTTGAAGTAGGCAGGTACAAGCCCTACTCTGAAGACCGTGGGAGAGAATAATGTGTCCCAAAATATCATTATCATGAGCCAAAATGACATACCTGGAGGATTTTAACTTAAAATAAATTATTTTTTTTTTATTTTGAAACTATCCTTTTTTTTTTTTTTCTTGCAGCAAAATTGCATTTCTGCTCAAATTTTCTGCTCAGTCTTATGGGTACATTGAAATATCTTTGTGGGGCAAAATTTGGCATGTGAATCAGGTCTGTGGTCTGGTAGAAATGTAAAATAAAAATATTTCTCTAGACCCACAAGCTTTCTGCTTCTAGGGAGTAATACAAACCCTGCTGTGTAGCTGTCCTTGGGTATTTGTAAAGGTAAATAAACAGCAAAATGCTTCATTAACAGAATGTTTGTGTAGAAAAAAAAATAAAATCAGTTCATCAATCTCTTTGAGTTCATACATATTGAAGTAAAAATTTTCCTGTAACGATTTTTTTTATTTTTCCCCATTAATTTTAACAAAGTTTAAATGAACACAACACTGTACCGGAACGGTTTATATATAATTATTATATATTATATATATATTATATAGAATTATATGTAATTCTAGCAGAAAGGCTGCTGAAACCACAGCTTTTGCCTTCTCCTCATTTAAAGACAGGCTTCTACCCAAAGCAGAAGATTGATTTTAAGGAGAAAATTATTTCAATGAGTAGGATATGGGGTTTGGGGTTGAAATCTGTGTTGTTATTATTGATATTTTTAAGTGCAGGTGTTCCCTCCATAGCTCAGTTCACCCATAGAAAAGGGAGAATGTGACAAACCTGGAGCAGAGACAACTTTGGGTGGATTTTCTCTCAGTGTCAGTGGTTTGGGAAGTGCGCTCTGGTTTGACAGGGAGGAGGGACAACCCATCTCCAGGGGCTCTATTGCCCAGGCTCCAAGCAGCCCACAGGGAGGGAACAGTGGCCAAACACCCACTGCCTTCAGAGATTGCAATTTAAATTGCTGGTCATGAGAAAAATTATGGGCCAAATTATCTGCTGATGTAGCTCATCTCAACTCCAGCAGAGTTATAGCAGGAGAGATGGCAGCTGTAGCCAGAGTGTGCCCAGCTTTCTGTGTTCAAACAGCATGAGAATGGCTAAAAAATGCATTAGGTTTTCACAAGCATGTTTTGAATTCTCATTTATGTGTCTTGTCTATTTTAAATCTTTAGGATATGCTGGGAGCATGGTGTTGGGGAGCTGTGACTTTGGTTTTTTCACAGCTGCATATACAGAAAAAAAAGAAAAAGAAAAAGAAAAGCAGTGCATGCTTTGCTGACTAAAAAGAGGGAAAAAAAAGTATTCCTTATACATTGTTAAGAACAGGGGATTTATGTGAAAAATCAAAGCAAGCTGGGACCATTGGGCAGTGGAATGAAGGAAGAGAAGTCTGGGGTTGTGTGTGCAGGGCAGTGGTATGGAAGTACACTCCTGATAATCTCATGGATACTCTCTCCAGTCTCCTCTCACTGGAACTCTGATTTACCAAAGCAACCTGGAGATCTCCGTGATCACAGAACAGTTTGGGCTTGAAGGGACTTTAAAGATCATCTAATTCCAACCCTTTGCTATGGATGATCTTATTGGCACTTCTTTTCACAGCCTCAGCAGGGAGAGGAATTTTTAATGATCCAAATTATCACCCTCAAGAGTTTTCTGGCCCAAATCACACATGTGGCCCTGGCAACTTCAGTCCCTTCATTGTGTCATTGACTTGGTGTTAGCTGCTACATTAAATTCATCAATAAAGAATTAAAAAGATCTTCCTTCCACCCTTTTTATTGTCATATAGGAACTGCATTATTCACATGTCTGGACGCTTGAGCATAACCTGAGTTTTATGATTACTTTCATTCAATTTTTTTAAGGCAAACAATATATCAGTGAAGGCATCATCATAAAAATATTGACCCTGTTCATACCTGGCATAAAATGCCATTGATTTCAGTGGGGTTGTGGGACTTGGCTCACTCCTATAAACACTTCCCATGAAGTCCTATTCAGCAAAGTACCTGCAAACTCTCCTTACTGGTGCTTACGTAACCATGGTGCAGCAGCAGAGCCACCAGGACATTTTTCTGTGCTAGGAAAGCTGCTGATTGAAATTTTTCCCCAGCTTTATGCAATTGTCCTGGTTCACCTCTTGCTGGGTGACATGCTGGAGGCAGGGGAGTTGGGGATGCAGTAAATGTGTGGACATGGGAAGGCTCCTCCAGCCCTGCATCCACACAGCTCCGCCTCCCTACACCTGAGGCAGATAAATGCCATGCCAAGTGCTTCCTCACTTGCTTTCAGTCACAGAAAGTGGCCTTTAAATGTAGTTTTATCCCCAGTCAAATTAATAAATTGAGATTGGAGCAGCTCAAGCAGCCTCGGAGCTGGACAGCATTTCTGGATCACATTCAGCACCTGACAGGCCTGGCAGCAGTGCCCAGCTCTGAGTGCTGGGAGTGAAGGCACTGCTTGCCTTGACTTGTCCCACACAATGGCTCTGCTGCCTCTGCTAATATTTGAACAATGTGTTTGCCAATTACCTTAATAGGAACAAGAGCCCTGGAGCCCCAGGAAAAGGCTGAGCGAGCCCAAAGCAAAAGAGATGCTGCTGCTCTGGCTGCTCTGCAGCCATTCCTGCTGCAAGGCATGAGCTCTCTGTCAGATCCCCATCTCTGTGGACAAGAAGAGCAGGAATGATGCTCCTCTTCTCAAAGGACATTGTGTTTGCAGCTCCTTTTCACTGCAGATCAGACCCGGAATTTCCTCTTGTTGCTGTTTTATTGAGGGTGGCTAAATGAAGCCTCACAGACTCCAAGGTCTTCAGAAGGCAAATGCAATTTTATTAAAAATGACACACACTTTTTATAGACAGTTAGGATTCAGGTGGAGCTGACTGGTCCTCAATCAACACCCCTCACACCATTGGCTAATTAGGAACACTACCTTTTGTGTAAACATCTTACCAGAAAACAACACCAGCTGCAAAGATTATGAATTGTTTTAATTCCTTCTCTGAACTTTCCCAAAATTTCACAGAGCAATGCCTGGGAAGGTTTATCTGACTTCTCTGACCAGTTCTCAGCATCCACATCCTCTCCCTGGGAAAACAGGGAGAGCTGGAGAGCCCTGCAGCCCTTCCAGCTTCATTCAGAGCACACACATCCACATCCACATGCACATCCTGACATTGGAAATTGGCACAGACCCTCTCGCTGCTGTTCTCCTGCCACACAGAATACTGCACAGCTGGTTTCATGGCACTTAAAACTCCCATTTGGTGCCATCCAGGAGCTCAGCCTCACCATTCCAGACGTGCTCATAAAGCTGCCATCACTAATTGCCACACACTGCCACCACAGTGTCCAGGTCACATCTCCAGGAAGGGCAAGGCCACTTTCACCTGGGCTCCATCACACACCTGGAGATGTTCTTAGCATCCTTTTTAACCCCTGAGCCAGCACTCCTGGCTTCTTCAAATCAGCAGAAAATTCTCCTGCTATACCAAAGTTCATGGTCTCCCTGCTCTTGCTAAGCTAGGAGCTAAATTTAGCTAAAGAATTTAGCTAGGAGCTAAATTCTCCTAGCATCCTTTTTAATCCCTGAGCCACTTTCACCTGGGCTCCATCACACACCTGGAGATGTTCTTAGCATCCTTTTTAATCCCTGAGCCAGCACTCCTGGCTTCCTCAAAGCAGCAGAAAATCCTCCTGCTATACCAAAGTTCATGGTCTCCCTGCTCTTGTTTCAGGTCCAAGCACCCATCCATCTCCAGCCATTTCCTAAATTATGCCTGAGCAGCTTCCATTTGTTTCTTTGTGAAGCTGCTCAGAAATTGTGGGTTTAAAAGTTCACTCCAACCTGGCCATCGTTGGCTTTGCTTCCACTTAGGAGAAACTGAGCAACAGAAGCAGAGAGGGGCAAGTGGGAGTCCAGAGAAGGAGCAAATTAAATGCCAGCAGACCAGCTCTGAAAGATATTTTCAAGCCCAAATAAAAAACACACCTTGCCCTTTCAGTTCAGATGAAAAATAGGCAGTTATTGTTTTTTGGTTTTCTGTCCTTTTTTCCATTTTTTCCCTTTCCTTTTAACGAACCATCTTTAAGGAGCTCAGTAAGGTGGTTGTGGAGATGGAGGTGAAATTGCAGCAAAGTGACAAACTAAAATGAAGAGAGTACCAAGATCTGGCAGGCTGTCCCTGTCCATGGCATTACTTCTCCCTCAAATGAATTCTTGCCAGTGTTTCCCCTTGGCTGTCCTCCTCCTGCAGGCTCTCCTCTCCCCATAAATCAATCTTGCATCTCTGTGCTTTGGTCCTACATCCTTTATCCTTCTCCTCAGCCTCAGGCCAATGCTTCTGGTTGTGAAAAATCTCTGTGCAGTTTTTTTTCCTTTAAAATCCTCTGTTCCAGCCCCTCTCTCAGTTCCTGAGACGCCCCTCCCTATTCTCCTTCCCTGCCCTATTCGTGTTTACCAGCAACATGATGGATTTGGCAGCTTTGCCTTTGCATTTAGGCCTTTCAGAGATTCCCTCTGACTGCTCATTTCATCCCATAATTCTATTTTCTGTCATTTTATCTTTTCTTCCGTGTTGTCATCTCACACAGGCTGCCCTTCACCTCCAGCTCCTCCGTCCATGAGCAGCCCCTCACATCTCTCCCCTTTTAGCCGTTCAGACTCATTCTTTTCTATATTCCAGAGTAACACCAGCTTGCAGACACTCTTCTGCTTCAGGCTCCACTGGTTTTTTGGTATTACATGCACCATCATGCCACGCTTTTCTCTCTGGAGCTCACTAAAGGCATCTCCTGGGTGACCTCAGGCTCAGCTCTGCTCTCCAGTGCTGTGCTTTGAAATCCCAGCACATCCATAAGGGAATTTCTTCCCTCACACGATCTCTGTCCCAGTGGCCACCCCCTGAAGCATGAGATTAGGGAAAATGGGCGGTGTAAAACAAACCCCAGTCCCAAAGAGGACATGACTGGAATTCCCTGGGGAGCACCAGAAGGGTGAACATTTCACCACTTCCAAAAGGCAGGAGTGTCAGGCAAGAGTCCAGAGGAGGATTGCAGGGAAACACATGGTTAGAAATCTGGGTAGGTATGTACAGATATATAGATGTATTGATAGATACAGAGCTAGGAAAAAATATTTATAGATTCAAAAAATATTTATAGATTAAAAAAAAAATTATAGATTCTCTCCCTTTCTCCCACTGGACTGCACCAATACCAGTTTTAGCAGGGCTCCAAGAGCAGCAGCACATCTGCAGCCAGAGCTGTGAGCAGATCTCAGCAGCCCAGTGGGCTTGGGGACTTAAAAGTCTGCAGATGCCTCAGGAGACCTAGTTTCCAGCTTTATTTATTTATTTATTTCAAGTCCTGAGTGCAAAGGTGTCGCGGACATCTTTTAGGGAAAATCCTTTCCTTAGGATTTTTCCTCCTGAGAAGCTGAGATGCCTCAGGAACAAAATGTAAACAATGATTATCTGCTACTGCGGAATGCAGCAGGTGCATCTGTGATTGGCCCATGTTAGTTGTTTCTAATTAATGGCCAATCACAGCCCAGCTGGCTCGAACAAAACTTTGTTATCATTCTTCCTATTCTGTTCTTAGCTAGGCTTCTGATGAAATCCTTTCTTCTATTCCTTTAGTATAGTTTTAATGTAATATATATCATAAAATAATAAATCAAGCCTTCTGAAACATGGAGTCAGATCCTCATCTCTTCCCTCATCCTGGCACCCCTGTGAACACCATCACAACAATACACTGCAAGTGTTTCTTGGTCCATCAGCTTTAGAAAATCCATTTCCCACAGCTGTTCACTTTGGTGCCATCTCAAGGGTCACTGTGGCCCCTCAGCTTTCCATTCAGTGCCCACCCCAGAGCCCCCTGCCCACCTCCTCCCAGCAGTGCCTCTGCCAGGCCTCAGCGCCAGGGAGCTCTGCAAAACCAGACTGGGCGTCTCACCAGACATTTGAGATGCCTGCTATTAAAAACACCCACTAATTAAATTTCCCTCTGGATTTATTATCTACTGCTGCATGACAGGCATTTTCAAGAGCCTCTTCCTGACCTCCTCCCAGCCACCAAGCAGAACAGATGTCTTCCTTGCACTGACTGGAATCTTGGGTTTCCCTTTGCACAGGGACAAAGAGGAGGGGGAGGAGGGGGAAAAATAAAGTTTAAATTAAAAGACATATAAATCCTGAAGCCTTGCACACCACTAACCATAGCAACAGCACCTCAACACTGCAATCTCCATCTTCCCTGGGCTTCTCCCCAGGGAACAGATCCCTCATTGTGCTGTGTGTCAACTCAGAGACCATGGATGTGCTTCTTCATTACTGTGCCTGCTTCTAACTTTGGAGGGAATTCCATGATATTCCATGTTATTCTGAAAAATCCCAGTCCTTGGAGTTATTTTGTACGACTCAAATCAAGCTTTCCCATGCTGTCTTTTAAATACATTAATATTTTATTGCTTTTGAAGATGATTCTTACAGGCCTGCAATTTTCAAAGATAAGTAAGGCAATTTAAACAGAGTATAAATTTATAGAAACCCTCCTTATTTACTAATCTTTTGCATAAAATATCATTTTCCTCCTAATGAACTCTTAGTTTTTTGTGAATTTGCTACATTTTGGTGCTGGTAGTGCTACTAACAATTCTGACAAGTTCAATTTACCACAGTAAACAGTAGCTGTAGTAATAAAGATTAATTAGTAAGATGGGATCATAGCCCATAAAATGGGCTCATCCAAGATACCATGCAGAACTCCTGGATCTCTGGGGATGAAACTGAGGGCTGGGGGAGCCTCAAGAGGAGGAGGGAACCCCTCAGGAGCATCATCTGCAGACAGGGCAGGTGGAATTGAGGCTGGCAATTCCAGCAGTGGAGATTCCCTGACATCCAGCCACCTTTCACTCTCTGGCAATGATTAATTATCCCCTTAAAAGTAGGTTTCACCTGCTGGCTTTGTGTCCCCAGGAAGCTGCTGTGTGAGCCCTGCTCCTGTGCATGCTGTCATGCTCTAATCCTAAACAAACCCTCAGGTCAATGATAACATCCATCAAATGACCACACAACATGAAAATCCATTGCAGGGTGGATATTTTTTTAGCACTGCTATTGAATAAATTAACCAGGTAGCACAGCAGTAACCTTGGGATAAATTATTAGGTGGTTTTATTTTTTTTTATTTGGGGAAAAAAAATAAAAGATGACACTGTTTTATCATATTTATAATAAAAGTCATTGACATAATAAAACACTGCCATCACATCAGTATTCATTTCTGCAAATAGAGCTCTGACGTTTTATAATATTAACATGTGCTATAAATGTCACTGATATATTAAGATTTTCAGTCTATCTAACCAAAAATATAGAGAGATGACTGAGGAAGAGATGACTAATTCTAAAAGATTAAAGAGAACATTTTCCCATGCAATTAAATAATCTGCTGGTGATTGTGAGCTGAGGGTAACACACAAAAATCCCATTCTCTGCTTGTAATTTTTACCAGCAGCACAGAATGGCCTGGAGCTCTGTGGCAAGTGGGATATTGGGAAAACTTGTTGGGAAGGATGTGAGTGGATGAGGTGGGCAGGCTGTGCATGGCACCAGAGGGTGGTCATACCTGCCAGGGCAGTTTGGATAACTCAGGACCCTGAGAAGGATCTTTGGGCATCTCCTTGCACTGGGATGTGTCACCATAAGAGTCAAGGCTGGATAATAAGTGACACAGACTCCCAAGGCATTCACAGAAGGATAATTCACTTTATTAAGAAATCTGTGCTTTTTATATACCCTAGTTCATTACAGGTGGACCTGATTGGTCCTTTAATTAAAGTACCATCAGCTTTGGCTAATTAAGAAACCACCCTTTTGGTAAAAGTAAAACAAATCTCCAAGGTAAACAAAAGGTAAACATATCTCCATAACATTTTCCACATGTTCACAGCACCAGGTACAGCAAGTGAAGATAAGAATTGTTTATAATTATTTTCTCTGATCTTCTCACAGCCTTTCCCAGAATGATGCCTGTTTCTCTCTGTGACCAGAGAGCTGCTGCCATAGGGATGCACTGGATGAGGGCTGGAGATCTTCCTCCTATTCCCTAGGATGTCATCCAGGAAAAAAATCCCTTCACAGGAGCAGCTGCACATAGGTGAGTCCGGAATGGCATATTTGCAGTTCCTGGGAATGCCAGCCTGTGGCATAAGCTGCTTCTCTGGCATGGGGAGAGTCCAGATGCCCAACAGGAGCACAACAGGGACACAGCAAAACCCAGGGATGGGCAGGAACATGACAAGGACACAGTAAAACCCAGGGATGGGCTGTCAGCAGGGCTCTCCCAGGAGCAGGAGACCTGGGTGGTGACTGAGAGATGATGGTGGGCAAGGACAAAGCAGCCCCTTGACACCATGACTGATTTTTCCTAAGAAAATCTTACTCAAGTTCCTGAGTCCCCACCAAGCCGTCATGGAGCTAACAGAATCTCCCAGACCTTGTGCTTACAAAAAAGCTCTGTGTTAACTAAGTAAGTTTATGTTTCAAACTCAGTACATTCTGGGAGGAAATCCAGAATAAATTAACATCTAATGATAATAATAATAATTTAATCAATAATTATGAACTCGCTTATTCTTAGAGTTTGAAGTTCCTACATAATCCGGTCTGATAATTTCATCCTATGATTTTTGCATTACATCTGGAATTTCTGTCATCCTATTTTTATCAGAAGGAGCTATTTGTGTTTTGAACGAGGTCAATACAGAATTTTTACACCAGCACTGTTTGTGGCTCATTTATGGGGACTTTTCCTCTTTTAACCAACAGTTAAAGCAGTGCAGCACCTGAAATACATTCCCTGGCAGCTGACACATCAGTATTAATTATTTTTCCTCCTCCATGGAAATTGCATCTATTTATACAATACATAGTTTCCCTAAAAAGCTTACTGCAAAAGGGTGGGAGAAAAGAAGCAAACTGTAAATCATTTTTATACATCTATATCTATGGATATATCTGCATATCTATATCTATCTGCCTATCAATCTTTCTTAACCTCCTCTTTTCCACTGAGATGCTGACATCTTCAAAATGTTTTTATCAGCTCCCCAAATGAATATCACAGACATTGCCAAATTTCAATTCACAGGAGAGAAGAAAACGTGTGTACTTTATTTTATTCATTTATATTCAGGGAAACAGTGCTGGTGTAATTATGCCTGCATAGCTAGAGGGGTAGGGAAGGCCTAAATAAATGTATTCCTAGACAATTGGAGTAACGAGTTTTAATTAGTTTTGCAGCTTCTTCTGGTTCTGTTTTGCAAGTGTTGCAGCTCCTGGTCTTTGACTGGGAGCAAGCAATGGGAACCAAACCCAATAATCAAGTTACACACACACACACTCCTTGTTGACCTTCAGCAGTGACATCCTTAGTTACTGGAGACTGCAGCATTTGTTTAAGGGTAATTTGATCATGGGAGTCCTCCTGGGGTTCCTGCTGCTACAGGACCTGAGAAGGGTCTGGCAGGGGTTATTTGTGTCACTTGTCAGGGTTTCCTCTCCTGAGAATCCCAATTACAGCCCTGGCAGGGAGGTATAAATTTAAATCTCCAGGCTCCATGTTCTCTGCAGATGAACTCATTGGTACCCACAAGAACTGCTCCCATTATAAAATGTCACGTAAAACGACAGAGACCTTGGATGGCTGAGAGCAGTAAAAACAATAAACATCCCACAGAGAGGAAATTAATTTCTTCTCCCCGTCCTGCCTTTCCTTTTTGCTCCAGAATATAATAATGGGGAGTGTTTGGATTGCAGGGGCTGCTGGGGCCACGGGCGAGAGGAGGAGGGAAGGAGAAGCAAAAGCAGCAGAAATGGAGATTTTGTACTTACTAAAGCAAGTTATTTTTCAACCTGCACACATCTCCAAAGTTCACCACTGAATTATTAAGTGTGGCAGGCTTAGAATCTGCTTCAGCAAATAACACCTATATTTCTTTGGGAAAGCAGGGGAGCCCAAAACTTGGGACTGTGGGAAAGCAGAGCAACTCCAATGCGTGGAGCAGAGCCAGAACCTTGACACCATCCCCAGGAGGAAGTTCATGGCTCAGAGTACTTCACTTTGTCACTGTCCTTCCCCCTCTGTGGGCTGCTTGTCTCCTGCCTCAGGCTGTGGGGAAGAAGGGATCATCATGGAGCTGGCAGCAGGAGAAGCAGATGGAATAGATCAGAGGAACTGGACTCATGTGAAGACTCCTCCTCTAGAGAAAAGATCAGGATTAATGGACTGATAGGGGCAGAAAAACAAGGTGATGTAGCTAATCTTGCACTTACCTAGGTGCTGCCAAAAAAATCCCATTTTGCAAACAGTCAGAAAACACACAAACATGCACATTCCCGTCCAAATGGCGTGAGGGGCAGAAATGCCACCTCCTCACCCTTATCCACACACTGCACCTGGTTAAACCAGCCACTGCATAATAACAGAGCCTGCTGATCCCCACAAACATCCCTCTGTTTATTCTGTGACTGCAGCTGCAATTCTTCCCATGGCTGACCTGGCAGCACAGCATCTCAAGGTTTCAGAGTGCTTACACCACTGGAATGAGAAGAAAGCTCCGAGCTGCTCTCGCAGCTGAGCTGCAGGCTCAGGCCAGCATCGCTGAGAAGACGCTGTTTGATTCACACTGTGAAGATTCCTCTTGCCACTGAAGTGCTGAAGACTTAATTATGTTTTTAGATGATAGCTTAGATCCAGGAGAGCGCAAGCTGCATTGTACAAACAAGGGAGCTGACTCAAGCAGACACCCGAGGCAGCCCAGCCCAGCCCCCTGGCAGCGATGATTGCTTCCCCTGCGAGATTAAAAAGTGAAGCAACATGAAGGGTTAGCGTGTTTCACAATGAATCCTGATTTATCAAACATGATTAGTGCGTTATGAATATGGATGTGATTTCTGAAACCAAAAGAAAGTTTGTGCGGTTCATCCTTCTTTAAAAAGATTAATTTAAACTCAAGGAGCTGGAACAGCCATACAAGCAGATTGTGTTAGTGTCAGGAAATACAGGAAAGGAGTGAGGGAGGAGAAGATTTGGAAAAATCAGGTGAGCTCTAGCAGGTCAACAGTGTCCAGAGATTTACTGGAGTCTTGTCTCAGGATCTCTTGGGGTCAGAGTGACCCCAAGAAATGTTAAAAGTCTCTTTTCCCAGCCTGGCAGTTGAAGAAAGAGTCAGAACTCATTTCTCATTCTCCAGGTTGTTTGTTGTTTCTTATCTATAAAATTCTTTCTCTTGGCCTGTTGAGGTCCACTCAGCAAGACAGTCAGAGGCACTCTGCTCACCCCTGAGGCCGTATTATCTTTTTATACTAAAAACTACGTGTACAATGTTTACAATTACTGTCCAATACCTGTCACCTATGTTAGACAGTGAACTTCTACTCTAAACCAATCCAAAAGTGTCAACATCACAGCAGAAGATGGAGGCCAAGAAGAAGAAGAAGGAGAAAGGCTGGACATGCCCAGATTCCTCCATCTTGCCTCCTGAACCCCCATTCAAACTTCAAAAATCTATTTTTCATCCTGTGATAAATTCACTGTAAATCTACTTTAACTTTTGTGGCTTGTAATTCTTTGTATAAAGGTTGGTAATTGTTTTTTCCAATCAAAGGCACAGGGGTCTTGGGCTCTCTGACAAGGTCTCTGAGGCCCCTGGGCAGGGGCTCGAGCCCTCCAGGGCAGCCAGAGGAATTCCCTGGGTTCTGACCGTCTTGTACAATTAAACACAGTTTTAGAAGAGAACAGAGTTCTCTAAAATCTGTTTTGACATTTGTTATTAACACTTGTGCTTTAATTTACTCTCAGATACCAGAAGCTTGAGGTAGAGAGGGAGTTTGAGGGAGTTCTACCTCAGCCATGCTATTTGTCTTTTTTCCCTTTTCCCTCAGACATAGCCCTCAAGGTGAGGCATCAGCTCCCATCTGCAGGACCCATAGTGGAGGTTCTTTATCACAGACTTCCCAGAGACCAGAAATCTTCCTCCAGCTGCTCCAAGTGCCCTTAGAGATGTGTTAGAGCAGAAGAGGGGCATGAAGGAGCAATTAGGGGACAAGAAGAGGCCCAGGTGGTTCTAGCAGGCTACCTGGAGATAAAAGATGCTGTTTTCCAAGCATGGAGCTTAGTGTGGAGGGTAAAGTTTCTCATGAAGGCTGATGATAACTGGGATGGTGTTCACAGTTCTTGGATGAGGGAAAAGACGAGGATCTGACTCCATGTTTCAGAAGGCTTGATTTATTATTTTATGATATATATTACATTAAAACTATACTAAAAGAATAGAAGAAAGGATTTCATCAGAAGGCTAGCTAAGAATAGAATAGGAAAGAATGATAACAAAGGTTTGTGTCTGGGAGAGAGAGTCTGAGCCAGCTGACTGTGATTGGCCATTAATTAGAAACAACCACATGAGACCAATCACAGATGCACCTGTTGCATTCCACAGCAGCAGATAATCAATGTTTACATTTTGTTCCTGAGGCATCTCAGCTTCTCAGGAGGAAAAATCCCAAGGAAAGGATTTTCCATAAAGGATGTCTGCGACAGATAACAATAAAAGCAATTGACAACTGGTTGCAAACCCACCATGTCCTGGACACTTTGACCATGGTTAAATCCAAAATTCCAGGTTTTCTGCCCAAAAGGAGAGTGAGTCTTGCCCTCAGAGCAGCACAATCACAGCAGTGCCCACGTTTCTGTGCCGTGGACAGGAATGAAGAGCTGCTCCTCCGTGTGAGCACCTCATCCCTCCGGCAAGATCCTGCTTTCTAGGATGGGCTCTGGAAAGCAGACAAGGTCTCTGCTCATCTCCATGGCATCCAAGTGTCTCCTTTATTACAGAAACAAACAACTCATTTCACAGACAAGTTAAGGTTGCTAAGTGACAACAATGTACTTATCACATCATTTGCAAAGCCCTCACACTTAAAAACAGGGAAATGAATGATTAAGGACTCCTGAAACCCTATATTGCCAACATAATAAATATATGTTTTTAAGCAGAGTACAAAGAAGTGCAATCTTTATTTTGACAAAACAACCTCATGCTTAACCTGTGAATTGTTTTCTTTTTTTTTACCTCTTTTATGTGGCGTTTTTATTCTATTTAATTTGGTGTACAAACATTTTATTTTAAAGAATATTCTTAGGGGGCAAATACCATTAGTTAGTTGAAGTATTTCTAAGTACGATTACTATTAAGTGATACTGAATTTTCAATAAGTGAATATGTGCCCAATTTTTATAATAAAAAAATTCCATAATATTGTTTTTCTTCAAATCAACATTCATTGGTAGGTGTGTTTCACATTTTTTAAAAAGGGTTTGTTTTCTGTTTAAATTCAAGAAGTGATGATAGAAAATTATCTCTCTTGGGTCAGAATTAAGGTTGTGGAGGAATCTTAAAACACCTTTCACCATGCTTGACAAAACAATTTAGGTGAAACAAGTTCATCCAAAGTCAAGAACTTTGATGTTGCCCTTGGATGGGTCAGGATTTCACCCTTTATATGCTTTATGTAGGGAATAAAAGATGTATGATGCTGTTAATTATTTATCCCCTGGCTTTTAAGCACTTGTGTTTTGTACCTAATGCGATGGGGCTGAGGGAGCAATGCTGGTACTTCATTGTAACTTGTTGGAGGAACAAAACTGCTGTTTGTTTCAGGATTCCCAAGATCACTCAGGTGTTTACTTCTGCCTTTCTGGTTTTTATTTTTGAGTGGATAAATTGAAATCCAGGGTTTTCCTTCATTTGTAGCTTAGAAAGGTGTGAACCTACACCAGTGGAGGAAACTCCTTTGTGCTGGGAGCTTGGGCCTGAATGGGTCAAACTCAAATTTTGGCCAACCCTTTTTGAGCTGATAATCACGGGAGCCCAAAATCTTCTCCTTGCACTGCCTTTGAAAGTGCTCAGGATGGGATTTCCATCAGGAACCTGAGTACATCCAGACTTTTGGGCAGTGACATTTTTCATGCCTCTCTCCGAGCTCTGTGGTGATTTCCAAGCAGTCAGGGTGTAAAGGAGAGGGCAGATTTTCAAAATCACTGCCCTTCCCTCATCCCTGCAATTACTGCACTGGCAAGGAGAGCTGTGAAAGGATTCAGTGCTCATTGAGCTGTGCTCTCGTGAAAAATGTGACCACTTGCTTGGAGGTCTAAATGGGAGCTGGGTAATGTCACTTTGGTTGCTGGAAGAATTAGTCAATGACAAGAGGGCAATCACAGCAGCTCTTCTCCATTAGCTTCATCTTTCCTCCAACAATATCAATTATGGAAGCTCTAGCCCAAGGTTTCAAACAGCTATTTCTCTACAATGTTATTATTTTTTGCACATAAAAATGCCTTTTGCATGAACTACTGTCAAGGTCTAATCTGATCTATTTATCTGTATTTACAAGGCACTTATCTTCTGCAGCACCTAAGAGCTCCACATGAATTAATAGACAACACTCATCCCAATACCACTGAAAAATCTCCTGGACTGAAATCTTCCCTCTTGGATCCCAGGAAAATGAAAAGTGCTATTAACAGCACAGCCATGAAGGGATCAAAACAAACACAAGGTGCCAAAAGCTGCTGTCAAAATTCTTGTAGGTACCAGTGGATCTGGCACCAGGAGGGGTTTGCTCCCAGCCCAGCACTACTGTTTGCATCACCTGTGCCAAGGTAGGACCTGGCCTCCCCTTGGTGTCACCTTCTCAGCAGGGGTGGTGTCCCTGTGCCAAGAGTTTCTTGGCAGAGATGCTGGTTGGGTAATTCCAGATGTGGGGAATTGGAGCTGGGAAGAATGATGTGCAGAACTCCATGACATCAGAAGGCTAATTAATTACTTTATTATACTGTATTATACTATATTATAATGAATACTAAAAGATACTAAAGATACTAAAGAAAACTCATGTATAGCAGACATCTTTTTATGAAAAATCCTTTCCTTAGGATTTTTTTCCTCCTGAGAAGCTGAGAGGCATCAGGAGCAAAATGTAAACAATGGTTATCTGCTGCTGTGGAATGCAACAGGTGGATCTGTGATTGGTCTCATGTGGTTGTTACTAATTAATGGCCAATCACAGCCCAGCTGGCTCAGACTCTCTGTCTGAGCCACAAACCTTTGTTATTCATTCCTTTCTATTCTTAGCTTAGCTAGCCTTCTGATGAAACTTTTTCTTCTATTCTTTTAGTATAGTTTTATTGTAATATATATCATAAAATAATAAATCAAGCCTTCTGAAACATGGAGTCAGATCCTCGTCTCTTCCCTCATCCTAAGACCACTGTGAACACCACCACACTCATGGCTGTCTCCTGACAGCTTTGTGTGATTGTGCAAGGAAACAGAACAATCCTCAACCAGGAATCCAAATTCCTTCAGGTAAATAATCCTCCAACACATTCCACATGTGCACAAACACAGGAGCAGCAAATGAGATAAGAATTGTTTTGATCATTCTTTTCTCTGCTTCTCTCTGTGCAGAGGGCATGTGAACACCACAGTGGGGTTTCTACAGCAGAGGAAGGAATTCTGATTTCAGCCCTGCTCTACAGCTCCGAGGTGCCCACAGTGCAAATGTGGGATTGGTGTGGGGCAGGCAATTGATGCCATCCCCTACAAGAGAAAACATCTGTAAATCCTCTCTGAGTAGACCACAAACTTTTCACTGCTTTTGAGACTGGGAAATAGAAAAGGGAGACCAGGAAAAGCCAAGTCCCTGTGCTTGGAGAGGGCAGAGAGCAGCTCCGGAGGAGCTCTCCAGGACTCTGCACCACTGAAGGGTCACTCTGGCTTTGCTCAGCCCTGCTGTGATTCAGGAGGCTCAGTATCCAAACAAACCAGGGTTTAACTGAACCATAACAAAGCCAGCACCCACATATTCCCCTTCCTCCTTCCAAAGGATTTGTCTGGTTTGTATTTTTGGGATTAGATTTGCCTCTGATGAGTAGTTATGGCACAGAATGGAGAGAGATGTGTCTTGTTGCTCAATTGTGCCTTATCCTTTTCATTGCCTATCACAGGCAGAATTTTCCAGTCAGCAAGGGGCCCAATGCCCCTTCCTCCTCAATTCTGCCTCTGGACTGTGTGATAGGGTCAAGCAAGAGTGAAAGAAAAGTGGAAAGAAAATATCAGCCTTTAACACAGCAGTATACAGATATATTTTTAACACCAAACCAGAATAAATTTCCAGCTCTCCCTTTCCTTCATCCTTAATTTCCCTAAATGAGGCACTTTCTGTGATGAATTCTCCCCAGGCAAAATAAAACCAGGTTTTCTTCTGATTTTGGCTGCCTGGGTCAGGCCCAAACTGCCTGACAGGGCCCATACATCTCAGGGCAGGCAGAAGTAATGGGGGAGCTGGGAAGAGGGGGAGCTGGACAGCACAGCAGAAAAATTAAATTCTGCATATAGAAAGGAGAAAATGGATGGATTTTGGTGAGGGAGAGATAAGGGCGTTTCAACTGCCAAGTTTCTCATGAGAAGTGGTGTTGTGTGGGAGAGAGGAATGGCTTAACAAGAGGTGGAAGAAAAAGATGTTCTAATAAAGCCCAGGCTGAGCCCTCCATGCTGGAAATGAAGGGATCCCACCCCAGCTGAACGTGGAGCAGGTTCTCAGCTGCCAGAGAAGGCCCTGTTCAGAGCAGCTGTCACTGCAATCTCCTAATTGGAGATGATTTGGATTCTGTCTCAAACCACAGAGCCCTGAATGAGGCAGTGCAGCCTCCACCAGGCAGCATCTGCTGCCATCTCCAATGGCAACAGTTCAGCCCCCACCACTCCCTCCAGATGCCAACTGGCAGGAGGTGCCCCCTCCATGCCCAACACCCTGGGCAGCTGAGGGTGCAGAGGGAGCCCAGGCAGAGGCAGGAATAAGGAAACAGCCCTGGGATGCCAGGGAGAGCTGTGGAATGAGGATGGCCAGGGTTTGGAGGAGGATGGAGGGAGGGAGGGAGAGATGGAGAAACAGCCCCATCCTTATTTGATAGTGGCTCTTCCAACATCACATGCCATGAAGGGCCCTGGGAAAGATTGCTGGAATTAGAGATTTTTGCTGATTGTGTTCATGTCCCCTTTGTACTGCTCATATGTGTGTGTGAAATTGAGTTGGGGTTCATTTATTTACTTCGGGTTTTGGGTGATGGGGAGCAATGGAAAAAAGACTGACAACAATAAAGAAAAAAAAAGAGCACTTGAGCCTTTTGAAGTATTTTTGGTGGGGTGGGGAAGCAGCAACAATTGATCAATTTTTGGTATTTAACAATTGAAGATATTTGTAGCAGAAAGGAGTTAGTGCCCACTGAGCCTTCATGGGTGAGAGGCTGTGAAATGTTTGTTTGTGGAAGCATAGGAGTCCTGAGAGAGCTGGGCCAGCAGAGCATCCTGGGATCATGGATTTGCTTCCTCACCTGTGGGCTGCAAGTGCCACATTCTTCCCTCAAGATGTTGAAGATTGCAATGCAAGATGTTTTCAATTACCATCTGTATGGCAGATTACCTGTGTCAAATGGGCAGTTTGCCTTATCTCTCTCTTTGAGTGACCACAATCCCTCCTCCCTCAGGAGGAGACCTCTGCTGATAAAAGCTATTGAATGTCACTGCATGACTGATAAGAACTATAACATCCCATTGGGAGATGCTCCGCCCCAGAGGGAGGAGCCAAGCATTGCTACCCAGATATAATCCAGAGGTTTTGAGACACCAGCAGGGCTTTCTCCACTGGATTCCCCAGAGGAACAGCAGCTGCCTCTCCTTCCACTGGATCTTCAGAGGAAGAATACATCCTTCTCTACAGGATCCCTGCTCCAACAGAACCACCCCTGACACTGCAGGAGGGCTGCAGCCACAATTCCAATGGGACTGCCACCAACACCCTGACCCACAGGGTGTCAGGTTGGGCTCTGACTCTGTCAGTGTTGTTCTAGTGTACTGCATTGTTTATTTTATCTTTTATTTTTTCCCCTTCCCTATTAAAGGACTGTTATTTCCCGCTCCTATATTTTTTGCCTGAGAGCCCCTAATTTAAAATGTATAATAATTTGGAGGGGTGGGGAGGGTTTACATTCTCCATTTCAGGGGAGGCTCCTGCCTTCCTTACCAGACTCCTGTCTTTCCAAACCAAGACGCAAGGGTTATAGCTCCACATCAGCAGCAATATCCCACTCCCCCCATGCCCCTCTGTGCCACTCAGATGGAAAGTTGCTGTCTAGCTGGGCTCCCCTGATCCCTCCCACCACAAAACAGGCAGAGCCAGCTGCAAAACTAAAGGAGGGATGGGAGCCCACCAGGCAAATGTGAGTTTGCAAAGCCTTCTGTGGCCAGTGCAGCAGAAGCAAATCCTTCCAGGCTGTGTTTTGTGAGCAAGCAGGGGGTGAGGGATGCTTTGGAAACCACAGGCTCAGGCTCCAGCACAGGCATCACTCCATAGGGAGGAGGATGAGAAAAATTCAAGTGATTGCTACAAAATGTGCTGTGCAGTACCTTCCCCTCTGCATGCTCCAGGCTTCCTCCCTTCCATCCATACACCAAAGTACTGAAGTTCTATAAATGGGGATTGCAGACAGCATATGAAGTGATTTTTACAGCTGAAAAGAAGTACAGAGTTAACAGATGCTTTTAAAGCACATTCATCTAACCTGGGTGCCTTGGAGCCATTTTTGCTCCAGAATTGCACTCAGAGGTTTTTCGTCCTGGAGCTTGGGAGACTAAAGACACCATGGAGAAGTCTGCTATCTCTTGCTAACAAATTGGATCAAATTGCCTGGGTGCTCTGTGCCTGGGGCAGATGCTGCAGTGAAGATGTGAAACACTTGGGAAAACCTGATTTCCCCTCTCTGTGGTATCTGCATGGTGCTGGGCTGTGAGATGGAGGAAAAGGGAACTTTGCTGGCATTTCTTTGGCTCAACAGAGTTTAATAATTAGTGAGTTATTCCAGCCTTCCTGGGGAAGTTTCACCCATTTTGCTTCCTACCCTGGGTCTTAATTAGCAGAGCAGGCTGCCTGCCTGTCTTGTAGTGTGGGAAGTTCAGCACTTAACAAACACCAAAGCGATTTGTTTTCCAAGCCTCTTGAGGACACCAAGCTTACTCCTCTCTCAGCTTCAGACAGAAGGAAGGGGGGATGGAGAGCCTCTGCTTTCCTCACAGGTGTTATCCCAGCACTTTGTACCTCTGGTAAGGCCAAGGATGCCTTGTCCTGTGACCTAAGAGATCATCCCTGTCCTAAAATGGCTATTCAACATGAGATGGGAAAAGGAAAGCCATGATCAGCAGAGGCTGCCATCACAAGGGGGGCTGGAAATGTGTCTCCTGGGGCACAGGCTGATTTTTAACCCCTCAGGAACCACTGTCTCTTAGGCGGTCAAGATTTACTTACAGCAACACTGAAGGATTCCCCTGCTGAGGAGTGGTGCTGGCTGTCAAAGGGTGGGAGAAGGGAAAAGAATCTGGAAATCAATTTACTGTGTCTTGTGGATATTTATGTACAAAACTCAACCTTTTTTCCCCCTCACTGTCTTGGTTTGGAAAGACAGTAGTCTGTTAAAAAAGGCAGGAGCCTCCCCTGAAATGGAGACTGTAAACCCTCCCCACCCCTCCAAATTCCTATAAATTTTAAATTAAGGGGCTCTCAGGCAAAAATATGGGAGCAGGAAATAACATATTTAATAGGGAAAATGAAAAAGGATAAAATAAACAATGCAGTGCACTAGAACAAGACTGACAGAGTCAGAACCCAACCTGACACCCTGTGGGTCAGGGTGTTGGTGGCAGTCCCATTGGAAATGTGGCTGCAGCCCTCCTGCAGTGTCAGGGGTGGTTCTGTTGGAGCAGGGGTCCTGTAGAGAAGGATGGATTCTTCCTCTGAAGATCCAGTGGAAGAAGAGACAGCTGCTGTTGCTCTGGGGAATCCAGTGGTGTCTCAAAACCTCTGGATTATATCTGGGTAGCAATGCTCGGCTCCTCCCTCTGGGCGGAGCATCTCCCAATGGGATGCTGTAGTTCTTATCAGCCATGCAGTGACATTCAATAGCTGTTATCAGCAATGTCCCTTCCAGAGGGAGGAGGGATTGTGGTCACTCAAAGGCAAACTGCCCACTTGACACAGGTAATCTGCCATACAGATGGTAATTGAAAACATTTTGCATTGCAATCTTCAACACCCACTGAGATGTAGTCATTTTAAAAATGTTCTCATCAGCTCCCCAAGAAAATATCAAACCAGTTGTGAAATTTGGGTTCACAAGGGAGGGGAGAAAATTTGCCAAATGCAAAATGGCAACAGGGTGCCTCTGGGGGAAAGCTGTTGTAGTGGATGTTTTAGAGGAAAGAAACAGGAATGCTGGGGATATTTGGGGCTAATCTGGGGGAAGCAATTTACAGCTCTGTACCTGAACCCTCTCCTGATCCATCCCATTGCAAACTGGCAACCTGAGGTTGTGTATTTATGCTCATGAGAATCCATCTTTTCCTCACCACAGTAGAATTCAGGCCAACGTTCATAGGGTACCTATATTTCCTTTTCTTTTCTTTCTCTGAATCCTAATCCAATCTCCAGTTCATGCAGTTCAGGGTGCTGCTTTCCATTCCAGACCTCTGTTCTATAGATCACTCTAATCCTGCCCATAAATTAGTTCATTTAATGAACATCAAGCACAAAACAAACAGCATGATGGTGTCTTTACCTGGCCATAATCCTGAATCAATACCATTTCATTCTTCTGCCTAAATCAGCCCTGATGATCTGCACCACATTTAAAGTGCTAATGGTCCATGGTTAAGTGCTTTAAAGATGGGATCTTGATGGGGGATTGGGGCATTTTCTGCTTGTATATGTGAGATTACCAGCATTCCACCAGCTCTCCCACACTACACACCATGTGTGGCCTAAAAGTCCAAATCATTTGGAAACTGAGCTTTTCTCTCCTTCGTAATAAAAGCTGAAGAGGGAAATGTGCTTTGAAAAAGCCTGAAATAAATCTTTGTAACTATAGCTGCATATAATGTTAGAGGTCAATTTTTTTGTTTGCTGTAAAAGTAATTTCAGGGTGCAGGAAGATTTTCACAAATTTGTTTTGACTCCCTCAAATAGCTAATCTGGAAACAAGAGCAAATAAGACAGATAATATCCCATTTTGGCATTTTAGAAATGAAGAGTCTCTTCAAAAGAAAACAAGGTTTTTCTGTTATCCAAATTGTATTTGTCTTGAGCTTAAGGATTCCCAAGGATGAAACGAACTTTATGCTTAATGGAAAACAAAAATTTTCAGCTGAGCCGAAGAGAAATTCTGCTTCCCTTCTGTTTGCAGAAGGAATGACTAGGGAGGCAGGGAAATGATTAATCTCTGTTGGTTTGGGTGAATACTCAGCATTTGTTTCAGCTAGGAAAGCACAAGAGCAGCTTTGCAGAGACACTAATCCTATAGGATGCCCCACTGCAAGGACTCAAGGAGTTCTGAGGCATGAGGCTCTGCTCTTTTCTCCATTATCCCTTCCCAAACACTCTGAAAACAAGCTGTCTTGGTTTGGAAAGACAGGAGTCTGGTAAGGAAGGCAGGAGCCTCCCCTGAAATGGAGAATGTAAACCCTCCCCATCCCTCCCAATTCCTATAAATTTTAAATTAAGGGGCTCTCAGGCAAATATATGGGAGCAAGAAAGAACAGTTCTTTAATAGGGAAAGGAAAAAAAAAGATAAAATAAACAATGCAGTGCACTAGAACAACACTGACAGAGCCAGAACCCAATCTGACACCCTGTGGGTCAGGGTGTTGGTGGCAGTCCCATTGGAAATGTGGCTGCAGCCCTCCTGCAGTGTCAGGGGTGGTTCTGTTGGAGCAGGGATCTGTAGAGAAGGATGTATTCTTCCTCTGAAGAACCAGTGGAAGAAGAGGCAGCTGCTGTTCCTCTGGGGAATCCAGTGGAGAAAGCCGTGCTGGTGTCTCAAAACCTCTGGATTATATCTGGGTAGCAATGCTTGGCTCCTCCCTCTGGGCGGGGCATCTCCCAATGGGATGTTATAGTTCTTATCAGTCATGCAGTGACATTCAATAGCTGTTATCAGCAATGTCCCCTCCTCAGGGAGGAGGGATTGTGGTCACTCAAAGAGAGAGATAAGGCAAACTGCCCACTTGACCAAGGCAATCTGCCATACAGATGGTAATGGAAAACATCTTGCATTGCAATCTTCAACACTAGCTTTATAAATCAATCAAACACCAAGGACAGAATTTTTTGCCCAGACACACATGCCTGATTCTTGGGGACAAGGCCTCAGTGTTCACAATTCTATCTGGGTGTGACTCGTCCCCAGCAGGGATGTGGCAGGGAAATCACATTCCATGGAAATCACTTTACATTTGGGGATTCACTCCCTTAACCACACTCGACAGGGGTGTGAGGACAGAGCTGCTAGCCCTAAGACACTTGTCAGTCAAAGAAGGTTCCAGAATGCCTCAGTTTTTTTCTGAGCATCAGCAGAGCCAACAAAGGACTGGCAAGTCCTGGAGGCAGAGCAGAGCCCAGCAATTCATTCCCAGGAATCTTTATGATTTCCTCCCTCAGATACTTTCTGAGGAGGGAAACTATAAAGTGGGAAATATATATTTTTGTGCAGGCAAAATATTTCCTTCCTCTCCTGCTGTCTGTTCTTGTTCTCTAGGAAAATTAAATTGAACATGAGGAGTTCAATTTTAATGAGGTCTGGAGATCAGTTATGCAAAATTTTAAGCAAAATTGCGGTCACTTGCATTGTCCATAATTATTTCTCTTTGCTACCAATCAAACTGTAAAGAGAGCTACTATGCTCTCCCTCCTAACAATAATGATAATAATGATAATAATGATATGTGATGATGATGATGATGATGATAATAATAATAATAATAATAATAATAATAATAATAATAATAATAATAGCAACAGAAAATAAAAAATGTATATCAGTATTTTTCATCTCAACTTGCTACCTACACTTCCCTGTTAATTTTAAGAAGTCTCAGAGCAGGAAAAAGTGATGTGACAGTGACACATGTACAGAGTCCTGTGCTCAGGAGACAGGAACAACACCAGATTTTATTATTCTTTGAAATTTCTTATTCTGTTATTATTAAAAAAAAATTATTTTATTACTCTTAGATCACTGTACCCATCCCAAGACTCCTGCAAAGCATCCAACATCCTCATTGCAACCTGATACAATATTCCTCACCTGCATGCAGTTACGGATGAGCTCCAGCTGCCAGAAGAAAAGCCCAGACTCCATAGCCAGGGAATAAATTGGTAAAAATATGGGGAAAAAATAAAGAAGAAGCTGACATGCAAATCTGTGCTGAGCATTGGTTATTTGGATTCCTTGTGGCTGTAAAACCACTTGGGAAAAGGTGATATTGTGGGAAATTGCAGTAGACACCTCAAGCAGAGTTTTCCTAAGCAAAAATAAATGCACAGTGGGGAAGGAATCCAAGGCTGAGCCACGAGGGGTTGTAGCAGACTCAGCTGGCAGCAATCCTGCACCATATACAGGGCAATGCATGGGAGCAAAAGCACCTTGGTTTGATGTGGAGGAAGCCTTCCATCATCATTTCAGAGTGCTCAGCTGGAGTTCCTCACCCCTCTGACCAAGGTGGATCAAGGTTGATTCTGGTTTCTCATCCTTTCCTTCAGGCTCAGGGACACCCTTGACTCCATTGCTCCCTAGGAATGGGTGTCTTGGATATTTGGGGATGGTTTTTGGATACCCCTTCTTGAGAAAAAGTTCTCAAGTTGGAGGCAGAGATGTGGGAAGGAACATAAAGGGCTCTGACTCTATTCAGCTGCTGCCCACCCTGATTAATTCTCCAGCTAATGACTCTCCAGACATGTTGATGTATGAAGCTCTGTCGGTGACAAAAAAAATTGAACTTTTACTAATTAAGTAGAACATCTTCATAGGGTGAAAGGTTTTGCTAACGAAAGTAACTCACAAAGAATTATGTTGGCTGGAGACTGCTGCTGAGATCCACCAGTGCAGGGAGGGAGGGAGGGAGAGCAGCATAAACCATTCACTGCAGCTACCAGGCCAAGATTTCAGCCCCAGGTTGTGTCTGCACTGAGACCACTCACAGCCACATTTCCTGGGCTCCAGCCTTGTCCCAAAAGCACTCTGTGCTGCAGCCCTGACTGAATTATGGATTGTCACCCTCATTTTTTAAAGTTTTTCTAAGCCTTTGATGTTTGCATTCTTGTAATGAACTTTCTCATGCACTTTATGTAAAGAACTCATTTTTTTGCATTCTTTTATGGGGAGGAGAAATTTGATGGACTGTTGGTTTGTCCAGTGTCATTGGAGAGGTGGCACTGTCACCCTCCAATCCACTGTCACTTTTGGAAAACTATAAATATTGGAGTCAGAAAAATAAAGGTCCCTTTTTTACCTTGGAAAGAGCAGCAGGGAACTCTGCCCTTACAGAAAGTGAAGGGTAGAACACCAAACTGGCCTGGTTTTCCTCCCCAGCAAGCTCTGGAAAGGTGCTCCTGAAATGAGTCAGTGGTGATTTCCACCTGAAGATACTCCATGGGTTTTGCAGCTTTGCCTCTTTCTACTTCCTTCCCCCTTCCAACCAACTTCTCACTTGCTGCAACACATTCTTTTGTAATTCTATTGCCCTTTCACAGAGAGATTTGTGGTGTTTTAACCAAGAGCCTACATTAAAATATCAAAACCTGTCATTAAATATTTCTCTTCCCCAGCTCCTTGTAAAGACAGGACGAAACTGGGGGGAAAACTGTCAGAAAGGAGCACAGTATTCACATTTTTTGAAGAGACTGTTTATGGTTATGTTGCTTGAGGGACCTGCAAAGACAGAATCACAGAGGCCGAGGTGTTAGCTTTTCCTTCTTGCACTCTCTTTCCCTTTCCAGTGGCCTTTTTCTATTCTAGGATTCAGCTTGCTGTGCTCAGTTCTACCCCTTCTGTCTCCTGGGTAAATCAAGATTAACTCCATTCCAGTCACTGATGCAACCAAAGATTCTCAGCTGGATGGAAATATGGGATTAACTCCCAGCTGTGTGCCCTGGACAGCTCTCCTGGGACTGCCCCTTCTTCCCCTCTCCTGTGATGGAAACCAAGAGCAGCTCTGCTACAGGTATGAAAATGAATGATGGAAATGACACTAATAAAAATGACATAAAAAGTGTGACACCTATGTCAAGCCCAAGGTTTGCACTGTCTGCAGGTGCACATGAAGGAAACGTGGAGCTGGGGAAAGAAGGCAGGAATTATCTTCAGAGGTAGCAAATCATCATTAGACAACACTTCCTAGGAGGAAACTACCATGGAATCTCTGATAATACCAGGAACCATCCAAGAGGCTGCTGTGACTGTAGCTGGGAATATTTTCATAAATTCACCCCTCAGCATGGCTGTAAGGGCTTCCCCTGTAAATCTGATTTCTTCTATCCACAAGAACAAATTTCCTTTCCCTTTCCTTTCCTTTCCTTTCCTTTCCTTTCCTTTCCTTTCCTTTCCTTTCCTTTCCTTTCCTTTCCTTTCCTTTCCTTTCCTTTCCTTTCCTTTCCTTTCCTTTCCTTTCCTTTCCTTTCCTTTCCTTTCCTTTCCTTTCCTTTCCTTTCCTTTCCTTTCCTTTCCTTTCCTTTCCTTTCCTTCTTCCTTCTTCCTTCTTCCTTCTTCCTTCTTCCTTCTTCCTTCTTTCTCCTCCTCCTCTTCCTTCTCCTTCTTTCTCCCTTTTTTTCCTCAGTTTTTCACAATACAAATGAGCACAGAAACAATGCCAAGCAGACACTCTTTAAGACATTTCATAAAAATAATTAAATGAATTGTTTTGAGCTGCTCAGAAGCTGCTTTTCAGCTCTTTGATGTGTTTCAGGTGGTTTTCTTCCCCTTGTCTGTCTGGGAAATGAGGAAGACTCTGCCAGGTGCTGGCCCAGGTACAGGGGAATAGAAAAAGGAAGATTTCTTTGGGACATATGTAAGATCCACATTGTGTGTGACTCAGCAGCTCGTGTCAAAATTTGGCCCATATCAAGAGGAACACAAAAGGCTGATCACAATGAGCAATAATCCAAAAATACACTGGCTAGAGGTGCATACTGTGGGTTTCTGAGCAAGGCATGAAAATTAGAGCTATGCAAGACAGTCACAGGGACAAAAATAGAGCCCATTCCAAGTGGAAGGTGCCTTTGAAATGTGGGATTTGCATTTTTTGGTGTGCATGCTTTCAACTCAAAAATAGCACCTTGGTTCAATAGAATGGGCAAAGTGTGAAGATAAACCCAAATATTATTTATTTTAATAATAATAAAAATCTGGAAGAAACCCAGGGGTATCATTTGTGCAAGATTTAACACAAAGGATTCTACTTTGCTTTGTTTTCCTTTAACAAATCTGTTGCTAATTCTAATCGCTCTAAGAGAACTACTCCCCTCCTTTCAGCAGTCCTTGCCTGGCTCCCACTTTCAACACTCCAGCACTTTCCAGGTTCTGCCTCAAATTAAAATATCTTCATGCTCCTGTGTTTATTCTGTTACCTGCCTCTAACAATATTTTCCAAGGTCTTTTAGGTGGCTGATGCACCATTAGGATACAAAGCTGATGCCTGAAATTCTCCCATTTTCCACATTTTGTGAAACAGCTCATTACCAAAGGGTGCTCCTATGGTGACATTTCTCTTGTGAGTTCTTCTCCCACTTTCTCCCAGACCATCAGAAAAATCTTGATTCCTTTTTGGTGCTTTAATACCTCTCACTCCTGGGCTCTTTTCTGCATGGAGGGGGTGAAACTGAATTTGCTCATAACTAGAAAAGGGAATTTGTTCCCATTGCTCTCGGGACCATTTCACTCATGTTACACCTTTTTACTGGACTCTGTCAGCCCAGTGACCTCTCCAGTCTTGGGTACAAATCAGACACAATAATTCTTAAAACAAATACCAGGAGAGCAGGGGAGGAAGGATACACAGACAATTCCTAAAGGTGACAACATCCATCACTTGTGCAGCTTTCTGGGACCCACATATTCCTTCACCTCTCATTAAAAATGAAATCCCTTCCAGAGTTTGGATTTGGTTCCACCCATGGGAATGTGTGGGGAGGCTGGGTTTGAACAGGATGAACAGCTCTGCTCTCTCCCCATTCCCCTTTGATTATCTCATTTCTTTGCAGAAATGGGGCCATTCTGGAGTATTTTGGAAGATAGCAGCTGCCACATTTCAGAGCTGAAAGGAAGCTCTGGCCAGGGAGATTTTCAGTGGAGACTGATTTTTGAAGAGACACGAGGTCATGACTGAAAGTTTGGCCACACGTGTAAAGCTCAGCCCATGAAGGCTCAGTGTGCTGGACAAACCTGACCTGGCTGTTAACTGATGAGGCTGCAAACCCATCCCCTTCTAAAATAAGAGATTTCAGGCCAATCAAAGGACACTGGTGCCAATTCCAAAGCTTGTTCAGCTCACTGCAGCCATTCCTTGCTATCGCAGACATCTTTTTATGAAAATTCCTTTCCTTAGGATTTTTTCTTCCTGAGAAGCTGAGAGGCATCAGGACCAAAATGTAAACAATGATTATCCGCTGCTGTGGAATGCAACAGGTGCATCTGTGATTGGTCTCATATGGATGTTTGGAATTAATGGCCAATCACTGTCAGCTGGCTCAGACTCTCTGTCTGAGCCACAAACCTTTGTTATTCATTCCTTTCTATTCTTAGCTTATCTTGCTTTCTGTGATGAAACCTTTCTTCTATTCTTTTAGGATAGTTTTATTGTAATATATATCATAAAATAATAAATCAAGCCTTCTGAAACATGGAGTCAGGTCCTCATATAGTCAGGTCCTCATATCTTCCCTCAGCCTGAGACCCCTGTCACACCTTGACAGCTCTAAAACATCCTCAGAGCTCTGGACAGAGATGAGAGAGGAGAGAAAGGGTTAAAAGAGCCCATGGGGCATCACTGATCAGTCCACAGCTGTCTTTTGCTCACACCTCCTTCCCATTTTCTCCTTCCCATGCTCCTGTGGGTATGGAAAATGCTCAAAAACAATGTGCTGACCACCCTAATATAGATGAAGGGGAGTATTCCCAAACTGCTACCTGCAAGGGTCCTTGCATTTCATTTAATAAGATTAGATCTCATCCATTGCTGCAGACAGAAATACTGCAGACAAGCTCAGTCCCATCCCATCCACAATGGAAAAGGCAGCCCAGAGAGCTGCTCTGGGAAGTATTTGTCCCATGGATGCTCTGAGAGCATCTCCAGTGACAATTTCTATAAAGCACCCCTGACCTGAACAGTCCCTGACCACCACTCCACAGAAACCTTCTCTCCACAGCCCATCAACAGAAAAATACATGTTTTAACACCTTTTTTAATGCTTTTATGGGTGACAAATTTCATGAGACAAGCAGAGGGAGGGTGTGGTGGTTGGGGCTCAAATATGAGCTAAGAGAAATGTCAGTGCCTATTTTTTACCTCTGCCTCAGACAAAGCACATGCCTCAGAGTGGCCATTCACACTTGTTATTTTTTCCCTTCTGCTGTTTTTGTGGCATTTTGGGAATGCATAGGTAAAAAGGTGAATTGCCATCACTTCCTACATTTCCAACCTCATCAATGAACCACTTGGACCTCAGGAAGTTCAGCTTTTCAATTTCCACTTCTGTGCAACCCTTGAGCAGTTCCGAAGATCAGGAAGCTCAGATGACCCTGCAGAGCTCTCTTTGTGACTCCATCTCTGATTTAATTGTCCATTCTGAGAAACTCTGTCCCAAAGGATCTCCAATATTTCAGTCACCAGACTCTCTAGGCCAAGGAGCAGTACTTAAATTCTAGAAGTGTGATAGGAATTATGGACTGGTTTTTGAAGTAATGAAAGATGTCCACTGATAAAGTGGAAATTAGAACTGGAGTTCATCTTGAATTGAGTTATCCAGAATAAACCCAAAGATAAAACCACACTTACCTCTGAGCCACCACAATTTTTCTCCCTCTTCCCTTCTCTCTTCCAACTTGACAGAATAGCAGAAAACCAAGATCAAGGAGAAACAAGCCACCACTACCCAACCTCGCTTCAGCAATGCCAGCCTTGGAAGTTTGTTGCACTGTCAGCAGGAAAAGCAATATCAAGCTTTGAAAAATTAATATGATGCTCACTTGCTGTCTAGTTCCTCCTCTGCTTGTCAATAATTCTGTTCATTCCACAAATATTAAACCTGTTTGCCAGAGCCCTTAATGTGACAAGAAGCTGATGGCTGAAAGAACGATTACTTTCAACTATACATCATATTTAATTTATTACATAACCTGATGTTATTGCTTTTATTGATGAACTGTACTGTGTAAAATGATTATTTGTTAAAGATTTCTCTGTAGTAAAGGAGAAAGGGAAAAAAAAAAGGAAGAAAAAGAGAAAAATCTTTACTGCTCCAGAAAGTCACTTGTAAATGCTTTTCTGAAAAGATTCAGGATGGGAGTTACTGTTATTACCTGAATTTTGGCTCTTTGCAGTGCAGAGCAGATGCACCTTCCTCCATCACTTAATTCAATCCCTCTCTGACACAGGGACAAGCAGCAGAGGAGCAGAGTGGGATGATGCATGTTGAACTCCTCCCTGCTCTGTGCCATTAAATCCAGCTACTTTTTTTTGGGCAGGAAAACCTAATTCCCACATCTAAGCTCGAGCAGGGTTTTCTCTTTTGTTCTCCTGTAATGTGAGGGGAGCTCATTGGTCTCTGTCATTGACACCCAGGGACTGCCACAAATGTTCTTCTGATGCTGCACATGGGCAAAATGAGAGATGAGATTCCTGCCTTGAGGAACATCTACCCTGATTTGGGAAGGTGGGGAAAAATGGTATTTGGTTTGTGCATATGAACAACAAAGGAGCAGAGATACATTAGAATTAGGGCTCACAAGGCAATTTAATTTCAATAAAGAGAACATTTCTTGGCTTCCACGCTGTCCCAAGGAGTGGTTGGTATTTTTATGGATGCTGAAGGAAGCAGCTATCTTGGGTGAGTACTGTGGATGCTGATGGTTGAATCACTGCATCATCCCCACTGCCTATTTGTTATTTTAGGATTCCAGTTCAGAGGCAAAAATGACAATGTGAGAAATGTCTCATTTGGACAAGTCAGCAGTGAGAGGTTGTGATCCTTCTCCAGTACTTCAGCGTCAATGCTGTTCTCCAGCACTTCAGCCCCTGGAGACAGGACACTGAATAACCCTCTAAGACTTCTACTGAACCTCTCTGCATCTTGGTTTCCTAATTCTAGACCCACAGACTGATAATAACCTAAACAAAACTGATCATGGCAGGAGACTGCAGAGGAACCAAGAGGACCTCCAACAGAGTATTTTAGTCCTGATATCCTCCTTTTCCAAAAATACATGGCTTTAATTTGTTACAGGGGGTTGGGGGGGAGTGAAGCTCACTCCATAAGAAAAATGATTTTAAAAAATCAAACCCCAAAGGAAATGCACCATTCAGTGTCAAGTTTTAGAAATTAATTATCTGCCAATTCCTGAAATCATTATATTAGCTGGAGTTTTATCTCTGGTTTCACTCAGGTGAAGCATTTTGTTCACACAGCATTTTGAACAGAAGGCATTTTGAAGCCTGCAAACTAAACAGAGATGTCCCTCCTGATTGAAAGGTGCTGTGCATTTCCATAATGCACTGGGAGAAATGCAGTCTCAGAAGGGTTCTTGGGATGGTTTGATACTGAAACAGATGTAATAAAGAATTCAACCTGCTGCTGAGAGACATTTCTATGGCAAATTGGTTATAAAAAATAACTAGTGATGGCACTGATATGAGAAGGAAGAATTAAAGATGCCTGGCTTTGGATGCATTTCTACTCCAGTGGAGGATCTCATTGCTGGGCTTTTCTAAAATACCTTTTTCCCCATTGAGTTTTTATTTTCAAGTCTTGGATCTCATGCTGCAGCTTCTGTGCTGACCAGGAACTTCTTCAGGGCTCTGATTCCATCCAGCTGAGTCTGAGTCCGAAAAACAGAAGCAAAAGATGAGATCACTTTCTTTGCAGTGTTTTGAGCCAAACTCTATTTCCCTGGGTGAAAGCAAATTTCAGGGGTAAAAAAACATCCAGAAATACAAACTCCAATGGTCTGCATTTCCCAGAAAGACTCAAATAATAGGAATGATTCAACTTTGCTGTTTCATTGCCTTCCTGACCCCTGCCATTCTCTGCCTTCCAGACGCCAACAAGATCTTAACCAGGATTCTGGGAAACACAAGAGACCTGCAGCCTCTGATCACATAAAAGGAATAGAACAGGGAAAAGAAAAGAGAAAGAGAGAAAGCAAGCTAGAATAAAGTAGATAAGCAAGAAAAAAAAAAAAAGTGAGCTACAGATTTTTAGGTGGCCCAGGGAATTTTGCTCAGTGCCAAGACATAGATGTTTATTTGAATAAGGATTTTCCTGCTCTGTCATGTGGGCACAATTTTGCTTCCTTCCCTTACCCTGGCTCCATTTTCTCTTTCTCTTTTCCCTTCCATTGCTCTTTACTAGCAAAAATGAGGCCTCCTGCTTTGCACAGACCTACTGAGCCATGCAGGCCACCACAGGGGATGCTTCCCAGGCAGCTTTGCCAAGCAGGCTTTGGACTGTGACTGGTTTTTCCCCAAATCACTGCTCTTGCTGGCAGCCCAGCCAGTCCCTCCCACACTCCTGCCTGTGCACAAATCCCTGCCTGGCACACCCATCCATCTTCTGAAGGACATGGGAGATGCCTCACTGACACCTGCTTTTCTTTTGTCACCTCCCCATCCCTCATTCCAGCCATCCAAACTGAGTCTCAGCAAATTAAAAAGAAAGCAGATATGGGAGGTGCAGGGGTTTTTTTTGGTTTTGTTGTCAAAACTCTCCCTTATCTCAGAGGAATTTACACAGGAGCTGGTTTCTCAATCTCTTTTTTATTCTTCCTCTGGTGACCTGCTCTGTGCTGGGGATGTGACACTGACCTCCAGCAGCAGAACTTTCAACTCTCCTTTTGCTCCCAGTGCTGTCCCTAAGTGCTCTGCAACTCATGGAAAACCCATTAATTCTGTCTGTGCCCTATCAGATGAAAACCTCCATTCAAGTAACATTTCAAATATCAGCTGCTTCACCTTAATATCTTTCTCAATAACATTTCTCCCAGCTCCACACTCACTCTCTGCTCCCCTGGGTGCTTCCCTTTACTGTGAGTATTGTTGATTCTTTAAGAACACACACTCTCTACTCCCTCTTTCTGCTGATATTCTCCACTGCAGCCTGCTCTTTTCTACCCCATGTCCTCTGTCTCTTGCCTTTATTTTATTCCTCTTCTATGAGGAGAAGCAGCAGCTCTTTTCTACATTTCTCAGTCCCAAATTTCAGCCCCAGTAGAGATTTGCTGTTACCAGAGAGTTCCCACTTGGGAAAGAATTTGTTCATTGAAACAGCATCCACAGAATTTGCTGGGCCATGGATGTGGAAGCACAAAAATCTTCCTGAGTAACCCTCAAGACCCATCCCAGCGATTCAACCACAACATCCCTGTTTCCACTGGACTGAGTTCCACTCTCTTAGGGCCAGATTTTAGCTCCAGAGAATAGGGAGGCTGTGAGGTGTTTCACACCCCACCAGCCTCCCTGACAGGCCTGAGCTGTGACTCCACAGCCTTTGTCACAAGGCTTTTGTGGGTGGAAGCTTTTTTCTGTATCCAGTGAGCCCCAAAAGTTATGGATGCAGCATGGGGACCGTGACTCAGTGCATCCTCCCCTTCCTCAGCCAACACCTTCCTGATTTGGAACAGCAGAGCTTGGATGTAGGTTCAGCGTCAGTGGGCACAGGCTTGTGTAGGAGACAAAAAGGGCTGACAAACACCTGATGCCATCAAAAATTCTCTTCTGACATCATTGAGGACCTTCCAGCCTCTGCCCAGAGGCAGAAATTATCCTGGACTTTGCCATAGCTTCTCCTTTCTGTGTTAACACTTTTTGAAGTGCTCCTCTTAACTTGTCCATTCCCTTAATCCTTCTCCCCTCTCCTTGTCTGGGAGAGCTCTGTGTCCCTGGGGTGCAGGAGGCTGAGGGACAGCCAGGGACACAGGGAGAAGTGGGCAGGAACACATGGTGATAACCCATAAAAACCATCTCTCACACAGGAAATCTGTGTGTTTACCCAGGGAAAAATTGTGGGAAATGAGCTGGGAGAAACCAAATAGCCCAGGGATGGAAGGGCTAGATCTGAGTGAGATCCTGCCCTTTCTGCAGGGCATGGGGAGCACCCTTGGCCTCATGGCAGTGTCTGAGGGGGGATAAGGACACCTGGAGCCACCCTGGGGACCTAAGCAGTGACAAAGAGTGTGGCAGCAGCTCTCTGGCCACAGAGAGAAACAGACACAACTTTCCCAGGCATTGACCTGGGCAAGGCTGTGAGAAGATCAAAGACTGAGAAACAATTCTTATCTTAACCTGCTCCACCTGTGGTTGTGTATATGTGGAATGTGCTATGGAGATTTGTTTACCAAAGGATGATTTCTTAATTAGCCAATGATGATGGTGTGTTAGTTGAAGGACAAATTAGGAAAAACTATATTGGACTGTCTGTAAGGGTGAAGGGTTTCTTAATGTTCTTAATGGGTTTCTAAAGTATAGTATAATAAAGTGATGGATCAGCCTTCTGGAATCATGGAGTCAATGCTAATTATTATCTGGCTGAGGACACCTGCTATGAGAAAACAGGGTGACTTCAAAGCTGCTGCTGAAGAGATCACTCAGCTCTCATTCTGATCCAGCCATGACCCCACAACCAGGCACCACACCAGACCTTTGGCTCCATTCACATGCACAGGTTGCTCTTACTCCACACAGGCTCAGAGCACACCCCACACTGATTCTCAGCTGATGCTCCTCCAGTCCAACCAGCACAGCTTCCAATCCCCACTGATTGCATGTCACATTCACATTCTCTGAAAAAATCCCTTCGCCCAGGGTTTTTCTCCTGGGAAGCTGAGAAGCCTCTGAGAAAAGGAAAACAATTCTTATCTCATTTGCTTCTCCTGTGTTGTGCTCATCTGGAATGTGTTTGGAGATTGTTTACCCACAGGTGATTGTTCCATTGCGTTCTGCTGGGAGTTGTTTTCACTCTTTGGCCAATCAGGGCCCAGCTGTGTCAGGACTCTGGAAAGAGCCAGGAGTTTTCATTATTATCCTTTTAGCCTTCTGTAAGTATCCTTTCTGTGTTCTTTAGTTTAGTATAGTATACTATTCTTCAACATAATATAGTATAATAATGTAAAGTATAATAAATTAGCCTTCTGATAAGATAGAGTCCTCATCATAATTTCTGCCTTCATCGGGGCACCCTGCATTTACAATAATTCCACACATTTTAGCATTTGGTGCAGCCAAGAATTAACTCACAGCTAATTTTTTTTTTTTGGGCGACTGAGGCAAGGGAATTTGGTAGGGTAGAATTGTCTTAATGTGGTCTGAAATATTCAAGAGGAACAGACACAAATCTCTGCATATATTTCCTTCAGTGCATTTGGGGAGAGGCTGCCCACAGAGAGAAGTAATGCTCCATATGGATTTCAACCTGTGCAAGGTGGAATGGACTCAGCTGAGTAGTTTGCAATACATAATTTATCAGAGGAGTTTATCTTCCATTTTTGCTCATCGTTTCCTCAGATTGTTGTGGAGTTTTGTGATTTTTTTCCCACAGCCCTTCATTATTCAAGCACAGTTGGGGATTTTACATATATATATATAAATATATGTATAGATAAAATCTCTAAAGATTCCTCTGAAGAGGTTTTAGTTGTTTCAGTAGTAATGGTGAGTTGAATTGTGTGTCCCTGGTCTTATTATTCACAATAGGAAGAAGTTGCAATAACCACTGAATAGCCATGCACATTAATTTTGGAATTCATGTTCATCTGGAAGAATTCTGTGGGATGAATGTTTATTGCTTTTGTTGTTATTACTGTTTATTTTATAATAGCAGGAGGAGCTCCATTGTCCTTGGTCTCCTGGTGGACACCAAGGGGTGCAAGACAACTGAAGGAATTTCATTATATATTTGGAGGATGCATTTATACCAACGTTACCATTATATTCTTTCTGTCTAATATTTTTTCCTGAACTGAATACTTAATTCTTCTTCAAGGACCAGCTTTAGCATATGCAGGGCCCTGTGTGAAATCAACACAGCATAATCAGAGAGGAAAATTATATGGAGGGGAGAAATGGAGGCTGGAATTATGAAAACTATATATAAAAAAATCCAGGCCCATGCTGACTCCTTTCTCCTTCCAGCCATTTATCTAGACCTGGGCGAGCAGTACAAATAAAGAGCAAATTAGTTGGATTTGCACCATTACGAAGTAATCTTAAAAGAATTTATTTTACAATTTCCTAATCATTCCATCATTAGTTTCTCAGTCCACAGCCAGATTGTGCAATGTGCTTTCACATGGGTTTTAAATTTAAAAGAGGTAGAAGGACCTTTCACAGTAAAACTGCTTCCAGAGGGTGGTGATGGCCTAAAGTGGGGTGTTTTAGGGGGAAGGATAGCACCTTAAACCTATTTTACCTTGTCTATCACTTCTCAGTGAATCAGGACACAGGAAAATCTTTCTCTGTGTTTCTCCTAAAGCCAAATCCTCTGATTTAGACCATTTTTAAACCAGGGACTAAAATGCTGTCCCTCTTCAAAGCAATGGCAAAACTCAGAAAAGTCAATCTCCTAATGATGTCTACATTTTTGAAAGGGAAAAAAACAAAAAAGAAAAACAGGAAGGGAAGGCAGAAGGAGTACCTGTGATGTCCAAGAATAAAGAACCTGCAGACTGGAAATGAAGCCCCCTTTAAATGAAAGCTGGAGTCCCCAAAATCTAAAGGCATCCTGCTTAATTAGGCTTTCCTGCAAAACACAGGCAACAAATGCTATTGTGAGGCAGCTCCTGGGGTTTATTTCCTTGTTTATTTGTCTGTTTGTTTCTGAGCAGCCAAAAAAAACTTCTCCAGGGACCAGTTTGATTCCTTTCTGCAGTCTGGGCTGGAATATTGATCCCAGAGAAGAGATGGGTGTTTTGTGTCTGTGTGCTGGAGGAGGGATGTGAGTTTTGTGTATGGGAGCTTTGTGCGTGCGAGGACGTGCAAGCTTGTAGGAATGCAGAGCTCGTGAGAAAGGCTTGGAATTCACCTGACAGCCCCAGAATCCACCTGACAGCCCCATTCCCTCCCACAGCAGCTCTTCTCCTCCTTTCTCCAAACCCAAGCTCAGAGGAAGTCATGTATTGCCATTGCTTCAAAACCCAGCTCTAATTTTCTGGCTAATGAAAGACGTATTGACAAAAGTTGACATTAAGCGGAACTAATTACACTGTAACTGCTGAATAACTAAGAAATAACTACCCTGTAATTTATGGTGCAGCGTGGCCTCGGTGCAGCAGCTCTCAGAGCTGCTCTCTCTGTGCTCAGCTCACTGGTGCATGAGCTGCAGAACTTCTCCCCTGCCAGGAGGATCCTCTGGATGTGAAGCTGCAAACACTTGGCCATGATTAGAGCACAAACCCTGCCAGGCTTCCCACAGCCCTCCTGAGCAATGGGATACGTGACTGCCCCCAACTTCTTCCATTTCCCACTTGTTCTCACTTCTATATTAGAATATTAATGTTATTCTCTCACATATCCATATCCCATCCAGTATTGCAGTGCTGAACTGTGTTTCAGTAATATCAAAATGAAGCACTTCAGTGTTGTATTTGCTGGGAAATGCCCAAATGAAGGCAGGAATGATGAATCAGACTCCGTGTTCTCAGAAGGGTAATTTATTACTTTATAATACTATATTATATTAAATACTATACTAAACTAAAGAATACAGAAAGGATACTTACTCAATGCTAAAAAGATAAAATAAAAACTCCTGACTCTTACCCGAATCCCGACACAGCTTGGCCCTGATTGGCCAAAGAGTGAAAACAACTCCCAGCAGAATCCAATGGAACAATCACCTGTGGGTAAACAATCTCCAAACACATTCCACAGGAGCACAACACAGGAGAAGCAAATGAGATAAGAATTGCTTTCCTTTTTGTCAGAGGCTTGTCAGCTTCGCAGGAGGAAAACCCTGGGTGAAAGGATTTTTTCAGAGAATGTGAATGCCACACTTCAGGAGGTGGTGGCATAACTTCTTGTCTTGGTTTAAAGACAAATTTTAGGAGAAAACACCCTGAAATGAGTGTTTCCTTTAAAGAGAAGGGCTTTGATAAACCTTTTTGCCAATGAGAGAAATGAATACCAATGGGTGATAGTGAAAAAAAAAATTGTTAAGCAAAAAAAAAAGGGTGCCCACAAGGCACAGATAAAGGTTGAATAAATGTTAGATATTGAAATTTTAAAACCTTAACCTCCCCACCAGGCTTTTCAGGGCCAGGGGACAGAGATGGCAGCTCTCCCTTTTGTCTCAGGGAGGGGAAGGCACAGGAGATCACCTGCCTGGTTTTCATCCAAAGCCCTAATCCCTAATCTGGGATGCCCTCTCTCACAAGGAGTCCACGCCACCTCCTGCACCAGCCCCATTGTGGATACCAAGGGATGGGATATATGAAAGGGCTGGTGCCTGCTGTAATTGTGGCACCAAACTCGTTCCTCTGCTCAAATAATTTGTTGAAAGAGGCATTAACCATGAGCTGGGAGCAGGGGAAGGCAAGATTCCTTGTTTTCACAAGCAGGATGGGGTGCTCCAAGAGACAACTAGAATCTCTCCCATACATCACTGTCACACAGCAATATCAGCATCCCGCTCAGAAGATAAGTTTAAATGTGCCCTGTTCCATCTGATCAAACTCAGAATTTCTTAGACTTCATCATTAAAGTTGATGAGAAAACAGGCATTTGGCCTCCAGAGAAATCTGGCAGCTAAACTTTCATTTATGTCTCAGATAGGACCAAATCAGGAAATGCGGGCTTGAAATATTTCTGCTCAGAAGTGTCTTGGGGTGATTTTATGATGATACTTTATTCCCTAATCATCTGCTTTATGCCCAGAAATGTCTGCTATGGTTTTAAGATAGACTCGGGGGTGGGACGAAAGATTTGAGCTCCTGCACAGCTTGGTTCAAACCCTTTCTGACTTCAGTGCCTACTCCGGGCAAGGTGGACAAGGTCATTACATTATTTCTTTTGTTGGATTTCTTGCTTTTTTGCTTGCTTAGGTAAGAAGCTTTTTTTTTTTTTTTTCTTTCTTTCCCCACCTTTTAACCTGGACTCCAGCAGAGATCCTTCAGTTGTTTCTTGGGGTTTTTTTCCCATGAACACTTTCTGCTTGGGTTTTGGGGTTATTTTTCCCTCTGCACCAGATGATCTGGCCCCAGGGGAGGCTGAGCCAGCACAAGACAGGACACCAAAACCCAAACCAGCTTCACCTGCTCTGAGGAGGGGACAAATGCCAGAAAGGTTCCCATCTATTCTGCCTGGCAGGTGAACTCCCATGCTTCCCCTTCCCTGAGACAAAAGGGACAAAATCTGCCATCTCTGCCCCCTGGGGGAATGGGGGTTAATGTTTTGAAATTTCAATATCTATAATTTATTCAATACTTATCTATGCCTTGTGGGCACCCTTGTTTTTTGCTTAGCAAACATTTTTTGGATTTTTTTTTTCACCATCCCCTATTTGTAATAATTTCTCTCATTGGCAAATAAGTTTATCAAAGCCCTTCTCTTTAGAGGAAACACTCATTCCAGTGTTTCCTCTCATCTCATCTCATGAGAAAATCACTCATTTTCTCCTAAAATTTGTCTTTAAACCAAGACAAAAAGTTATGCCACCACCTCCTGAAGTGCTTCATTTTGATATTACTGAAACACAGTTTAGCACTGCAATACTGGATGGGATATGGATATGTGAGAGAATAACATTAAGATTCTAATATAGAAGTGAAAACAAGTGGGAAATGGAGCAGGAAAAAGTTGAAATAATAAAAATTTAAAATCCATTCTGATTTCAAATTGATTCAATATTTTGCCTTTGAAATGTCATTGGAATTAGAGCACTCTAATGAAGCATTCACAATTTTACCTATTACCTAAAGAAGAACAGCTTTTTCCCAGGGGAGAAATGTTCCGTAGACCAATTTACAACTGAGTGCAAACCACAAAATTTTTGGCTTGGAAACTCTTCAGTGCAGAAGGCAGAACTTTGTGCTTTGGTGGTACAGCTCCAAGCACAGCAGGACAGATCTCCAGGCACCCCCTCTACTGAAAGCACAAATAATAGAGCTGTTGGTCAGGAGATTTCCTGATGAGCCCCAGAGGAAGTTATAGTGTGCATAAGAAAACCAGAGAATTTGGAGGTAATGAGAGAAGGGAGAGAGAAAAAAATCACTCTGTGTTGGAGACAGGAAGACAGGCAGAGAAAAGAGAGTGAGATTGCAAAGATAGACAGGTGGGGAGAAAGGGAGAGAGGTGCAATTCAGCTCCTGCTCCTGCCTGATTCGTTCCACCTCCATTATCATGCACCAGAACAACTCATTCTTCTTTTTTTTACCAGAAAGCGTAATAATGTTCCACAGGTGAAGGAGTTATCTCAGCTTTTCTCTTTTCCAGCAAAGCTAACACTCAGTACATGAAATAAAGGTTATCTTGAAAAATAGACGCTGCAACTGGCATACAAAGGAACCCTTTCCTGTGACAAGGGAGTCTTTTCTGAAGGGGTCTGTTAGGTTTTGTGCTCACAAGAAAAAGGGGAAGAAAATGGATTCGACTGCTTAGTCCCCCTGCCAGGTTGCCAAATTGACTTTTGAACAGGAGCTGGGAGACTCTTTCCCATGGCATGAAGAGCAGGTTGCCCCTAGGGGGATGGCAAGCATGGGGATGAGGAGGAAGGCAATGCTGCTGGCCATGCAGGGGATTAGGACAAAACTCACCTTTCACATCTCTCCCAAACCCATGAGGTCAGGGATGGTGTGAAAAGCAAAGCATCCGAGTGCAGTCTCCAGTGCACAATAAGGAGAAGGAAAAGACAAATCTCCCTTGGGCTGTGTGTCAGGATGACTGAAGCACAGCACACAGCTGCCCATGCTGAGGGTGGTGAGTGCACAGCTGTGTGCTTAGCACCTCTGTGTGCTCAGCATCCCTGCGTGCTCAGCACCTCTGTGTGCCCAGATGTGTGTTCAGCACTTCTATGTGCCCAGATGTGTGTTCAGCACTTCTATGTGCCCAGATATGTGTTCAGCATCATCCCTGTGTGCTCAGCATTCCTGTGTGCACTCAGCACCTCTGTGTGCTCAGCATCCCTATGTTCTCAGCACCTCTGTATGCCCAGATGTGTGTTCAGCATCATCCCTGTGTGCTCAGCATTCCTGTGCCACTGCCTCCACACATCTCCTGCTCCTCCCTGCCCCTGGCATCCAGCCTGGCATGGCCACACCTGCAGAAGTGGGAGTTTGTTCACTGCCATTACTGAAACAACCACATAATGAGTGTTTTGACACATTCCCTGTGAGGAAAAAATCCCTGATCTGTTAAAACAAACCCTAACAGGGTCTGCGAAGAGAGATCATTAAAATCCTCACTTAAATGACTGAATAAAAGATCTGGCTTTGACACTAAATATTTCCTTTAATATTTCTATCATTTTTCAAAGGGCACCCAGCTCATGCCAAGGCCTTCCATGGCAGAGAATCAGCTGCCTCTGCTCTATTCTGACTCTGCTCTTCAAAATTCAGCTACTTTCCTTTAACAGGTTTTCCCCTTCGCCTCTCATTGCTTTTACATGTCATTGTTTCAGTAATTTTGCCTTCAGTAATTCTGCACTTAGAGGGTCTCATGTCTTCTGTCCTCACATCTCCCCTTCCTTTTCTCCATGGTGACTGGGTCATCTCTTTATAGCACCAGAACTGAGTGCATAAATCCAAATTTAGGTGTTTTAACCACAGATGGTGGCTGTGCTGATGGACTTTGCTGTCTCCAAGGATTCCTTCCAGCTTTGCCTCCTGGAATGGCTGAGGTTTCCATTCTAGGAGCTGACTCCCCCCTGCACTCACACACCTTTCCTTTCCTCTACAGACAACAACATAACTGCTGAAAAGAAGATTTTAGATATATTTACTTTTTCAGGAAAGGCAGTGTGAACTCCTACACTTTGCCTCGTGCCCTGACAATCAGTAAATAACACACTAAGCCATGCAGAGGGTTCCACAGGACACAGCTCCGTGGTGGCTCCTTGAAATGTCATTGTGATGATGAGGATGAGCAGGGACAGCTTCTGGGCATCCTCACCAGGGATCTCAGGTGTATTTAGTATTCAGCAGGAATAGATCTGGATGTGTTCATCCCTAATTTTCTTGCAGCAGCTGCCTGTCACTTTTATGTTCTTGGGTACCTACAAAAGCCCTTACAGAAGGGATGTATTTATTTAACTAGCAGCTCCTGTCATTGTGATCAGCACTGGGGTGAAATATGGCTTTTTTATACTCACTGAATTTTGTTTTCTTTTTAAATAATTGACAATAATTTTGTGAAGATCCAGAAGTTTGTCTTTCCTTACATCAAATGGTTGGAAGTGTCTGGGTAGCTCTTAATGCTCACTGAAACCCTTGAAGTGCTGACATAACTCAGAGTGATGTCACACGCCTTGGGCTCAGCTGTGCAACTTAGTCAGTCAAATTTTCCCTTGTTTTGAAGGCACTGGACACCAGTGTGGATGATGGTGACACACTGTCATTCTGGGATTAGGAAATGAGGCTCTTTATAAATCCTCCTTCCGCCTCTCTGAGGATCCCTTCCCATTGTCTGCAGCGAGCCACAGTTCAAAGACTGTCAGAGCACATAAACATGACACAGTAACTGAGAACATCAAAGAGTATTATGTTTTCCATACATAAAGAGTGACAAGCTGCCTAACACTTTATATTAAAAATTCAGACAAAAAACAATTCAAGAAAAATCAAAGCCAAGTCTCCAAGAGAGAGTCAGACACCACACGTTTGTTACATGCTCTTATCTTTTTGCCTTGCAAAATGTCCTTTAAACTCTGCTCCTAAAAATATATACCTAAAATCTTCTTTTCAGCAGTTATGTCGTTGTCTGTAGAGGAAAGGAAAGGTGTGTGAGTGCGGGGGGGAGTCAGCTCCTAGAATGGAAACCTCAGCCATTCCAGGAGGCAAAGCTGGAAGGAATCCTTGGAAACAGCAAAGTCCATCAGCACAGCCACCATCTATGGTTAAAACACCTAAATTTGGATTTATGGACTCAGTTCTGGTGCTGTAAAGAGGTGATCCAGGCACTGTGGAGAAAAGAAAGGAGAGACGTGAGGACAGAAGACATGAGACCCTCTAAGTGGCAAAATTACTGACGGCAAAACTACTGAATCAGTGACATGTAAACCCATGTGAGGTAAAGAGGAAAACCTGTTGGGGAAAGGTAGCTGAATTTTGAAGAGCAGAGTCAGAATAGAGCAGAGGCAGCTGATTCTCTGCCATGGAAGGCCTTGGCATGAGCTGGGTACCCTTTGAAAAATGACGGAAATAATAAAGGAAATGTTTAGTGTCAAAGAATTGAAAATCACAGTGAATTAGGATCAAATTCAGTGAGGAGGTTTGGACCAAAAAAAAAAAAAGGAACAGAAAGAATTTTTAAAATCTTTAAACATTTCAGAACTTTCTCAAAAGATTTCTAAGTGTTTTATACTAAGCTTTTCTTTGTTTCGCATCAGCATTTTCATTTTAAAATCAGCTTAAAGTAAAACTAGGTGAAGAGGTTAAATAACTTTCAGAAGAGACCTTCAGATCTTAAGCAAATGCAGTGCTCCAGATTAAACATGGGCTAACACTTTTCTTTAAATTCTTTCTTTTCCTTTCATTCCCCTTTCAAATATATTTTCAAACTCTAAATGATTTGAAGTGCATTTTGTCCTTTGACACTTTTCTTTAGCTTCTTTTGCAAATATATATTTTAAAAAATGTTCTTAACTCTTATCACTGATAACTGCTGGAAAAACAAAGAATACCAGCTGTTGTTTGCACAGTGTTTGAAAGGGCTTCAATAACACTGTTAACAAAATGGCCAAAGGGACTGGGGGAACACTCAAGGACAAATTCCTGCACGAGCTTCCACTGGAGTATTGAAAGTGGTTCATCACACTCCTCAATTCCCTCCCTCCTCTGCACATCCTCCTTCCCAATCCCTTAAATGCCAACACATTTTAATAGCTCCTGCTGCCTCTCTAGGAGAGAAATGCAGCCCCAGGTAATTCAGAACAGAAACCCAGGTCATTCTGTGCTCAAAATGACCACCTGGTGATGGCCTCGAGCCTCCTCCTTGTGCAGCTTCTCCTGCCTCAGAATCCAGAGATTATTGGGTTTGCTCATGCTTTGTGCCTGGAAAATCGGGGCCTTTTGGGGAGCAACCAAAGCCTGTGCACAGAATATCCCCAGCTAATCAAACCAGAGGCAACTGAACTGTGATTGGAACTGATTTGAGGTTTTTAGGGTTTTTTTGATTTTTTTTTCTTCTGGGGATGGTGTTCTCTCTGTTCCTATTTACAAGCCAGGGGTTATTTGAAGTGGGTTATTTATTTATTTATGCACTTCTATTATCACAAGAACCAAATTGCAACCTTCGAGAAAGAAAAAAAATGTGTTTGTGAAGGGCGGCAGTGGTTGTGGGGGGGAGCCAACAAATTAAAGTCAGAGAAAGGGGGCTACATCTTTATCAAAAGACAACATCAAATTAATTTCTGTCTGGTCTCAGGAACTCATGTAAAATTTATAGGCTGTTTGTTAATTTTGCTGTAGCGCCAGCAGCGCGGGGTGTTTGTGATGCAGAGGAAGGGCTGGGGTGGGCAGAGCAGGAGCAGCAGCCCTGGCTGGGCTGGCAGGGATATCCCTGCATGGAATGACCTTGCTCATGTGCTGGGATCAGAGTGGGAAGGCAGCAGGATGGATGGATGGCTTTGGATGGGCCCTGCTCCCTCCCTCAGCCTGCCTGCTTAACATTCCAGTGCTGTGCTCAGCTCTGGGAGCAAGGCTGCCCTTTCAACACCGGCACAATGACTCCTCTTACATAACCCAACAGCCAATTCAGCAGGCTCGCAACTCAAAAGAATTAGTTTTGTATGAACACACCTTCTTTGCCCTTTCCCCACCCTCCTCTCCCATCTTCTTTGCTTTTTGTTGGTTCTGGAGCACGTCCATGGAAGTGTCTGAGGCGTTTGTGCCTTTTCCATTATCTCAGCAGGACAAGGGGCCACAGTCAAGGCAGCTGCAAAAAACCAGGGAGGTCTCCCCAGTGACTTAAGTGAGGTGAGAGAGCACACTCCCCACCAATGCTTTACAATGGCAAGGTCGTTTTTGTTTTGTTCTCCAAAATCTCTGCTGGAATTGGAGATCTGCAGCTTTCAGGAGCTCTTCTGGCTTTGCTAAACCCCATGTTCCTGCTGGAACCAGGCTGTGCCACAGGGAGCATCACTGGGGGCCTCACCAGTGGCATATTGTGATGTCTGACCCAGCAGAAATGACCCCAGATATTCAAGGGTTCCACTATCACGTGTGCCTGGTTTCTTAGCAAAGGTCAGGAGTTCCCCGGCAATGTTTGCAAACAGAAGCCTAACACCACATTAGCAGCAAAAAAAAATAAACAAACAGAACTGATGGAATCAGGTGAATTTCATTTTCATTTCAAACTTTCCAGCTCTTAAAGAAACCTCAAGCATCTGGGTCTTCATTTTGAAGACATAAACTGGCACTACTGCAAAACTTCCCAGCTGAATGAGAATGCATCACTTTAAAACAGACCTCTAACACCGATGTAAAGATTCTCACTTCCCCTGTCAGCTGTCCTAACATTTGAAAAGCCTTGCTAAGCAGGTATGGGATTTGTTTTTTCTTTCCTTTTCTCCCTCCCTTTTGCAGTTTCAGAGTGTATAACCTCAGGATGCTGATCTGGAGATGGATGTTCCCAGTCCCATAATCTTATTTCCATTTTCCCATTTATTTCCCATCTTAAAAACAAGTGAACTAAACCTGTCCTACAGATGTACTGAAAATGATCAAACCAACTGAAGACTGACATTAGATTCATATTCTAGAAAATATTAAGAAATCACCCACTGCTCCCCACTAGACCAGAGATTTTACACCAATTTCTAACAAGATATTTCACCATTAGAGAGAAGGAAAATGCCAGTGTGGGGTTCAGTGTGGTCCTTCTCCACTCCCTCCTGTCAGGAGTGGTGCATCCTCATCCTCACAGAGCCTGGGCAGGGGAGGAAGAGCATTCCTGCCAGCCAGGGGTGATTTTCTCCCTCCACAGCCATGGAGGGGAACACTGTGCTTCATAAACACACTTCAAAGATGCCACACCATTAAAAATACATGGACATCATGTGGATCTAAGCTAAATACATATGGCCTTTGATTGCTTGGCATTTCCAATTCATACAGGAACATTACTGCTTTGCATTATTGATGATCACAAGCGTTTCACTGCCTCAGACTGAGGACACCTCTTCCCCTTCTCCCTTCCTCGCATGCAGCACCCTTTGCTGGAGAGGGAGCAGTTTAATTAAGCCGTGATTAACGCCTCACACACGCCTGGCTGTCACTGATGGAGCTCTGGGAATGGCACCGCTGTGAGCTGAGCACCGTGCTGGAGCAGGGAATGTCCCCTCCGGGTGTCTCAGCTGCTCCCCAGCAGTGCCAGCACATCTGGCCAGCTGTGTGCGCCCGGAGGGTGCCCTGGCACAGCTGAGCTGCTCCCCAGCTCCAGCCAGGTAAGTGGGATTCCTCTGGGACAGCAGGGATGGGGAGTGTTATAGATATGTATTGTAATATTGGCTTTTTGCAAATATTAAAATAGATTTTATATATGTGGTGTTAAAGTGTAAAGATATGACCATGGTCACAGGGGACTTATATTGAGGGAAGAGACCAGCGTCTGACTCCATGTTTCAGAAGGCTGATTTATTATTTTATGATATATATTACATTAAAACTATACTAAAAGAATAGAAGCAAAGGGTTTCATCCGAAGGCTAGCTAAGAATAGAATAAGAAGGAATGATAACAAAGGCATCTGTCCCAGACTCTCTGTCTGAGCCAGCTGACTTTGATTGGCCATCAATTAGAAACATCCAACACGGGCCAATTACAGATGCACCTGTTGCATTCCACAGCAGCAGATAACCATTGTTTGCATTTTGTTCCTGAGGCCTCCCAGCTTCTCAGGAGGAAAAATCCTAAGAAAAGGATTTTTCATAAAAGATGTCTGCGACATAAAGATATAGTTTTTGTTTCTGTTGTTAATTAAGCTTAGTGAAATAGCTTTTATTAAAATGCCTGCTTGGATGGGATAACATCCAATGAACACAGGATGAGGACACCTGTACAGATCTGCCAACCATCAGCACTCACTGTCTGAAGAGAGTGTGGAGCAAAGCCCAAAATGAAGATGATGATAAAAGCAGACTAAAACCACAACCAAGGAATACACATACTCTAAAAAGGCAGACCTGAGGAGGGGCCATGTAAAAATATGTAAAATAGGTTGGGGAAAAGTTTACTATGCATCAGAATCTATGGATATGCAACAGGCTGATGTAATTAAAAGGTATTTGAGGGGTATCCCTGAAGGTGACAGGGGGTCTTGGTTCAGTGCCAAGATGCACCTGGTCATAATAACCTTTGCTCCACGTCTGTTACTGTTCTTTATTAAACTTTTTACATTTTCACAGGAGAGTGAACGTGTTTTTCACAGGAGTGGGCAAAGTGAGCCATTGGTTCAGCTTGGAAGGGTTTGAGGCTGCAGGGATGGGCTGGGCACAGGCTGCTGGCTCAGCCTGGGAGGGAGCAATGAGAAAACACTCTATGCTCAGGTCATGCTGGGGTTGGAACCTCTGTCCCTGTGGGACATCGTCTGCTGGGCTCTCCCACACCACTCACCTGGGCTAAACCCATCCCTCCTTTCTATTTACTCTGGGAAATTCAGGAATCTTCCCTGCTCTCTCTCTGGGCTCTCTGTCCACTCACTGCTCTGCTTCCTGGCCAAAAGCACAGCTGGACTCTGAGTGTTGGATGTCCCCTTCACACTGGACATGTCACCCTGATGCTGTGCTGGCACCACATGCAGCCCTGGCTGCTTTGGGGAAATTCTACACAAATGCTGCTGTCTCTCTGGCTGTTGTTTTAGTAACAGCTCCTCACTGACTCAGTTATACTCCCCCTTTTATTCTTTTAAAAAGGAATTATCCAGAAGCAAGAATTTGGGAAGAGGAGCAGAATATTTAGAAGAAAAAAAAAAAAAAAGGAAAATCATTACAGCTGAGAAACAGCTCTTGAAACTTATTAGCTCATGACTCATCTCTCTGAAAGGAGCTAATACCTTAATTTCATATTTCTCTGCTCAAATGGAGACCAAAGCATAAACTGAAATGAAACTTTACACTAATGGCTTCTTAATTACACCCATCTAAAAGCAATTACCTGAGGTTTAACAGATACAAAGTTAGGGTTGACACGGTCAGTAGAAGGGAATGGTGCAGCAGTGTCTGGAAGAGATGGGCTGTGGGAAAGTGGAGCTGGAAGATGCCATGGCCAGGCTGCTTCTGCTTCCTCCTCTCTTGCCCTAATGCAGCCTAGCCCTTGCTGCTGTGCAATCTCCCTCTGAGAGAATGTGAGCACCAGACAGGTACCACAGTGAGGGATATTCCTCAGGAATGCACTTGCAGGGCTTTTGCAGTGCTGGGGTAAAAATTCCTTGTTGGGGAAGATGAAACAGGAAAGCCTTATAAATATGATTGTCTGGCAAAAGATTTTGAGAATATAGAAACTATGAGAGAGATTGAAATGAAAGCAAGCTTTGAGATACCTCAGTCACTGAACAACTGGAAAACAATGATGTGGCCAGCTGAAGGTAATCACTTTTTGATGGAACAACACCCTCTGCTTGCAGACAGGCCCAAGGGTCAGAGCAGACCCCACTAGCTTGGCAGAAGGGGCCCAAAGAGGAGTTTTTAGGGTTTAAAAATCTCTTACCCTCTTACTCTCTCCCCCTCTCTTCTCTCAGGCCTACTCTGAGCTGTGTTTGGCAGCTCCCAGCAGGGCCCTGCACTCAGGCCCTTTGCAATAAACCCCACATTCCAGACCTGGCTGCAGAGATCTCTCATTTCCCTCCATCCCCACCCTCCTACCCCCATCAATCCTACAATTCCTATCATAAAACTCTAGAGTGGAGGACTTGGCAAATGTGGAACCAATAATATTTCCCTGTAGGAAGGCACATCTGCATCCCAGCTCCTGCCTGGTAATGCTTCTTCCTTCCACCTTTCCACCTGCAAGAGGAGAACCATTCCTACCAGTCCCAGGGCGCATTTTAAGAATTTCTCAATACTTATTGAAGGTTTTGAAATTATCCACACTAAGTTACCACAGGAGACCAAGGTGGTGTCACTGCAGTTATTATAAGCACTATTATTACTGCTACTGTGAGTAGATTTCAGGAATGTTTTGCTCACGGTTTAATGATTTAGCTCTAATAAAGGGACTTCAGCAAAGCAGTGGAGTCCAGGTCACCACAGCAGTGTAGGTTTTCCTGTGCAATATCTGGGAGGAATTATCTTCCAGGAGTGGGGTTGAGAACATGGTGCTAGCATGGTGTGAGCTAGCAAAGTCATGGAGGTGAATTTGAATCCAAATTCTCTCTAGAGCTTTACTCTGAGCAGCAAGGAAACAGCTCCCTCCACTCTCAAAAAGATCCTGCACTGGTTGGTTTCTTTGTGAGGAAATCAAATTTTGGGAGGAATAGCCACTGCTTGAAAGACTCCCCAAGCCCAGCCAGCCCCACCTCATTTTGTGGATCCTTCCACCATATCTGCACCACTGAACGAGATAACACAATTATTGGCTAATTAGAATCATCAGAAAGCGTTCTGCAATGGCAGGCTTTTAATTGACATCCCCATTAACAGATAATGATCAGGCTCTGCCTCCTGCCAGGACGACCCTCACTCCTCTTCCCCCCTGAGACAAGTGGTTGACCTGAAAATGGAACAGCACAGCTGTCCTGAGCTCATTCATGGCTAAAACATCTCCCTGGCTGGGTAGGGAAACAACAAACTGAGACTGAGAGAAGGGAAAGAGAAGGAAAAGAAAAGGAAAAGAGAAGGAAAAGAGAAGGTTCCTCTTTGCCTGCCCAGGCAAGTAAGAGGAATAGTGGATTTGTCTTTACAAACAAGCTGTGGCTCTGCTGGTAGATAAAACCAGCACTGGGAGATAAAAGAAACAATGGGAAGGATTCCACTGATTGATGAATGGAAAAAGATATTTGCTTTTACAAATAAACTTTAGGTTTGCTGATAAATGAAATTAGACATTGAGAGATGAAAGAAACAATGGGGAAGAAAAACCCTAAACTCTGTAAGAATTAAAAATTAAAAGGGAGGGTTATACCTTAGAGGATAATCTTTGGTATCAGGTGTTTTGGGAAGTCTTTACCTCTCAAGTACCTCAGCCAATGGGGAAAACCCCCTAAATTCCATAAGAATTAAAAATTGAAAGGGAAGGTTATACATTAGAGGGAAATCTCTGATATCAGGTGTTTTGGGAAGTCTGAACCTCTCAAGTACCTGAGCCAATGGGGAAAGAGAGAAGGGAAATGTGGCTGGGAAATTGGGATAAAAAGGAGTCTGCATCCTCCAAAAATGTGAGAGATCCCAGGGGAATGCCCCATGGCCTCTCCCTTTATTCAAATAAAGTAAAAGGACTCCTCTGTCTCCTTTTTGGACATAAACCTCTGATGGTTGAGGATTAATTTTCCTAACACCAGGCTCTGACAGTGGTACTGAAGCTGCACAGCCCCATCCTTCCCCTGACAGCTCAAAACTCTCCCCAGTGCCAGCCCAGGATCCTGCTTGCTTTCCTCCCTTCCAGACTATTGAGTAAAGTAGTTTAGAGAACACAAATTCAATTTCACAGCTTCTTTCAGGGTGCCAAACACCTGGTGTTTCCTTGCCCTGGAACTAAAGCTGAACATTTCCATCATGTTTCACAAGACACAACTGGGCTGAACACTCTTGTTTTGGAAGGAAAGGGCTGAATTCTCTTTTTGAGCTTGTTTTTCTGTAGTCAGGTGTGATTTGCTGGCCTCACAAAGTCCATTGGATACCCTTCTGTTGGAAACTTGAAACAACACTCAGCACGGTGCCTTGGTGTAATGGGATCTTCTCCTGAGAACCATTTAACCCACATGCTGAGCTCTCATTTGGTTACTGAGCATTTGGAAAAAAGGCAGAAGCTCCTGCATCTAGCCATAAATCCTAGTGAGGGTTTTAAATGTCATTGTGATCCATCAAATAAATAAGTTTTTTTCCAGAGGCAGCAGGAAGAAAGCCAAGTTTCCTTTTTGTCCTGTAGCCTGGTTACCTGGATTTCCCAGCAGTGATTCAAGGACCCCAAATCCTCTTGGCTTTGACCTGGGCATTGCTGAACTCCTGCACAGGTCAAGAGCAGTTTCAGACTCTTTTCTCTGCCAGCTTCACCAGTCCAGGTGGAGTTTCATTACTCCTTCCTATGCGTAAAATGTGCTTGAAACTCTAATTTACGAATAAGTTCCTTGGGAATGACTGATAGAGAAAAAGAAACTTGGTTTCCTTAGGTTTATTGAAAATAAACCGAATTTCTGCAGGCTGTGTGGTGCCATCTTCAAGACTCCAGGGGTCTCTACATCTGGAATTTTCCTTTGCTGTGGGCAAGATGTGTTCTCGTCACTCACTGGGTTGAAAACCAGTAACAACCTGAAGGTGAGGATTTACTGAGATGCAACAGTTGAGATGTTTGTGCATGGGATGAAATCAGTGCTGAAACCTGCGGAGTCTGGAGACCTGGCTATTATTGTTTCTGCAAAAAGAGCAAGCAGACAACCTTCTTCTGGTGCAGTGGCTCCCCTTCCTTTCAGAAATTTAGCTGGATTCCATTCAGAGTAAATGCAGATTTGAACACCGGAGAAGAAAAAAAAAAAACAAAAAACCCACCAAAACTATTGCTCTCAATGATATGAAAATTGTGCTAATGTAGATATTTCAGTGTTTACACAAAAGTGATCTTGGTTCTTTTTCCCAAGGCTAGTGGTATCCAGAACCATCTTGTTTGAAATTGCTTTGAAAGTGTCATGATTCTTCTCTGTTGTATTTAAGAACAAGAAATTATTTTAATTTCCTTCTTTTTGGTGGGAATTAAACTGAATTTTGAACACTTGAGCTAGAAGGGTTGGAGGGAAGGTGCTGGCTATTGTGAATTCCAGGAGGGAGAAGGAACAGGAAGGAGGTGAGCCAGGAGTGTAGGCAGGGCTCCAAACCAGCACCAACAGGGACCTCCAGCCATGCTCAGACTGCACAACCGATCCCACTGAAAATCATCTGTATTGATGCTGTGCTGACCACAGGGCATCACAGCAACACAAAAACACAATGCTGGCAAAGAACCCAGAGGTCTGTCGTAAAAAAAATCCATGCAGAAATGTACATTTCTACAGTGTACAGTTTTAGGATCTTTTTAGGGTCCTTTTTCTTGTTGAGACCTCAGCCACAACCCATCCAACACATCCAGGCTGCCCCCTGAGACCCCTGCACAAATACCCAGTGCTGGGAAGGGAGGGAACATGGAGCATTGCTATGATCTGATTTTTAATTCCTTTTTCCAGGCAAGTGGATAAAGATTGAAATCACCCCAAACTCTGCCTCTCCTAAATGCAGGTCAGCAGAGATGTGACCAATAAAAGCAGAAAAAGGCCCAGTTAAGCACTAAAGGAAAAGGAAAGCACTGACCAAACTGCTCAGCCATGCTCAGACTGTGCAACCAATCCCACTGAAAATCATCTGTACTGATGCTGTGCTGACCACAGGGCATCATAGCAACACAAAAACACAATGCTGGCAAAGAAACCCAGAGGTCTGTCATGAAAAAAAAAAAACATGCAGAAATGTACATTTCTACTGTGTACAGTGTTAGGGTCTTTTTTCTTGTTGAGAGCTCAGCCACAACCCATCCAACACATCCTGGCTGATCCCTGAGAGCCCTGCACAAACACCCAGTGCTGGGAAGGGAGAGAACATGAAGCATTGCTATGATCTGATTTTTAATTCCTTTTTCCAGGCAAGTGGATAAAGATTGAAATCACCCCAAACTCTGCCTCTCCTAAATGCAGGTCAGCAGATATGTGACCAATAAAAGGAAAAAAAGGCCCAGTTAAGCACTAAAGGAAAAGGAAAGCACTGACCAAACTGCATTTCTCTGGCAAATTATTTTCCTGTCTAGACTGGTTGTCAGATATTGTTTTGTTGTTTTGTATGCCCAGAGGCCAGACCAAAGCTGGGATCCCCACGTACAGGCAGCTTTGTTTAATGAGAGACAATCCTGGCCCCCAGGGAGCTGTAATCAGAATAGGCAGGACAAACAAATGAAATAAAGTCGCCGTCTTCATCCTGTGAGTGCCGATGGAAGCAGGACCCCAAAGAGATTAAGTGGTTTGCCTGAGGCCACCCAGAAAACCTGTGGCGATGCCAAGCTAAAAACAAAAACACAAAACAAAACAAAAGTAAACCCACACAGCCTCAGAATCCTAATACCAGTCTTTGACACAAATCTGGCTATGTCTCCCTATTTCCACGACAATCCGAGGAGATCCTATTTAAGGCACTGCTGTTCTTCTACAGCTTAATTTCTTGTGAAAAATACATGTGTTTTATGATTGGCTATTCACAAATATTAAAATGAATATAATATGTGTTGTATTAGAAAGTTATGCTGTATTAATTCTCTTAAGTACTGTGTTAAATATAGTTTTAGGTTATAAAACTTGTTAAAATAGAAACAATGCTATGTAGGATACTTTTTTTAAAGAAAGGACTCGCAGTGAGATAGCAGCCACAGGATACCTGAATCTTTCAGAGAAAAAGAATTTATTGCCCTCTTATCAGAAGAAAGAAACTTCCCGCCTCGAAGGCGCTGTCAGGATTCAGAGGAAGAAGTTGACTCTGATCAGACAGAATCCTGTGTTTGAATGGAATTTATGCATCATGTATAAAGTGTATGAATGTGCAACAGGCTATTGCTTTTAAGGGTTAATCCTCTGTTAACTTGTGTCCTATTTCGGGTTCGTGCTGCCCAGAAAAAGGTACCCGGACATTTGTAACTCTTTGCATTTGTTGTCTCATATTGTCCTAATTCAAATTGTCCAAATTACTATTACTCTAATTGTATTACTATTTTTATAATAATTTTATTACTATTAAATTTTAAAAATTTAAAAACAAGTGATTGGCGTTTTTTCACATTTCTTCCTGGAAAAAACCCCTCAGCTTCTCCTTCCTTGCAGGACCCAAAATGCTTTATTAACTCCCTGGAGTGGGCGGGAGCTCCATCCCTGGAGGAGACAATGGAGAGGGATGGAGGGAGGAAGACTCGCCTGCCTTTTCTGACGCTGAAATGTAAATAGTGTTTTGCAAAAGAGCCATTTATCAGTGAAATTACAGAATCCGTTTGAAGATTCCCCAGGAGGACTCGCTGAGGAGATGGCTTGTATGGAACTTAACGAGAGGTTTCCTGCAACACGCCCGGGCTCCGTGTAGGCAGGAGCGCTTTGCTGGGAATTAAACCCGCGCTGGAAATGTTAATAAATGCAGACACATGTTCTTGTTTGTAGGACGCGCTGTGCCTCCTTTATTTATTTCTTTCATTTTATTCTCCTGGATGTAGCTGCAGTGCCAGCCCCCTTTAGATGACACCTCCCTGGGGGAAAAGTTGCCTCTCTCTTTTTGCCATCCCTTTAGCCCATGGTGATGCTCCAGCCAGTCTTGGGATTTCTGCTGCTCTCAGTGATTCCAAGATGTGTTAGAAAGTCTGTTTTCCCAGCCCAGCAGTCGAAGAAGGACTCAGTACTCTTCAGTTCTCATTCTCAAGGTTGTTTATTGCTTCCGTGTTAGGAAAATTAATCCACAAACACCAGAGGTTTATGTCCAAAAGGGAGACAGAGGAGTCCTTTCTGGGTTTATTCTATCTCTATTTAAGATCCCAAATCAAGCCTTCATTTTCCTTTGTAGGAAAATTTAAGTATAACTGAATCAAAGATGCCTTTAAGAGAAATACCATGAAAAATTGTGCCTTCATTTCTCCACAGCAGCCTGCCAGGTGTCCCTTGTCCCCTCCCCATACAGCAGAGCATAGCACAAAGGGCACAAAAGGCACAAAAGGCACAAAAGGCTGCAGAAGCCTCACCCTACAGGGCCCTTTCGTATATTGGGTTTAGTACCTGCCTGTTCAACTGCCCCCTCCTCTGTACCTGCATTTGCTTCATCTTCCTCCACACACTGCTCATTTGCTCAGCCCCTTCCCTTCCAATTTCATATTAATTACCTTGTCTAGATAATTAATACCCTCGTTATCCCTTTCCTCCCACCTTGCCCAGAGTGTTTCAGCATTCCCTTCCCCACAAGGCAGCTTTCCAAGGGTGGCTCCAGGAAAAAACCCTCGCATCCCTCCCATCAATGGTGCCGCTGCCCTCCAGCTCTACCAGGCTGCAATCCTGGGTTTCTCCTCCTCCTCCTCCTGTTTTTCTTCTCCTCTTTGTCAGTCATATTTATTACAGAAGAAGGAAGAGATGAATTAACCAGACCCTTGTGTCTGTCTGAGGGCAGCTGAGCCAGACTCATGGGCCCAGTAAAATCCAGGAAAGCCAATGATTGAAACTCAGCCTTGGATCTAATCTTTTTTTCAGTTCATATTATTCTCTGTTCCTGTAATTTAATTTACAATATAATTTCATATTCTTCCTCTAAAGCAGAACTTCTCTCTTTATATGTACATATATTTTTTTATCCTGCCAGGTTGGATTTGTGTCTTATTTTATTTTATTTTGTTAAACAAGGAGGCTGAAGTCACTTTATTTCCTTGAATAGAGCAGGAGGATAAATCATTGTTGGAGATGTGCTGAGGCATCTTTCCAAAATGTGGATCTTAAAGAGGAGATGGAAGAAAATGCTTTAACCAGGCATTTTGACACCTGAGTGAGGGATTGTGCTTTGAATATTGGGTGTATTATTTCCACTGAGGTATATTACAGCACATTAAGTATTGATTCTTTGCTCCTTCTGGAGCTGGGAGAAATATTTATACGTGTATGAAACTGCTGAAGAGGTCAGGGACCTTTGCTACTTTATTAACTAGTTCTTTCTGGTTTCTTTCTCAGTTCCCAGCTGGGAATTGGAGTCCTCAGAATGCAAACAAGTAGCACTAACAGTGACCTCAAACCAGAGCAAACAGGTGCTGAACAAGGGGTCCTGTTGCCCTTCCCAAAAATTTCTCCTTGCACTTCCTGGTGTTTTCACAAAGTAAAATTTGCAAGGAAAAGTGCTGTAAAATCAGTAGGTGTGGGATGGATCAATAGTGGCAGGAATGAGCCACCCTCCTATTCAACACAGTATCAGACAAACTAAATAAAATATCTACTTTTTTACGTATCACATTCTCTCTTTGCCTAAAGCTTTGCAGTATTTTTTTAGTGTTCAAAATTCAGTTTAATTCCCACCAAAAAGAAAGAAATCAAAGGAATTTCTCATTTTTTTAAAAAACATCAGAGAAGAAGCATGACACTTTTAAAGCAATTTCAAACAAGATGGTTCTGGTTACCACTAGCCTTGGGAAAAAGAACCAAGATCACTTTTGTGTAAGCATTGAAATATCTACAGTAGGACAATTTTCATATCATTGAGAGCAAGGGTATTTTTACTTCTCCAGTGTTCTAGAGATTTCTTTGATGAAAAGAAACACTCCAAACTGAGTTGAAAGCTTTAAGCATTAGAAATTTTATCCAACTTTTGTTTGTAGGCAAATTCAATTGCTGCTTGCCAACTTGCATCCCAACTGCTGCAACCCATCCTGGAATAGAAGGAAAAATGTGTTACTCTGCCTGTCAAAGGAAGGACAGTTCCATTTAATGCCTGGATCACATTTCAATATCCAGATGGCCCCTTGGCCATCTTGCCTGGCCACAATAAAACTCCATTTCTGTGACCGTGTCATTTCTTTGTGCAAGAGGTTTACAGGATGCATGTCGCAGACATCTTTTATGAAAATCCTTTGCTTAGGATTTTTCCTCCTGAGAAGATGAGAGGCATCAGGAACAAAATGTAAACATTGATTATCTGCTGCTGTGGAATGCAACAGGTGCATCTGTGATCGGTCCCATGTTGGTTGTTTCTAATTAATAGCCAATCACAGCCCAGCTGGCTCAGACAAAGAGACACAAACCTTTGTTATCATTCTTTGCTATTCTATTCTTAGCTAGCCTTCTGATGAAATCCTTTCTTCTATTCTTTTAGTATAGTTTTAATGTAATATATATCATAAAATAATAAATCAAGCTTCTGAAGCATGGAGTCAGATCCTCGTCTCTTCCCTCAGCCTGAGACCCCTGTGAACACGGTCACAGATGCACAAGCTTTCCCACCAGGTTTTATTTGCTGGGCCTTGCTTCAGGTCCTTGCCTCAAACCCCAAATGGGAGTTATTGTCCTGCCAAGTGGTTTCCATCTCTGCTCCACCATGGAGACAATTGATTCATCTCAGGCCAAGCCAGTGTGACAGGTATATCCATCCATTCAAGGACAATTCCCAGGTAGGATGGGCTGCTAAATGAATGCACCAGATTGCAGCTGACACCCATAATGCTGATTTCCCCCTCTCCTTATAATCATAATGGGATCTCAGCAATAGAGATGGATTTGCTAATTTCCATCTCCTCTCTTCTTTAATCACTGTCAGGCATAAATTAATTTCTCCTTAAAGAGCTTTCAGGTTGAGATGCTGTCATTGCACAGTGTACTTAAAGGTCCTAAATCAGGGATCTAAATCCCAGAACGTTTCCTGCCCAATCTGAGATTCCAGAGCAGGTAAATATGTGTCATCCCAGCAACATCACAGGCCTTTTACTTGGGGTGGGGAAAAGAAGGAGAGAAAAGCTGAATTCTGAATGTGGGGCATTGAAAAGCAAGGTGAGAACTGTGCTACAAATCAGCTGAGTGCTGCTGCTTAGATGTCCCAGCTCTGTCAAACAACAAACCTGAAAGTGCATTGTTGTAGCTGAATCCATTGGAAATTGAACTCCAGAGGAAATTTCAGTACCTGCAGGGCCTAAATTGCCCCCTAAAAGAGCTTGTCTTTCTTTACTGCTCTAGGATTGGCTGTGCTTCTTCTATCAGGTGCTTTATCAGGTGGATATTTCACTGCAGGCATTTTCAGTGCATCCAAAAAACCAACACAGACTGAGAGAAAGCAGGAAGCTTGTAACAAAACCAGAAGGAGTAAAATCATTAAGCAAAAGATATCATTTTCCTTTAAAAAAATTCTAGTGAATAAATTATCATTCCTTTTCATTAAAAATTCAGTGGAGATGAAACTGTGTGTGGTGATAATGAGCAAATGTTTATATTTGCAGAGAAGTGGAGCTGCATGGATGGAAAGTTATTGATTTAGCCCCAGTTTTCACACATTTTGTGGAGCTCTTTGGATGGATGTCTGTCCAGCTGGCTGCACAACTAGCAGTGGAAGACTTGTAATATCCTGAAAAATGGCTACCACACATAAAAAATAATTTCCAGGGAAATTTAACTATTTATTTTACAATGGTCTATAGAGCTACTCTTTAAGAGAAGAAATCTAAAGAATCCATGTCATTCTCTCTGATCCCCAAGTTTTCAAACCACTGAAAATATGGGAGGGAAAGGAAAAGCTCACAAACCTCTAATTCAGTCTTTCAGCCTATCTGAAAGTTGCCTTTCCTCAACAGAAATATAGAGAGAGTGAAAATTGCTTTCAGACTTCTTAGTTTATCCCTTTTTTAGCTTCTTGTAACAGACAGGAAGTTTAAAGGAGAGTTTAGGAGTAAATAACCTAGCTGGAATTTGTGGGAATGTAGATATGCCCATGATCATTTTCTTATTCCTTCCCCCATTCCGTCCAGTTGGTGCTCCACATGTCTCCTTCAGAAAACCTGCTTTTTCCAGTCCAGATACTCTTGATTTTCTACCCTCTGAATTCCTAGTCCTTTCCTTTCCCTTTTTGCTTGCCCATCCTTTCCTTCTCCATCAATGCATCCCCACGGAGTCTCCCATGGTCCAGCCTGCCCTCACAGAATCATTTAGGTTGGAAAAGGCCCCAAAATCACTGAATGTGACCCTTGTCCCAAGCCCAGAGCACTGAGAGCCCCATCCAGGCCTTCCCTGGGCACCTCCAGGGATGGGGATCCCAAACATCCCTGGGCAGCCCCTGCCAATGCCTGATTGGCATGGAAATTTCAGTGATGAAGTTTCTCCTGATGTCCAATGTGAGCCCCCCGGCACACCCTGAGACTGTTCCCTCTCATCCTGTCAGATGTGAGGACCCTCACACCCCTCCAGTGAAGAAATTCCTCTGGATGTCCAACCCAAATCTCCCTTGGCACATTCTGAGGCCATTCCCTCTCATCCTATCAGATGTGAGGACATTGACCCCTCCAGTGAAGAAATTCCTCCTGATGTCCAACCCAAACCTCCCCTGGCACACTAGGGAGGTGTGCTACTGCTACTCCTACCTCTAGGATAGTTAGTAAGAAGAGAACTAGTGGAGTTAGGAGTGAAACTGCTAACTCTGGAACTCCTGAGGCCGTTCCCTCTCATCCTGTCAGTTGTGAGGACCCTCACACCCCTCCAATGAAGAAATTGCTCTGGATGTCCAACCTGAACCCTCCTGGCACATCCTGAAGCCGTTCCCTCTCACCCTGTCAGACGTGATGACACTGACCCAATCTCCCACCCCAACCAACACCACTTCCCTCTCCTTTTCCCACCAGTGTTGTCCCCAAGTGTTTCCCAGTGCCACCACCATTTCCAGGCTCCCTGGCAGCCAGCAGGCCCTTCTCCAAACGAGCCACTGGATGGCAAACACAGAGATACACGGGGATAAAACGAGCTCCTCTTATTGATTTTTCCAAACCAATATGGCACTGATGCTGCCTCTTTGTGCCATTTCCCTCCTCTGCCAGGAGGCATTCGCGCCTCTTCCATCATTTTAATTAGGCATTACACCTGACACAAACGCTGAGTTGATTAACCTAAAAGGAGCTGAATGGGCTGTGGGATCGTTAACACGGGGCCCCTGACACCCCATAACTCACTCCAACGTGGCTGTTGCACAAACTCACAGCTTCTCCAGAAGCCACAACGCGAAGTAATGGCACCTACAGAGAGCTTTTTATGAGCCTGTCTCACATAATAATGCTATAAAAGCCAGATTTAAAAGACAGATTGCCCTGGACTCCGCAGACTTCACTTTTTAATGTTTACATAAATGCACCTTTTCTGCTCTGTTTTCAGGTAACGGCCCTTCCCAAGTCGTGGAAGTCAAGGCAACCATCAGCTTTGCCTTCCCCAAAAAAGCTGCTCTCATCAGGAAGCACAGTGCTCTTGTGGGATTCTCCTGATGCTGGGGCAGGGAACAACCTACAAATGTCACTGTCATATTTTCTGAAAAATCCTCTTTGCCCAGGATTTTCTCCTGGGAAGATGAGAAGCCTCAGCTGCTCCTGTGTTTGTAGTCTGGAGATTGTTTATCCAACATGTGAATTGTTTTAACTTAATGGCCAATCACAGCCAGCTGTTTTGTCACGAAGTTTTATTATTCATTCTTGTTAAGCCTTCTGATGTATCCTTTCTCTTTCTTTAGTATAGTTTTAGTATAGCATTCTTTAATATAATACTATATCATAAAATAATAAATCAGCCTCTGGGAACATGGAGTCAGATTCTTATCTCTCACATTGTCCTGGGGACCCCTCACAAAATCAACACACAAACACTCATTTGCTACAACCATGGCCCTCCCATGAATTCCTCATTTGTAGGAGAAGTCTCTGGTGTGAGCAGAACCCATCCAGCCTTAATGTTGCCTTTGTTACACCACACTGGAGAAACATAAAGTTTTGGTGTCTCCAGGAGTGTTGCCAGAGGAACTATTTTCCTGCTCAGATGCATTTTCTAGCTCACACTTGAATTTGCCCAAGACTAGAATAAGCCTACATCAGCCACTGGCTGACTCTGCCCAAGTATAACCGAATCAGCCCAACCTGGAGTAGAGGAGCCATAAATTGCACAAATTTCCCTTTTTGCCTGAGAAGGAGAGTAGCTCAGGCTGCCCCAGTGCCAGGATTCCTGGTTCAGCTGTGCCATTTGGTGGCACATGAAGCTTAGCTATGCGTGCAGCATTACTCAGGGTTTTCTTGCCCTCATGTCAGTCCAATCAGACTCCACTTTTGGGAACAGCAAGAGGACAGCTGATCTTCTTTGCCAGCAACAAAAGGAGAAGGGCTGAGAGATCATTAATGTATCTGCCTATCTGTGTTGGAGGGGGAATAAAAAAATAGTGAGTAGGTATGGCTTAATTGGTCTGGGATGGGGAGATATTCCACATTCAGCAGGCAGGACTCCACTGAGATTGAGAAATTGCTGGAGATGTATGAGTCCTGACGAGATCCCCTGTTAGTTAGCCGACAGCACTGATTTTGCCGTGCTTTCCTCTTCCACTTGTTTGTTTAGCTTTGCCCTGCATTAAAACCTGTCAAGCCTGCAAACAAGACAATGTTTTTTGATTAGGCTGCTCAGCTGAATAAAGCAGACCTGGGAGAATTTCCTGCTCTTCTAAAGCAGAGAGAAGTTGTGTGATTCCATTAGGATACAGCCAAGGTACATCCTGAGAAAAGGAATTTTTTGATTGATTGGAGATGCCCCGAATGCTGCCTTGAGCATCATCTGAAGTCCAAAGTTTCCCATCATCCCTGTGGTTCACACAGGCTCAGGAGGAGCTCTGCAGCCTCACAAAGGTGCCTCTGTCTCCACTGGGAGCAGTCAGAGCCGTGGATCTCCTGCTGAAGTCCAACCCTAACATCATCCCCTGCATTCACACAGACACAGCAGTCCCAAGGCAGCCAGGGTTGTGCTGTTCTTTTGAGGCATCTCCAGGGATGGGGACCCTTCCTGCATTTGGAAACAGATTCATATTGCATTTTGGAAATAGAATAGCTTGGTTCCTGCCTGTCAAAACACTGCTGACATCCAAACTTGGACATCAATGTGTAAGGTAAGATTAGCTACTTCTGTAAGCCTGGGATGTGCAAGGGTGAGGCATGATCAGGATCCCCCCTTTAATATAATATTATAATAATATGATATATAATTATATATATATATATTATATATAATATAATATTCACACACATATATATACTATATTATATATATATATATATAATATATATACACAGATATATACGTATATATATACACACACATATAAAATATATATATATCTATAATATATGTCTCTCTGGTATTAAAGTTCCTTTTTAGGACCATTCTGCCCAAGAATCCACCCTCTAAGCAGTGGAGAGATGGGCAGAAGGACAATCTGCTGCTGCTTTCATATCCCTGGCTTCCCATAGAATATCCTGAGCTGGAAGGGACCCACAAGGACCATCAACTCCAACTCCTGGCTCTGCACAGGACACCCACCACAGGCTTTTTCAAGGTCTGTCCCATTCTTGGCAAGCAAGCAATGAATCACACATTTCCATTTTGAAAAAGCCTCCTCCCACATTGCCTGGCAGCCCAGCAGAGTGGGGGGAGAGGGAGAGGGCAGCCACAGCTGGGCTGAGGAGCAGCTTTGCTCTGAATTCCTGCTCTGCAGTACGGAGGCAGCTGTCCTGCCAGGCTGAATGAGCACAAGTGGAAAACAGTGAATGCAAACACATCTGTGCTGGTGTCAGACACGGGAAGATGTTGGTGGTGTAGCATGGCAATGTTGTTCAACCCTCTTCCCACCGAGGGTGACAGAGCTACCTCCTCCAGACATCAGATAAGGGGAAAGAGAAACGGCTCTGCAGCCTGGGGACAGCTCAGGCCGTGAATTCCAGCAGGGCTCAGCTGATCCAGCTTCACTCCCTGCATTCCCACCAAACCAGAGCCCTCTGAGCAAACGGGGAAATTGAGGGATGGACATGAGCATGTCAAAATGCTGGGACAGGGACACACCTGTGACATGGGGAGGGATGGGAGGGACTGAGGAATAAAATGTATTTTTTTTTTTATATTTATAAAATTTCAGATATAAAATTTGCTTGCTTTTGCCCAAAGTTCCTTGTGTCAGTTTGCACGAGTGTGCAACACAGGGCAGCAGCCAAACTCCAACAAGGGATTGCTTGTCCTGAAGGGCTCCTGACTTTGCCTTTTCTGGGCGGGAGAAAAGCCTGTGAGTGACCAGGTATTCTCTTTCATGGAGAACAGCTCCATCTTCCTGCTCTCTCCTCCACTGAGCCTGCTGCAAGAAGCCTCCTTCTTCCCCCTATTTGCATAAGTGATGATGCAGCCATCCTAATTATCGAGGGAATCCGCTGCTCCCCCCTTCCAGCACCTCCCCCCTTTGCTGCTGCTCTTTCCCTGCTGTGGGTTTTGCTGGCAGATGGAACTGGAGCCTCCTCAGCCCACTGGCTCTTCCTTGAAGAAGAACAAAGTGACAGCCCTGCAGGCAGCCGAGCCACGGCAGCGTGACTAATCCGTGTCAGGAGCACCCCAAAGGCCAAGGTTGTGCTCCCACAGCTTAGCTGGGGGAAACAGGGTGCTGAGCATGGGCTGGAGGGGCTGCATTGTCCCCTCACCAGGGATTAGGTGTGTCCTCCACACTGCTCAGCTCTGCAAGCGGCCTCCAGGCGCTCAGAGGGCTGGGGAAAGGGAGATGTGGAGCATGCAGTTTGGGGGGTAACCCAAGCAAGGAGATGAGCAAGCTCATACATATGGAAGGATGACCTTACCAGCTCCACTCAGCGTTCTGCACATCAGATGTGATTTGCAATCAGCCATGGCCGTGCTTGTCTCCATTTCCCCCTCAAGTCCTGTTCTTGCAGCACTGTTTACATATGGTTTTAACCATGTTTTTTGATTTATCTGTTCTACTTCTCTGCCCCTAACCCATTACCTCAGCAAATTAGCATTTACCCATTATGCCCTTTCAGCCAGACATTTCTGGCTTTATTTGTGCTAGGATTGGATCTTCCATGCAGGGGAAATTCTATTTTTTAGTGTAATTTATCTGCCTGTCACAAAGTAGGTGGCAAAGTCCTGACAGCAAATGTGCAGCCATAGCAAGTCCTGTTTAGCACAGTCCAGCCTGTACATAGCTCATTTTTTATGTACATGGCATCAGATGGGCTACCCATGTGATCCTCTTCTGCTGTGTGCCTGGAAATGCTCCAAAGAGCTGATGAACCAATTGGAATTGCAGACAAGAGTTTAGTTATAGTCCCTGGGGGGAAATGAGGCCTGTGTGGAAGGAAGTAGGACAGGGGAGATGAAAATAGTCTATCAGGAAAGCAAGCCAAAAACCTGCCAAGCTCCTCCACCACGCAAACACACGGCAGCCTTCTCCCGTACTCCAAACCCTGAGCTCCTGCATCCCACAGCCATCAGCTGAGCTGTCAGTACACTCAGCACTTCCAGGACATCCATTTCAGGACCTAGAGCTGCAAATCATGACAGTCATTTTTGGGGGTGTGCAGCAGAACGGGGGAGGACAGCAACCAGGTCCATGTCAGCAAGGATAGACTGAGCATCTCCTGCTCCTCTGAGCTGGGCAGGGCTCTGGGATCCCACAGGGAAATCTGCTGGGAAAGGGCACCAAGAGAGGAGTCCATCAGCTCTTCTCACAGCAATTTTCTGTAGATGGACATTGCTGGACATAATCAGCCCAGCCTGGAGTAGAGGAGCCATAAATTGCAGTCCAGGGCTGATCTGAATCTAGTTAATGCTTTAAGGCTATAACAGCTCAAACCTCACCTCCTTCAGAGCCCTGGCTCCCGGATCTGTGCTCAGGGATCACCCTCTGTTCTACCTTCTTGTCAGAGATCTGTTCTGTCATGTTCTGCTTGCTCACTTCCTCCTCCCAGCCAGCCTCTCGGTTGGATCTGACGCGCTCCATCTGCAAATATCCCGATCCAGCCTCCCCAGAGCGGCCGCATAAACACTCACAGCTCCAGCCAGGGAAAAGGCAAAATCCCTCCTGCAGTTGGATTCCACAGGAGCCTTTCACCAGCCTCTCGTGCCCCAAACTCTGGCCAGATGGCCTCACCACGTGGTGTCCCACCACATTTTGTCCGTAGCAAAGGTGCCAATTATCTCTTCCTTCCCTGCTTTGAAATCATCACTCTCTCCACAACACAAACACTCTTTCAGTTGTCCTGCTTTCCACATTCCAGGTTGGCAATTAGAATCTGCAACCTCTGAGCTTCTCTGCAAACTGATGAGCTGCTAAAAATACAGCCCCTGCAGGCACCCATTCAACTTCTATTTCTGTATTTTTTATTATTTATTTTTTTACTTTTTTTTTAACCAATTTGAGATGAACAAAGCACTTCAACAAAGGGAAGGAGAAAATGCTGTGATTGTGAAGATGGATTGCTGCCACTTACTTTGTTCATTTTAATTACACAAAGTCATCACTTAGTGGGAAGCCTCAGGATAGGAAAAGGGAGCACAAAGAAGTTACCATATCCTTATTTCACTATACTTTATTTTAAAGCCTCCCCGACATTCTGGAAACAATACCTGAAATAGCACTCCCACACTTTCAAATCTTTCCATACGTTACTCACCTCCTGTGCCTTCAACCTGGAAAGCCCAAAGTCCTCCTGGTAAAAATCCGAGTGGACCAGCCAGAACAAACCACCTCATCCCTCCATAGGAGGCTTGAGAGTTTGTTTAAAACCTTCTTTTAACGAATCCTCTCGTTCCACCTCCTAAACTGGCTCCAGCTTGGACATGAGGTTGGAAATCAAGATCCTTCAGGACAATTAAGAGGTTGAAGGCAGAAAATTTCCAGCTGGTGCCTGGGTAGGGGTAAAACCCAGGACTGTCTGCTTTTGCCTTTGCTATTAATTCACTTTGCTACCTGGGGCAAATAATATTCCTGTTACTGACTGTCGCAGACGTCTTTCATGAAAAATCCTTTCCTTAGGATTTTTCCTCCTGAGGAGCTGAGAGGCCTCAAGAACAAAATGTAAACATTGATTATCTGCTGCTGTGGAATGCAACAAGTAGATCTGTGATTGGCTCATGTTGGTTGTTTATATTTAATGGCCAATCACAGCCCAGCTGGCTCGAACACACAGCCCGGGCCACAAACCTTTGTTATCATTCTTTGCTATTCTATTCTTAGCTAGCCTTTCCCCATCAGGGCATTTATGCAAAAAGCAGTTTGTCCTTTTAGGATGGTTTCTGATGCCAGAACTGCCAAATCCATGACCTCTCCTTTACCCTGATATGGCTGCAGCAAACTGTCTGGTCTTGGGGGACCGAAGGGGATTCTGCCCATACCCCCTTTAACCATGAAACACCATCATTCCCCAAATCAATTCTCTCACTTGTGCTTCCCACATCTGCCCAAAATGTTTGCAAATTCACCATCTTTGCCTTCTTAAAAGTTTGAGCTTTCCCCAAAGGCCTGGTTTGATTGTAACCTTGCATATCCTGGTAATTTTCAATAAGGGCTATTTTTTTCCTGTTAATTTTCAATAAGGCTATTTTTTTCCTGTTAATTTTCAGTAAGGATATTTGTAAACACTGGTTATTGCTGCAAGTTTGCAGCTTTTGCATTGTATGATTTTGGTTCTCACTCCAGGATTTCTCTGCCCATTTTATGAGCTGTGTTTAGGTAGCCTCTCCTCACAACCCATTGCCACCTTGTTCTGTGTTTGACATACACTTCTTCCTGTGTAGTTTTATCCCCAGTAAGCTTTTCTTGTTTCACTCAAGGGTTTACAGACATTAACTGTGTGTCCTTCCCCTTCCAGGGCCTGGGGGTTGCATTTCCATTTGCTCCTTTGCTTCTGGCATCACTGTGAGCTTTCCCAATGCCTCTAGCTGGTACTTATATTGTTTTACCACATTCCTCTTTAATATTTTAGAACATTTTCCTCACAAGTTTGTTCCCACACTCCCTTATTAACCCCTTCTTTTTGGATTGTGTTCAATAGATAACACTCACTTCTGTTGTTGCTATTTGCCATAAAATATTTATGGAATTTCTTACAAGTTTGTTTTTCCTTTCCTCTTCAATTTTGCGTTGACCTTCATAAGTAAATTTTTAAAAATAATTCCACTCATTTTTCCTTCTTTTTTTTTTTTTTTTCATGCACAGGTAGAATTAGATTTGGACGAGAGTCAGAATTTCTATTTCTAACAGAGCTCTTATAATTTTGTTTCAAAGAAAATCTGATTCCTGAAGATATGCCAAAGTTTAAAAACTCCTTACAAAACAACTTCCCTAGAGCAAGTTTTTAAACAACCCAAGTGATTTGTTTGGAAAACATTGAAAGTAAATTGACCTCGGAGGCAAACTGAAACATAAAAATTGTCACCATCATGAAAGTTGATCCACTTGGTTGTTAAAAATAATACCAAGAATGATAGAGCTCTAAATTTTAAAATAATGTTGTTAAGAATGAAGGTTGTGGAGAAGAGGTGAATGTGACAGGATCTAACAAGATAATACTGCAGAAAGATGAGAAACACTCAGTGTGGGCAAACAGGATTGTAAGTAAGTAATATTTGCTGTTTCAACAGCAATTATTTTCAAAAGTTGAGAAAAATTACAAGCAAAGTTGATTAGAAAAAAAAACCTGTAGGCAGAGAAAATGCTGATTGCAAATTGGTGATTCTGCAAGAAAAGTTTATTACAAAGTCAAAACCTAAACACTACAATTTCATGTGAAATTAGAACACAAGTTTAGCTGGAATCCAAGCCTTGCTCTGTTTCCAAAGAAAAAAAAACAATGGAAAATCTCTCTTCACACACAAGGGTTACATATGAAAATTCAAGGTGGGAAATGGTAAAACTTGCACCAAGAACCTTTGAAGAATTAGCTGAAATCCATTCTCGTCTGCTGACTTTGGCTTCTAATATCTTTTCTTAACTTACACAACTGCAGCACTGAATGGATTTCCCAGGGCTTTCCTGCAGTACTTTTAAGATTATGCACAATTCTGATGCCAGAATTCCCAAATGCATGACCTCTCCTTTACCCTGATGTGCAGCAGACTATTTGGTTTTGGGGGATTGAAGGGGATTCTGCTCCTACTCCTTTTAACCATGAAAGGCCATCATTCCTTGAGTTTTCCTTGGCTTGGCTTTTCCCTCCTATTCCTTAGAGCTGGCAGCAACATTTTGTGTTGTTTCTCATCACTCAGAGCTATTATTAACACTCTTCTGGAGACATGAAATGTGTCTACACACACCTCTGGTAATTAGACTAAAAATCCTACTAGTGCTGATGCAGCTCTTGCAGAATATATTAGGAGCAAAGCCAGCGCCAGAAAAGTTTTTTGGAACCCGATAATCACACCTGAGATCAGAATTAGATTTTTTTTTTTGCTGCACAGAAGGTGAGCAGGGAAAGGTGGGAGTGAGGAGCACTGTGTGAGGACTCAGCCTGGTTCCCTGGGTGGCTGTGGCACTCACGGGTTCCCAATGTCCAGCACTGGCACAGCTGAGCTGCTCTGCAGGACCACGTCCTTGCTGTGAACAGCCTGCTGTCACACCTACAGCTGCCTCTGCTGGGAAATAAAGCCTGAGAAGAGCCACATCCCCCTCCACAGCTCCCAAACCCGTGTGTGAGCCATGCTGGCAGGTTAACTTTGCTTTCCCACCTCTCAAATTCAGGGGCAGATGGCCAAGCCTTGGACATTTGATGGGGGGGGAGACTCAGAGCTGGCTCTGCAGCTCTGTGTTGTGGCACATTCCTCTTGCCTCTCCCCAGGTGTCTCACACATGGCTGTTCTTAGAGCTGTTGGAGCTGTGGGCTCAGGGTGGCATTCAGACAGTGCTGGGAAGGACACCCCATGTCCCTTGCTCACATCCTTGTCCTGCATCCTACCCCTGTGCAGGTCTGGGGGTTAGAGGGGAGGAACAGGTGTGGAGGGAGAAATATTTGAGGAGAAAAGGATGGGAAGTAGTTGTGGTGATCTCCCTTTTGCTGTGGCCACCCATCAGAGCATCATGGGGTGTCAGAACCCAGGAAATTCCTCTGGCTGCCCTGGAGGGCTCCAGCCCCTGCCCAGGGGCCCAGATACCTTGGCACAGAGCCCAAGACCCCTGTGCCTTTGATTTTGGTCTATGGAAAAACAATTACCAACCTCTATATAAAGAATTACAAGTCAAAAGAGTTTAGGTAGAATAATAGTTAGTTTGTCACGGGGGGAAAAATAGATTTTTTTGGGGTTTTTAGAATGGGGGTTCAGGAGGCAAGATGGAGGAATCTGGGTGTGTCCAGCTTTTCTCCTTCTTCTTGGCCTCCATCTTCTGGGTGATGGTGGCACTTTTAGATTGGTTTAGAGTAGAAGCTCACTGTCTAACATAGGTGATAGGTATTGGAAAGTAATTGTAAATAATGTACACGTAGTTTTTAGTGTAAAAGATAACACTGCCCTGGGGCAGCCAGAGTGCTCTGACTGTCTTGCTGAGCAGACCTCAACTGGACAGGAGAAAGAATTTTATAGATAAGATACAATAAACAACCTTGAGACCAAGAACTAAAATGTTCTGACTCTTTCTTCAACTTCTGGGCTGGGAAAAGAGACTTTCTAACTTATCTTGGGGTCACTGTGAGCAGTGACAGTCCCAAGAGTGGGGGTGCCAATGAGTGATGCTTTGGGGACCTCTGAATGCCCCCCCTTCCTCCCAGCCCCTCTGTGGCACTGCATGTACCGAGCAGCCAGGACCTGGCAGGATCCTTGGAGGGAGGTGGTGTGGAGGAAAATGACCTCTCTAAGTGAAGAGCAGCACTTCATTGCTTTTCAATCCTTCTGCTGACGCCAGTTCACAGCCTGCAGCGGAGTCCAGAATACACCTAAAAATAACCCCACACCTGGGCCCTGAGCTGCTGCAGAGAGCAGGCGGGTTTGCAGGCAGGGCTGGTGGTGGGAGTGCTCTGAGCACAGGGCAGCTGCAGAGGGGCAGCCCCAGCTCTCTGCTCCTGGCACCGACTGCAAACATGCCAGGATCTCCTCCAGAGCCCCTTCCCTGCTGCTCCAGCCAGCACATTGTCATTCTGCTGAGGAATGACACACAGGAAAGAGGAAGGTCACGTTGTGTGACAGTGTTCACAGGGGTTCTTGGATTGGGGAGGAGACGAGGATCTGACTCCATGTTTCAGAAGGCTTGATTTATTATTTTATGATATATATTATATTAAAACTATACGAAAAGAATAGAAGAAAAGGTTCTCAGAAGGCTAGCTAAGAATAGAATAGCAAAGAATGAATAACAAAGGTTTGTGGCTGGGACAGAGAGCCGAGCCAGCTGGGCTGTGATTGGCCATTAATTAGAAACAACCACATGAGCCCAATCACAGATGCACCTGTTGCATTCCACAACAGCAGATAATCATTGTTTACATTTTGTCTCTGAGGCCTCTCAGCTTTTCAGGAGGAAAAAATCCTAAGGAAAGGATTTTCATAAAAAGATGTCTGCGACAACATTGTTCCTGGGAGGATTATGTTTTTCTCAGTGGCTGGGCATTTCTGGTGTTTTCTGGGTGCATGTTCTGTGTGAGCAGTGTCCCATGAACAGCTGCACACTCAGACTCCATGCTGGCAGGGTGGGATACACCTCCAACCCCTAGGGCAGGGGAGTGACTCGGACATGGGCTCTGATTGATATCTCAGACAAGGAACTCCCAAATTTGGGGTCATGATGCTCAGTGGTTTCTCTCATGCTCTATTGTGTCATAGCTCAGAGGCAGGAATCTGGTTGAAAACCAGCTTTAGTGCCAACATCAGCATTAGCAAGGTGATTGTGGGGCTGAGAGACAGAGAAAGGGGGATCAAGGAGACTTCCTTATACCAAAAAACTTCTTCATGGCAAGAGGAGTGAGCATAATATTCTCCAAAAATGGGAGAAAGAGAGAAGGGGAGAAGGAGGAAAGAGAAGAAAGGAAGAAATGGAGAAAGGGAGAAAGGAGAGAGGAAGGAGGGAAAGGGAGAAGTGGAAAAAAAGAGAAGGGGAGAAGGGAGATCTGTCCAAAGTCAATAGGAATTTTTTTCCACCTCCAGTGAATCATTGTGTACACCAAAGCAAACAAATGGTGCCCTCAAGATTCATACTGAGGAAATCAATTTCTTGGAAGTCAAGACTGAACTTAAACAATGATGTAGCAGGTTGATCAGCTACACAGACACTGCTAGACTGAGAGTCTGTTTGAGGCTATATTTTGCAAATGCTTGGGAAATCAGATATCTAAGACCTCTGAGATATCATTTGCTAAAACACCCATGTGAAAGGGAATAAAATATTTTGTTTCAAAAGATCAGAGAATAATGGGGAGAAAAGAAATGCAAACGTTGTCTGATCTGCTACTGCAATTCTGATAAAAAATTCAGTGCTGGGTGATTCAGGAGAAGGTTTAACATACCTGCTCATCAGCTCAGATCTAACACTTCTAATTGTGCATTTCTTCCCATGGGAGGTCATTTTTGCGTAACCCTGTCTGATAATTAGATTATGTTGTACAGATTTAGTCATTATCAATTTCAGCCTGCATAATGTTTGGCTGGACACAGCTCTCAATGAGGTTGCAAACTCTTTGATTTCCCCTAAATTATTCATTTCAGTAATATCCTGTGACAATAAATTCCACAGGTTCAGTTCATCCCATACATGGAAGGTTTTCCCATGCTGCCTGAGCACATCTATACCTTGTCACCCTCTTTTCCTTCTGCTCTGTGAAATCCTGCCAGGTTTTTGGGGCTGGATTTCTCCAAAGGGGAGTGTTTTTATAGGCTAAGATGATCATCTTCACAATAGTCCCCATGATTAGGGGTTTCTCTTTTGGAGGAACATCCCAGGAGAAGACTGCAGGGAACTTGTTCTCTGTGTACGCTGAGTAGTAAATGTGTTGTTCATCACAGCTGGGAAGTGAGTGAGAAAACCAAAAAAGAGATGGAGAAGCTCAAATACAATGTGGTGTCACTGTGGAATCCAGTGATGGATGTCACTGTGGAATCCAGCTTCAAGGATGGAGCTCATCCACTCAGGTCCACTGAGAGCCCTGTCAGTCCCACCAGGGGTGACAAATCAATGTTTAACCTAATTTCAGCCAATATGCAGCAAAGTTTGTAATAACCAGCTGTCAGAGGGGCAGAGGAACAGGAAAACAGACAGGAGGGAGACACAGGACCAAGCTGATGGTGAACTCTGGGTTAAATCACCCTCCCTGAGCTACCTGCCCTCACAGGGGCGCAGAAATGCATGAGCACATCCCAAGGCAGGAATTCCAGCCCCTGGAGATTCCCCAGTTAGGTGGCACCCAGGCACACCTCAGAGCAAAGGTGGGAGCAGCAGATGGTGCAGCCCTGTGGCTCTGGGCAGGAATGGTGCCACAAGGCATGGGAAAGGCTGAGGAGTTGTAGAAAATCCATGAAGGAAATGGCACAATGAGCACCAGCAGCTGCCTCTGGCAGGAGCTGTTCCTTCAGCTGTGCTCAGGCTGGTTCCCTCTCCTCCTGACCCCTCCCAGGAGCACTGTTTGCCTCACCCTCAGTCACTTTCAAGCCCAGTGCTTTGGGCTCAAATGCTTCATCTGTGCTGGAGTTTTCCCCCACCTTCCCTGGCAAACACCTCTGGATCTCAGCCATTCCACAGCATCCTCTCTGCTTTCCAGAGCCCTCTCTGAGCTCCAGCACTGCAGATCCAGCTGCCATCCCTGCTGCCTTCCGCACCCTGGAACAGGCAGTGGCTGCTTTCCCCATCAGCTGCCTCCCTGCTACACACTTCCCTCTTCATTTCCTCCTCCCCTCAGGATATTGCTGCTGGATGAAGTTTCCCATTAAAGCAGCCACTCTTGTAGAAAGGTGGGCTGACATGATTAATGCCATTCAGTGAGGAAGGCAGAAGTGCAGCCAGGGAACGAGGAGAGACAGGCACATTCCCAGCAGCCACTCATTAGCATTTGCCCCAAAGTGGCACCAGGGCACAGGATGGACACAATTTTCCCAGCTCTGTCTTGTGCTGCATGCAAACTTTTTACAGCCAAGAAGGAAGAGAAGCCTTCTTCTGTCTGTTTCATTTTTCATTTAATCTGTACCCTGTGATGGTGTTCACAGGGGATCTTGGATTGGGGAAGAGATGAGGATCTTACTCCATGTTTCAGAAGGCTTGATTTATTATTTTATTATATATATTATATTGAAACTATACTAAAAGAATAAAAGAAAAGGTTCTCATCAGAAGGCTGGCTAAGAATAGAAAAAAAGAATGATAACAAAGGTTTGTGACTCGGAGAGAGAGTCCAAGCCAGCTGATTGTGATTGGCCATTAATTAGAAACAACCACATGAGACCAATCAAAGATTCACCTGTTGCATTCCACAGCAGCAGATAATCAATGTTTACATTTTGTTCCTGAGGCCTCTCAGCTTCTCAGGAACAAAAATCCTAAGGAAAGGATTTTCCGTAAAGGATGTCTATGACTGTACCCAAACAGTGCTGCCTTGTGCCCAGGTACAAAGGAAGAAGTGATCCTCCAAGCCTGTCTTGGTGGCATTGAGGAATCCACAACTCAAGCTTCAGATTGGGCTCAGGGGAGGTCAGATTTTTTTCTGGTCTTTTTAGGTTTTAGCAGCTTTATGTTTTCTCTCTCTTCACCCCATTCCCTCTTTCCCTCTGCCATTTGCAGCAGGTCCTCTGTGAGCAGCTCTGCTGCCAAATCCATTCCCTGAGATTTTCCCCAATAACCTGGAAAGCCCCAAGAGAGGCCATCCCCTTTTCCTGCCTCCAAACTGCCATCATTTGAGAGAAAAAGGTTAGATGGCGGCCCCAGCTAACACTCAGCTGAGTGAAGCTCTCCTTGCAGTCAAGGGAGAGGAAAAAATTCTCTCCACATTATAAAAAACAGGAATTTGGCTTATTGGAGCTGGAGGAATCTGTTTCCCTCAGTTGACAACCAGAGGAGGTTATGGTGATTGACTTTTGGCCTTCCCAAACTTCCCCCATCACCAGCACACTGTGATCAACATCCTACATCTTCCCATAATAGTTTGCTCTAAGCACCCTGAATATTTAAATAAGCAAATCAATGAGTAAGTAACTAAAAAAAGGAAATCTAGTTTTTAAATTGGATTTATTGCCTTCAGCTTCCAGCCGCTCCTTATGCCTTTTCCAGACTGGAGAACAATTCAGTATCCATGATCCTCTCCTTGTTCTAGTGCCTGTAAAGAACTGCAGCAGCTTCCAAGCCATCTTTCATTTTCCAGTTGCTGTTTTTAAAATACTTCACCAAAAAATTAATGAAAAATGTCTAAAAGGAGCAGTTCTGGTCTCTGTGTAAAACATCAGATATACTCTTGTTGATGTTTCTTGTTTGTTTATTTGTTTTACCAGGTTACCCAATGTCCATAAGACCTGCAGTTCTCCAATTTCAGATGTGTAAATGCTCCTAATCTCAAATGAAATTAGCACCATAAAGAGCCAGGGGCCTGGGAATTGCTTCAACAAAAGTCAATCCATTATGTTCATCCACACTTTTATCAATCAAAGCCTCAGTCTCAAAGAATAAAACTAATTCTCTTTGAAAAGGTATTTTTCTACAAAATCATGTTGACAAGGCTGGTTTCTCATTCTAGCCTTTGATTCTTTATCAATTAGCATCAGATTATGTGGCCCCATTATTTGATCTGACTGATAACATGTTACCTATTACACAGCTACAACCTTCTGGCCTTTTTGAAAAATAATGTTATTATATAAAGTTCACACAATTACCTATCATGCTGTGAGGTTTATTAGAAATGTAGTCAGCAGACCAAGGGGAAGTTCAGCTAATTCCTCAAAGAGTCTTGGTGCAAGTTTTCCATTCCCCATCTTGAATTTTCCAGTGCAATCCTTGTGTTTGGATGTAGATTTTCCATCCTTCTATTGTTTTGTAACAGAGCAAGGATTGGATTCCAGCCAATGTTGTGTTCTTATTTTAAATAAAACTGTGGTGTTTGGGGTTTTGGCAGTCTAATAAACTCCTCTTACAGAATCACCCATTTGCAATCAACATTTTCTCCGCCCACAATTTCTTTTCTAATCAATTTTGCTTGTAGTTTTTCTCAACTTTTGGAAATTATTGCTTTTGAGACAGCAAACATACTTATTACTAGTCACAATCCTCTGTTTGCCCATATTGAGAGTTTCTAGATTATACAAACATCTGATAAGTGAAGAATGGGGAAAATCGTCCAGTAAGTTCTTGCAACTCATTAAGGAAAAAGAAAAAAAGAGGAAAAAAATTAGGAAAATGAAAAAGAAGGAAAGAAGAGATTTGTCAGTAAATGGATTTTAGAGCTGGAAGAGAGGAAAATTTGAGGCACTGATTTTGGGCCTTTGGAAGAAAGCAAGGAAAGTGCCATGGAAGAGCCATGATAACTGTCATGGAAGTGATGGTGCCAACTCAGTGTCAGGGTTTATTTCACCTGACACCATGATCATTATCTGTGAGGGTGTTCACAGGGGTCTGAGGATGAGGGAAGAAACAATAATCTGACTCCATGTTTCAGAAGGCTGATTTATTATTTTATGATATATATTATATTAAAGCTATACTAAAAGAATAGAAGAAAGGATTTCATCAGAAGGCCAACTAAGAACAGAATAAGAAAGAAAGATAACAAAGGTTTGTGGCTCGGACTCTCTGTCCAAGCCTGCTGGGCTGTGATTGGCCATTAATTACAAACAACCACATGAGACCAGTCCCAGATGCACCTGTTGCATTCCACAGCAGCAGATAATCATTGTTTACATTTTGTTCTTGAGGCTTCTCAGCTTCTGAGGAGGAAAAATCTTAAGGAATGGATTTTTCATGAAAGATGTCTGCAACAATTATCGTGGATCTTCCGCTGGTGCCAGTGCTTTGTGTTCAGCAGTGGGTGAGGTTGGGCCATCACCTGACAAAAGTTGCAGTCACACAATCATCCTGGGCCAAAGGGACTCAGGATCTCACTCAATTCTTCCTCCTCAGAGTGATGAGAACTCTGAATTCTGGCCTGCTCTTTTACCCAGTCAGGTAACAATGCAAGAGCAGAGATCCATGGATGGAAAAATGGATGTGGCAGGACAATCCCAGAGCAGAGATCCATGGATGGAAGAATGGATGTGGCAGGACAATCCCAGAGCAGAGATCCATGGATGGAAGAATGGATGTGGCAGGACAATCCCAGAGCAGAGATCCATGGATGGAAGAACGGATGTGGCAGGACAATCCCAGAGCAGAGGGAAGATGTCCTGCCTTAGCAATGACAAGTCCTGCCTCCGGGCACAGCCCAGAAGGCCTCCCCATTCTCTACGATCAGCTTCCAGCACAGAGAATAATTCATCTTTATTCCCCATCATATTTCTTTTTGTGGAAGAGCTACAAGAAGTGTCACACGTGACAGGAGCTGTCGGAAAACCACATTTTCAGAAGTTACCCTGACATTTTCATAGAGGTTTTGGAAGACAGGCTTCACACAGGGGGACCTGTGGTGCCTTTCCCACTCCATATGAGCTCTGTTCTGGCTGCACATGAGCAGGGCTGATGGAGAAACCCTTGCTGCTCCCTGTACCACCCCTGAGCTTTGCTGAAGGTCACTCCTGTGCTTCAGCTGGGCTCAGTTGCTATCTGAGGCACTGGGGATGTTCCTACACCAAAATGTTGCCCTAATTTTGCTCTCTTAGTTAAAAGCTGCTCTGTGCTGGCTCCCTTTGTAGGCAACAGAGAGAATCATGGACTTGTTGCTGCCTGTGCGTGGTTCCAGGGGAGACTAATTGTTTTAATTAGACTTTTTAATAATATCTGAAGTGAGGCAGCTTGAATGTTTCTTATTTTTCTCTCTTGATCTAAGTGCATGCCAGAATCCTGGTTTCTGTGTTATCAATTACACCCAGCCTGTATCTTTCAGTTCTATTTCCCTCTCTTTCTCCTGGAGTTTCTCCCTACAGTCTATGATTCAGACACTGAATTTGAGACCTGCTATTTAAAAAACATTTTCTTTCCACTTTGAACTTCTTGTTTTGTCAGCATGAGGACTTAGATCACTGATGAGCTAATTTTTGATAGTTACTGAAACATTTTCCCAGTCGCTATGAGCTCTTCCCACTAACTTGAGTTGGAGTCCAAACCCCGTCTCCACCATTTAATTCCTTTTCAGCTCCTCCACTTTTCCTTCCTTTCAGCACCTCTGAGTTGACATCCAGCCTACTTTGGCTGAAGTTCCCTCTGTGAAGGTTGAAACTCTGTGACCATCCAGCCTGTTCCTCCTTTCTTTTTGCAAATTACCTTTGTCTGGATCAGGAAGTGGCCTGACAGATACACGACTCAGACACAGAGATGAAAAGAAATCGTTATCAGATCTGTGCTCCTGACTTAGATAAATAAGCATTGGGCATGATTCTCCACTCATTAAAGCGTGTCCCTCAGGAGATGGCTGACAGTTCATTAAGTAAGATGATATATTATTATTTAAGCTCAAGACTGATCAGGCTGGGTGGAAACTCAGTCTTACTGTATTCATGATTTTGTGCATTGACAAGCAACTTCTGCAGAGCATTCCTCTGAAGTGGCTGAGCCACGTGGATACCCAGATCCTGCTGTAATTTATCTAACAGGGTAAATTGTGTCATTTAGGTGGCAGAGCTCTGTACTGAGGCTTTGCATTCCAAATATCCATCTCCCCTCCCAAAGAGGTTTGGTACAGTGTGTGTTCACCAATCTAAGCTTGATTCAAGTCCCAAGCTCAAGTTATGTGGTGTTCCAGTTCCTCCATCCAAATAATCCCATTTTCTAGGTCCTTTTGTCCTTGCTCTGGTCAGTATGAGCTGTCCACAGCCTGTCTGCAAAGCAGGACTCAGTAGTTACTGGCAACAGGATGAAGTGCCAAGGACAACCACCCACCCTTATTTATCTTTCTCCATTTCACACCTCAAATTCAGCTTTTCAGGTTGCACTCCTCAGAGGTGATGTACCTGATCCAGGGTCATTCATCTTCAGGACGAGTGTCTATTGATCAGCTGTTACCCAATTTCCAGTGGCCGTGTAATACAACAGGAACTCTGGGGCTCAGGAGGGAATTCAGTGTGGGACCAAGGGAAGGAGCTTCTGCAAACCCTGCAGTGCGAGCACAGATGCTCTTGCTTTAGTAAAGCACAATCCCCAACCCCAAGCACAGTAAGAACAACAGGATCAGTGCCAGAAAAAAAAAAAAATAAAAAACAGTCCCATGCCCTCCTGCAGGGGGGTGAAAGCATTCCTGGCCACATTTTTACAGAAAAAAAAAAAAAAAAAAGAAAAGAAAAATAAAGAAAGAAAAAAGAAAAAAGAAGAAAAAGAAAAAAAAGAAAAATAAAAAAAGAAAAATAAAGAAAAAAGAAAAAAGAAAAGAAAAGTAAAGAAAAGAAAGAAGAAAAAGGAAAAAAAAAAAAAAAGAAAAAGAAAGAAAAAAAAAGAAAAAAAAAGAAAAAAAAAAGAGAAATCCATGCCCAAGCAAGTTTTACATTAATGCCTCCTAAACCCTCTGTAATATGCAAGGCTTACCTTTTTTTTTTTTTTTTTTTTTTTTTTTTGTCAAGCCTGAACACAAAGAGCAAATATCTCCTTTCAGGAACAGTGACCTTTACTGTGCACCAGTAAAGGAGAGAAGGAGGCAGAACAGAGCTCCCCTGTGAGAGGGGAGCCACACAAAGCTGGCCTGGCTCTCAAGGCTGGCCTCAGGGAGGGTTCTTGTCTCCTCATGCAGCAGAGCTCTTGAAAACAGAGCTGCACCCACACCAGTGACAGCACAAGAGCTGCCTGGGTACCTTCAATAGACCTATTATTCCTTGGAAAAGTCCATTTCTTGGAAATCAGAGCCATTTGTGGCAAAGAATCAATTTTAATAAATCCTTTCCTGCTGTTCTGTTGGGTTTTTTTTAAAGAGAATTGACATAGTTTTTAAGTTCTCTCTTATTTTTTTGCCAGATTGAAACAAGTTCTCTTATAGCATTCTTAATCATTAAACTAAAATATCAAAATGGCCAAAAAGAGGAAAATTCCACAGAAATGTTCCTAAAATGACCAAAAAAGCACAAAAGAAAATTCCACAGAAATGTCCTTAAAATGGCCAAAAAGGACAAAAGAAAATTCCACAGAAATGTACCTAAAATGGCCAAAAATGACGAAATAAAATTCCACAGACATGATCCTGTTGTTGCCCTAACCAGAATGTAGCTTTGTAAAAACTCAAGTTTCTGTCTGGATATTTTCCTTGGGACATGCAGACCTTTTTCAAGCAGCTCCATGTCATGCTGTTTCTTGTAGTGATTTTGTAGGACATGAACACTGATATGAAGGGTAAAGTAACTCTATTTTGCACCTTTCCTCTGATTTCCCTCTTTGATGTTCACCTCCTACCAGAACATTTTCCCTGATGCCATTCTTGGGTTGAAAGCAACCTGATTCACATCTCATGCCAGTTACTGTGACATTGTCAGAAGTAAACCAGTTTACAGCACCTGAGCAATATGATTATTTAGCAGTGGTATCAGTCCTCTGCCTCCTCCTTCAAGATTTCTGCCACAGGCTTTGAAGGAAAGCTGATTCCTTTCCTCCCCATCAGAACAGAAGCATAAGCAACTTCATTAACTCCTATATTAGTTAAAAATCAGGGGAAAAAAATCAAATAGTAGCTGAAAATTTGTGGATTTGATTTATTTTATTCGTGATTCTAAAGAATTGAACCATATTCCTTCTGGACCCCATTCTCCCACCCTACCACAGGGGACATTTCTCAGGGATAAAACCACTTAATCAGAGTTTCCCACCCTGGCTGTGCTTCCCTGCATTGCAGCTCCATTTCCTTCTCCAGACCCATGGAGGGAAGTGAAATAAAAAAATTTTATAAACTGATTCACTTGAGCCCCTCCTCAGAACTCCAGGGACACAAATACAGGAGGAGCAGGGTGGAAAAAGGGAATAACTGGCTGGAGAAGGGTGGGATATTCAGAATTTGCCTTTGCTGCCAAGGAAATTGTAATGCAGAGCCATCCTTTCCTTGTCTTTCTTCTTGCTTGTTCACCTCTGGGCAAGGACTGAGTTTGTAAAAACACAAATAATTGGCATATGTTAGAAACATAAACAAAAACAAAAATGACAATTAGGGGGAATGAGAGGGTGGATTAGAATTTTCTGCCTAGGTCTGCTCTCATTCTGGATTCAGCAGCAGGCTCAGGGATCTGGCTTCAGCTTTGTTTGTGCATTTGTTTGTTCAGCTTTTTTATGTGTTTTGTTTCATTTCACCTAATAAATACAGACACTGATATGAATGATGTGAATCTCCACAAAATTCCGGATATAACTTGGGCCATTTGATCCAGAACCCATCTGAACTTGAACCCAACTAAAAGGATTTTTTCCCCTTGTAATAACTATGTTAAAAATGTAAAAAACTCAAACTCAAATTCATGGTGCTGCTCCTCCACCTTTTTAAAATACAGGGCTGTAAATTCATCTCATTTGAGGCCTAATGTGTGACAAGATTCACACACAGTGATAATATCTTCTATTAAAGCAACGGATATTGTTAGAAAGAACTTCAGCACTCTTCATTTTCTTTGAGACTCTCACCATTCAATGCAACATCTTTGGCATATACACAAACCCTGGGTCTCTCAACCCCCAGTGGGTCTTACAGGCACAAATCCATTATCACAATATCCCAAACAAGGGGAAAAAATTGTCAGGGGTAGCAGAGAAGGAGGTTTTTTATTTGTCTTTCTGTTATGGACTTCAAATTGAATCTGTCAGACAATATCCAGATTATCTGCTCAGCATGAAAACAAAGAATGATTTTTTTTCTTTTTTTTTTTTTTTTTTTTTTTATGAAAGCTGAGGTGTGTACTAATGTCTTGAGGGCTGAGAGTGTTTCAGACATCTATTACCATAAATTAGCCCTAAAATATTGGAAGCTGGCAGCCCTGCCGTTCTCTGATCTCCCTTGCCCAGTCTGTAGAACAAACACAGATGTGGACACTTTGTGCTCCCCCTGGCCTGTGTGGGTTTGTGCCAGTGGATTTCTTGGTGTGATATCTCAAGAGGAGGCTTCACTTGTTTGTTTGCACATTGATCCGTGCCTGAGTGAGAAATAACTCCAACACCACTTTCTTATCAAGTGGAAATATTGAAGTCTGACTTTTTGATACAATTATTCCAAGTGGGAGTTTTGGCAGTGTGGGACATGGTGAGCAGTGAGGAAGATGTGTCCAGTGCTGAGCTTGAGCCCTTCAATGGAAGGCATCCACTTCTCCTTGGAGATTTCAGCCACACATTATTCCATTTTCCCAGGTTTCTCCAAGCCCCAATGTTCAACCTGGCCTTGGGCACTTCCAGGAGTCCAGGGGCAGCCACAGCTTCTCTGTGGGCTTCCCGGTCACAGTCATATTTTCTGGAAAAATGCCTTTGCCCAGGATTTTGTTCCTAGGAAGCTGAGAAGCCTCAGAGAAAAGGAAAACAATTCTTATCTCATTTGCTTCTCCTGTGTTGTGCTCATGTGGAATGTGTTTGGAGATTTTTTTACCCACAGGTGATTGTTCCATTGGATTCTGCTGGGAGTTGTTTTCACTCTTTGGCCAATCAGGGCCAAGCTGTGTCAGGACTCTGGAAAAAGTCAGGAGTTTTCATTATTATCTTTTTAGCCTTCTGTAAGTATCCTTTCTGTATTCTTTAGTATAGTTTAGTATAGTACTATTTAATATAATCCAATATCATAAAATAATAAATGAGCCTTCTAAGAACATGGAGTCAGATTCATCATTCCTACCTTCATCTGGGAACCCCATAAATAAAATACCTCCCCACTCTCACAGTGAAGTGTTTACAATTTAAATCCAAATTGAGAAATGTGGCAGCACTTTACATCCACATTTTACTCACTTTTTCCTGGTGCAAATGCCTTCTGAGAGGAGAGGGCAGTCATTGTGTGTGCCTAATGATCCTGAGTGTTTGTGTGCCAGCAGGCTGCCTGATAATCCTCCACCTGAGCAATATGATTATTTAGCAGCGGTATCAGAGGAGGATAAGTCCTCTGCTTTCCTCCTTCAAGATTTCTGCCACAGGCTTTGAGGGAAAGCTGATTTCTTTCCTCCCCATCAGAACAAAAGCATAAGCAACTTCATTAACTCCTATATTAGTTAAAAATTCAGAAAAATTCCCACTGGGAACCATGCATTAAAGGTGCATTGCCATCCTCTCCCCTGCCTGGGCACTCTGGGAGCTCCCCAGTCCCTGTCACCCATCAGGATGGATTATATCTGTGCTCACTAATTTCACAGCCTGTAAATTACAGGCATACCCTGCCTATCTTCATCTCATTAGAGAAGGTTAATTTAAGCAGACAATCAACAAAAATACAGAAAACTGGTTTGGAAAGAGGATTTTGCTGTGTCTCTGACAGACAATGAATTCACAACCCCAACATCTGCCACCACTAGAGAGAAAATGCTGGAGGAAAAAAAAAGGAAAAAAAAAATAAAGGAACTCATTGCTGTTTCCTCTGATGAATGGTGAATTTCCAATTAGCATTTTAATTACTCAAGCCAGACTTTCAGCTAGTTTGATGATCACAAGAAATTCCATAAGCAACAAGTCATCTTGGCTTGTCAACACGTGCTGGGGTAATGCAGAATGCACTTATCAGGGATTGGCCTGTGAGACTGTTTCTCTTCTGGAAAAATCTTACAGCTTTAATTGTTTTCAAGTATTTATTTATAGTTTTACATAGTTTTTATATAGTTTTACACTTTTATGTAGTTTTACACTTTGGTATGGCCCAAGAAAACCCTACAAGACTGTTGTGCCTGAGGCCTTTGGTGTAAATTGTATAGATTTATTTTCTGGCAGATCCTACAGCAAATCCATCAAGAGAACCCCAAACATCTCAACCTGTATCACTTCCCTGAGCAAATCCTTCAGCAAATCCATCCTGTATCATTTCAGACACCTTTGTGTGTCCTTCACCCATAGCTAATCCTACAGCAAACTTGTCCCTGGGGACTGATGGATGGGCTCCTCCCTGCAGAAGGTCTGGGGTGGTGATAACTCCACCACCTTTCTGTTTGTATAATCAAAAAACAAAAAAAGAGGAGAGTATTTTTTAAAGTTCCTGTTCAGAGTTGAGAATTTCTGTGTCCTCTGGTGAAGGAGAATGAGCAGAGATGTGGTTATCCTTGCAGATGAGGAATGTAACTTTGGCTATCCCAAATTCTGCCCTCTCTTTCTGCACCACAGCAACACCAGTGGGCATGGCATGAGACAGAGCCCTGCCACAGGTTGGGTTTTCCAGAAGGTCAAGGCTGTCATTGATAACAGAGATGCTGACATAGGCTGCTCCTGTAATTCCAGGCCCTTTCTTGGACACCTCATGCTTTGCCTTGGGTGGAAAAACCAGCAGGGGGAAAGATGTGCTCAACTTTGAACCCTCAGCTCGGTGCTGAAAAGACACAAACCTGGCAATGAGCTGGAATCAGCAAAGATCAGTCAAATCTTACAGGAACTCAGAAAGGTCTTAGTCTTAGCTTTAAGACTTTAAATGATTGATCTGGGGGTTTGGATTTTTCCAATCTGTCGATTTGAGCAGATCTGGAGTTGATCAAGATGACAATGGGCTTGTAGACCATTTTTCTTCATTTTTATTGTCTGTTTACTTCAGTAATTTTTTTCTTCCATTTTGGTTTGCTAAAGTTGGTTTTTTTTTTTTTTTTTTTTTCCTGGGAAGACTTCCTTTTCCCTCCATTTGTGTGTGATTTCTCATCCTCTTTGGATGTCCATCATAGAGCAGCCTTCTTTGGTGTAAAGCTACCAGCACTTCATGGGTGTATATCCATCATCTCTGAAAATACCCCCTTCTCTCCCTAGCAGTAATCAGGACCAAATCTGTTTACCTGAGAAAAAAATTATACATGGGGGGCAATCATTTATTCCGAGCACAGAAAACCAAAACAACCAAGCCGGCAGTGCCCATTTCATTAAGTGGACAAATGAGAGGTTTTTAAGTTCTTGGCAGTCTGATGGATAAAGGTACCTTGTCAGAAGGTCCCTCTAGATTGAGCTGCAAACAAAAGAGAGGAAAAGCTTGGGAGGAAAAGCCGATTTTTGGTGACAGAATGAACAGATCTGACTCACAACTGTGGTTTTTGTGGTGCAGCTGTCCAAGGTGCTGCCAAGTGTGTGCCTAGACACCAACACTGGATGGATAATGGGCGTCTTTCCTTTTCCTTTTCCTTTTCCTTTTCCTTTTCCTTTTCCTTTTCCTTTTCCTTTTCCTTTTCCTTTTCCTTTTCCTTTTCCTTTTCCTTTTCCTTTTCCTTTTCCTTTTCCTTTTCCTTTTCCTTTTCCTCTTGTCAGGTCAATCCTTCACTGCAGATTTTCTTTTTCTTTCCCACTCCTGCATCCCATCCTTTCATCCTCAGTGAGGCTGACCAGACTCATTCCCCTTCTTGCAGAGTATTTTATTTATGCATTTATGTTATTTTTCCCTTGAAGGTCCAAAGGTGGACATGGCTCTGTCATTTGGAAAGCTCCTCAAGCACCAGGAGCAGAGCCATGTAAATCCCACAGGGAAACACATCCTGCCCAGCGAAAGGAGAAAAAAAAAATAGAAATTTATCTCTACATCCCCTTTGTCCTTTCTACCCCTGAAGCCTCACATCCTCTACATCCTGTTTTTCCCTTTTCTCCTTGTAATTCCAGCCCTTGTCCCATCCCTCTCCAGCTCACAACAGTCTGGTAGAGTTTCACCAATGCAGGCAAGTGGAACACTTCCCTTCCAATCCCTGAACGAGGCCAGGGCACAGAGGAGTTTATTATATCATAAATTAGAACATGAAAAGCTAATACATTTTATACATTTGTCAGAGAGGGAGAGAGAGAGGAGGAAAAACCTTTGCTGCCAGGTTCCTCATAGCAAATCTGTCACGCTGGAGAGAGGCTGCTGGAAGGGAAGTATTTACAGACAAACAGACAGAGAGAGCCCTCGTGCAGAATAGCAAAGCTCCTGCTGGATGCTCAAGGGCAGGAACCAGGATGAAGTTCTCAAAGGAAACCACACACAGCTATCCACAAGAACCTTAGCTCTTGTTGTGTGGAGATAAAATGATGCCCCCATGGGGAAGCTGTCTGTGGCTGCTGGGGGCTTTGGGTGGCTGAGGAATCAGGGGTGCTGCTGGTCTTTGTGTTGTGGGTCTGAATTTACCTGGTGCTGCTTTATAGAAAAAAAGGGAGAAAGGATATGCAGGGATGGGCAACGGAGCTGGGGAAGGGTCTGGAGCCCCAGGAGAGGCTGAGGGAGCTGGGAGGGAGCTCAGCTGGAGCAAAGGAGGCTCAGGGGGGACCTTGTGGCTCTGCACAGCTCCTGACAGGAGGGGACTGAGGGGTCGGGCTCTGCTCCAGGGAACAGGGACAAGAGGAGAGGGAATGGCCTCAGGCTGGGCCAGAGCAGGCTCAGGATGGACAGCAGGAAGCATTTCTTCCATTTCTTTCCTGAAATGATTTTCAGGCATTGGAACAGGCTGCTCAGGGAGGGGATCACCATCCCTGGAAGAGTTTAAAAGGCATGTGGATGTGGCACTTTGGGATGTGGTGATATTAACAGTTGGACACAGTGATCTTACAGATCTTTTCCAACCTCAATGATTCTCTGATTCTAAGTCAGATCCAAGCAGATTAATACAGAGGAATTTTCTGGGAAATCTCTTCTACCTGCCAGGCACACATCCCCATGGCTTTCTTGCTTTGTGTTCATTCCTAGGTGGATTATCCCAATTTAATTGAGCTTTGGCCCAGTCCCACAGCACTTCTAGTCCCTGTGAAGTTGCATTTCTGATGCCTGGCAGATCCAGTGACAATGGGCTTCATATCTCTCCTTCCACAACCCAAAACTCAAGGCAGGAAGGCGTTTCCCAGATATCATCTCCCTTGAAACTGTCAGCAAGTCAGACTTAATTAAGACAAAGAACAGCAAAAAGCAATAATAATTAAAACTTAGAGTCGCCTGCACAGACGAGGAAGTAGAAGGAGCTCATGCTGGCAGGAGCATGGTGTCTGAGGCTGGCATTCCCCACAGCCAGGTCCTTTATCCACAAGGATTCACAGAATCACTGGGTTGGAAGAGACCTTCAAGATCATCAAGTCCAACCCAGCCCCAACCCCTCAACTCAACCCTGGCACCCAGTGCCACATCCAGGCTTTGTTAAACACACCCAGGGATGGGGACTCCACCACCTCCCTGGGCAGCCATTCCAGAACTTTATCACCCTTTCTGTGTAAAGCTTTTTCCTGATATCCAACCTGAATTTCCCTTGGTGCAGCTTGAGGCTGTGTGCTCTGGTTGTGTCAGTGCTGCTGGAGAAAGAGCCCAGCCCCAGCTGAGCACAGGCACTTTTCAGGAGTAGTAGAGAGTGATGAGGATGAAGCACAAGAGAAGACAGTGGTGGTGCTGCAAGAATTTAGCTGAATTACCCCCAAAAGATGTTTCTCCAGGCTGAGCTGTCCCTCAGGCAGCTGCTGAACTGGTGAGGGAAAAGCAGTAGCTGTTACTGTGGTTATTTCAGGCTTGACCACATCCAGGCCTCAGGACACAGCTGGAGGCACATCTGGAGGCACATCTGGAGGCACAGCTGGAGGCAAACCTGTGGGACTATTGCTTTTGGAAGCATTAATCTCTGTGGGATTAAAGGTGCTGGGACACAGCACTAGTGGAAGGAATGGTGGAGGAACAGCTAAGGAAACCCATTTAATCTGGCATGGTGTCCTGACATCAGCTGAGAGCAGCACAGCAAGAGGGAAAGTTTGCAGCAGTTCTTCCTCTGAAGGCTCTTCCAAACCCTGCAAAACTGCCTGGCAATGGTTTCCTGAGCTGTTATCCCCTGTGGTCCTTCCTGGGTCCTGTTTCCTTGGCTCCTGCCATGGCTGTGGGTATCACTGCCTCACAATTCTCAGATCCATGCTGCTGCCACCCAGTTCTTTCTGCCCAAAGCAGTCTCTTTTTCACTCTCCACCCTTCAAACTCCCTCCTTTGCTCCTCTTCCCCAGCCCCTTTGTTCCATGTTGGAGAATGACCATTGGTAGTCCTGAAATATGGGACAGACACCAAAACACAGAGATCCACCAGTGAGGCTCCACCATGGTCAGATCCATCTCTCTCCAGAGCTTTTCTGGCCCCCAGTGTTGTGTCCCATCTTCCTGGCCAGGGTAGCTTTTCAGGCACTCACAGAAGCTGTCAGACAAAACACTCCAGATTAATCCCACTCTCTTCCTCTCTCTTTTTAGAAACTTTTAATTAGTCCCCAACTCAGCACCATTATTAGTATTTGTTATTAAGTATTAAAACTGCTCACCCCCAGCTCCTTCTCCCTCTGCTTCCCTCCTCCAGCCCTTTGTTTTAATTGTTATATTTTTTCATCAGTGATCAGCCAAGCTTCCCTAATGATCTAGGCTCATTTAAAGGGTTTATAACTCCGGCACAAAACTCCAATAAAAAAGCGGCAGCCTTGCTGGGAACCTCCTGGGGCTACTCAGCAGCCAGGAACACAAACTCATTTAACACTTGCCTGTTCCCCCCTTTTCTCAGTCACCATCACCCATTCTGTCAAAATATCTTCCTCTGCACACACAGAAACTCTTCATTTTTCCTTTTCCACATCTTTCCCTCTCATTTCTTTGTCCCTACAGATCGAGACAGGAGAACTGGAAAAATCCTTGATTAGGCATGTGGTGGAGTTAACAGCAAATAGACCAAACTCACTGTTCCTCCCAGCCTTTCCCTGCATCCCTGTCCCCTCTCAAGAGGAAAAACACAAGGAGTTTTAGTGAAGCTGAGGAAAGAAATGATCTGGCTGTATTTCTCCTGAAGTATATTTAGCAGTTGCAAGTTACCCCTCTAGAGAGCTTAAAAGCCTCTTTTACAAATCTGCAAGTTGGCACTGCCTTTCCCTCCTTGCTCTTCTCCCTTTGCAAAGAGGTGTAGATTTACACACCGTAGACAAAGGGTTGCTTGGCAAACTCTCAGAGCCTTGGCCCAGCTTCCCATGGAGTACAGATGTTGCTTCCAAACCTGTCTTTAGCCTTGTGCACAGCCAGCAGGAAATTCACGGGGATCCAGGCAGGAGGAGGAGTGCAAGCTGTTCTCCAGGAACAGAGACCATGACCTAGACTTAGGTAGGCTCAGATGTGACCCACTGGGCTCCTTGCCCATGGCCTTGGGCACTGGGCCACCAGCCAGGGTGAGGGGCAAGCCATGAGAACACAGTGACCTCCTTGTACCAAGCTTTTGGAGGGAAACCTCACCAAAGCTATCCCATCTCTCTATTTACACACAAAACCCTTCTGAAATGAGGAGGAAAGGGAGTGCGTGTGGTAAAAAGGAAGTGAGTGGAGCAAGGCATGGAGTGGATTTATGTCACCTGCCTTTAGCCATCTGCCATGTGGCTGAGCTGTCACTGGGCCTCTCCCTGGAAATGCCACAGGGAAAATAAACACTTTTAACACTCTGCCCTTATAAACCAGTGGAATATTGACCTTTTTATATTGAAAAGACCCCCAGTTCTTCCAGCTGACATACTCCCCAAAGCCATCCATTTCAAAATTATGGAGCAAACAATGCCATTCAATGGTCTTGCTTTGAAGTCACTCTTGCTCCCAGGACAACATCACACCTGCAATGACCATGAGGGCCACAATTGCATTGATACACTTTACAAGCAGCCTTTTGTTCTCACTTGAAAGGATCTCAGCTGAAAGGCCCAGCAATGTGTTCAGTCGTCTTCAAAAAGCCAGAATCATTTGGTGGGGATAAACAGTGGGAGCTCCTCAGTCAGTCATTTGAAAAGGACATCTTCCCAAGGAGCTTCAGCACTATCCTCCCTTGTCCAGCTGCTGGGCTCCTCTGAGAGATGATTTCTGGAGCTGGTTGAGCTGCTTTGACATATATTTATCAGCAGCAGTTTGAGTTTTGGGGGAGAGAGAGAAATAGCAAAAGAAACAAAGAAACCCATTGAAATATTTCATGAAAAATAGGGAAAAAATCATGAGGTTTTGGGGTATTCAATAACATTGGGTTTTCAACTTGGGCTGAAAGGCCAGCACACTAAGTGGGGTCTGTGGAGGATGCCTGCAATTAGAGACCTGCTTGGTGATACAGAGCTGTCTTCTCCTTGTTTCCAGCTGCTACATTTAATTAAAAGAAAGCTAAACAATCCATTACATTAAATTACTTTCTGCACATTACTTTTCCACATAGACAACTGAAATGGTTGCCACAGGGATGCTATCTGACCGCAGGCTGGAAAGGAGATAAACCATTCTCAAAATTATTCTATCCTTGCTTGAAATATCACCCCAATGACCTGGTCAGGAGCCATTCCTGACTGTGAAACTGGCGGGGATTCACCAGGAATGTGAGAGGCATTAATGGACTCTAATCCCAGCATCATCTTGCTTATTCCTGCATCATGTCACAAGATGATAAGGATGCCAAATCACTCTAATGTTGCGGCAAACAAAAGGGCTTCTTTCATGTTTCCTTCTCTGTGCTCCCTGTCACCTTCACCACAGAATCTGCAGTAAATAAAATCATAACAATGAGTTAGTTTCTACCTCAGCTGTTTCTTCAAGTTTCTAGTCTGTACCAAAGAGTCCACATACCTTGTTTCACCTTCTAACTTAAATAGTCCTTTGCTATTAGAAGTCAAGTATGCCAGGGATATCTTGAAATATCTCAAGGAAATTGAATTTGTAAGAAAACTCCTTGTCCTTGTGGACAAACAAACTCCTTTTTGTTTTCCTTTCAATTCTTGTCAAAGAAGGACAAAAAAGGTTTGGAACCTTCCCCAGTAACCCATTGGGCCACAGAGCAGATTTTGTCTCCTGGAGAGGAATTCCCTAAGAGCACAGCCCAAGTCCAGACTGCAGCCGGGAAGGAGATGCTGGTTCAAGCCCTGCTCTGACAGCCCCTGTGTGCTGCCACCAAGCCCCTGCCTCACCACTCTGCCATTTTAAAAACATCCTGCTCTTAAAGCAGCTCCCAAAGCATGGCCAGCTTGAGGCAAAACCAACCTGGACTGGCTTCAGGAGGGGAGCTGAGCAAAAACAACATCCTGGCTCGCCTCTGTGCTGCTGTTACAGCTCTGCCCTTATTTTCTGCACTCCATGCCACTTTCCCTCTGAGATAATTGTTGCCAAGTGGCCATTTGGAACATGGCTGAGTGCAGATTGTTAAAGGAGGGATAGGCTTCTGCTTCTGTCTTGCTGACTATTTTTTGCTTTATTCCCCATCTCAGACAAAAACATTCTGAGGGTATCTGTTTGCTGTTTGTGCATAATGCATTATGGTGGGCAATGGGCCCTTCCTCCCTCATTTTACAGCATTTGCACCTCACCCTGGGGTGAGCTCCCAGCAGCAGCACAGACCTTTATGGCCACAGAGCTCCAGCCCTGTCCCTCTCTCCTGAGCCAGCCTTCCAGAAGGGAAATGACATTGGCCTTGGGTTTGGGCACACAGTGGGAAATGTTTCACTGGCTGGACCCAGAGTGACAGCCTCACTCTGTCTCACATTTGCCCTATTTGAAGCCTCTAAACTGCTGGACTGGGTTTGCACTTACAAACATCCTCTTAACCCCAGCAGCATGAGCTAAGTCCTTCAGCAGCCTCATCCAGACAAGTGCCTTACTCACATACCTTGGGAATTATCCCATCCTCTCTCTGAATCTGAGGTCATGGGGAATATGAGACAGGAATCTCAGATTCTGGTGATGGCCAGGAGAGAGGAGTTTTATGAAAAGGAGGAAGGAAGCTCAGGCTGTGTCCACCTAATCATGGTCATAGTAAATACCAATACTTTGGTTTTAAAAGAAAAAAACATTGCCAATTAATCACTCCCTGGGAAGCATCCTGCTTCCCTCCACTGTGCCTTCATACAAGGAAGTTTTTCCTGCAGCTTTATGGAATGAAGAAAACCACATCTCACACTGGGGACTTCTCCTCCAGAAAAGACCCACAAGCCGACCCAAAAGGCACTAGGTCAAACACATTAGCAACTAATTTGTATTTTATGCATTATATTTTCTCTCTGACAGTTTTAATTCTCCCATAGCAGCATAAGCTGTTCACCCTCAAAGCTTTCAGCCTCTTCTGAAATGCCAGTGGTCATCTCACAGGCTGTATTTGTATCTGTAGGTCCCCATCAGCACTGGGCAAAGATGGAGTGAAAAGAATGATGTTTTTCAAGCCCTGCAGTCAGGTCCTCAATGTTCCCAGCATCTGACTCTTGCCTGCAGAGGTGTGAATCAAATTCTGGTTTCCCATGTGGTCACACCAGATGGTTGGCTCAAAACCCATCATTTCTTTACAGCAAAACTCACTAGACACAGACAGTAACCATAAGATATGTTGGAAACTCGACTCTCGTATAATTTAGACTGCTGACACCCATGCAAAGGATCCTTCACCCTACTCCTTTTGTCAGCTCTTCAAGAATGGTTTCTGTGCTGAAAACATCCTGAAACATTTCGAGGCAGTGACAAAAATACATTCTTACAGTCAGCCTGCATCCTCTCATTCTGAGAGATCTCGTTGTTACTTCTGAACTTTGATTGTCAAGTTCCATTCAAGGATCATTTCAGATGCCCCAAAAGGCAGCTCTGCTCCCAAAGAATCCTTGGAAGCAGCTGTGCAGCACAGCAGCTCATTTTCCAATATTATTTCATTGTCTGTGGCCCATTGCAGTGGGTTCTGGAATTTGCTGGGGGTGGACACCTCCAACCACATCACACTGTGCCTTCTACAAAAGAATTGGGAATGCTGAGTAAGTCCCTGCTCTGGAGAAATTGTGAAGGGAGCACTGGGGAGAACATTATTCACTAAAGCAAATAAAAATCTTGGAAGGAGACTGTGTTGAAAACAATCATATGCTTGGGAAATCTGGCTCTGTGTGTTTAGTGACCACAAGAGGTCAGGGCATCAGTTTTCCATTGCATCTTAAAAGCAACATCTCAAAGAGCCTGGAGCTAGGATACTATTTTAGCTGAGACTGTTCAGTTCAGAAATTTCATCTTTAAACATTCCTTAACAGGGGTTACCACAGGAGCAACAGCCCTTCTTTTCTTTGCACTTGAGTCTATCAGGATAATAGTCGGGTTTGTCTTTCTTTATGTTCTAGGTCTTGCTCCACAGTTTGAGGGTTTACAGAAATATTGTATTTTACACTAAAAGCCACAGTCAACACCTCCATTTCCTTGGCACAACCAGGCTTCCTTCATTAGGAATAAACCATGCTGGTGACAAAGCTGTCCCAGGTGTGACCTCAGGTGTGCAGAGTTTCCTCCTGCAGAAGCTTTTAAGCATCAAAAGCCTTTTTTTCCTCCCTTCCAAATCCATTTCTCCAGCATGAGTAAAGGTCAGTCTGTGAGACAGCAAATGCATTACATATTTCAACTCCAAATTAAGACTATTTCTGCAAATGCAGTTCTCCATCTAGGAGAGCTCTATGTCAGGGAGACAGAGGAAAAAGGAGATGTATAAAATAGTAACATATTCTTTACATATATGTGTGTGTGTGTGCATCTGTATTTATATAAATATATATATATAAATTAAACTATAGGAACCATGTACACACTTGCCCTCTGAGAACCACTTTCTGTGGCTCCTCTTTTTACTAGTGTACTTTTTCTAGAGAGTGTCCTGTCCAGGCACTAACTGGGCTTGACCCAGTTTGGTGTATAAAAACAGACATGATTGCTGCCTGGGATATTAGATGATGAATTTTTCATATTCAGCCTTGTTTCACTGCAAAGTCCAGCCTCAGTCCCCCCTCTGTCTGCAGCAGGTCCTGCTTTGTGAAATTGCATTTCTTTGTTTACTCTGCATGACGCCAAGAAATGCCTTTCTTTCCCTTCTTTTTTTTTTTTTTTCTTTTCTTTATTTTTGAAGTGAAAGTTATTAAGCTACTTCTGGCATAATACCTCTAAATGCCGAGTTCGTGAGAGGGAATTTTAACTTGGTTAATCTGACACAAATGAAAAACTATTCAAGGCTTGAGATGACTGGAAAGTTTAGTGTCATGGCTTTTTCAGGAGAAAAAAGAGGGTTCTCAGCAAAATTTCATTTGAACACTTGACGTTATTTATTTCCTTTAAAGCGTTGGGCATGGTTTAAAGACACAGGAAAAATGGAACTAATGGTTCTGCTGGCTGCTGGGGGGCACATGGGGCAGAGAGAAGGACAGAGGGGATGGAGAGTGTTCTCCTTATTGATGTGGGACAGTGGGTAACTGCTCCCACTGCGAGCTGGATCCTGCGGGCTTGCTCAGGGCTGGAATGGAAATGTCACTCTCTTAAAAGTTAAATTTCAACTGCCATCATTTCTGTGACTATTATCAGCAGAGGAAAATGGGAAGGAGAGGCTCACTGTGATACGGAGACCTCATAAGTCTGAGATCATTCCTTTCCCTGTTCAAAGCCATTACATCTGAATTAAAGATGTCTCTGGATGCTCCTCATCCAAAAGTTTTTTTCAATTTTTTTATTTGCATGTCTGGGATCAAAAAGAGACAGAATCTGCCAGAGTTAAGCTGTGAGGGAAGGTCCCAGGACAGTGGATGAACTTCCATGTCTGGGGGGACAACTCTGGAGATTTGAGGACCATTTTCAGAGCTATGCTGTGAACTGGAGGAGTCTCAGCATCTTTTCCTGCTGGAAGGAGGGAGTGGGGTGTGTGTTTGAGTGCTGCCTTCTCTCCTGAGCAGTAGCTGGGATAAATGGGCTGAAGCTTCCCTCTACTTTTTGCTCCAATAACCATGTATCAGGTTTTCCACAGCTGAGCTGAAACCATGATTCATAATCAGTTTCGTTTGCGAAATGTTCTTCTAATTGATCAGACGGAGACCAATTTCAGTGTGGGAAACTGAACCCTGAGAAAATTAATTACCCGCCAGGCTAAACCCATTTCCTTTGGCCCAAGTACAGCTTATTGTATGGTACTGAGAGATGACTGGCTGTCGAGAGAAAGGCAATGCTATAATTCTTTCTAGGACACGCTACATTGGAAGCAGATAAAGTGCTGCTGGCTGAGGGCACTGCCTATGCAGAGTGGGGATGTGGCACAGGGAAAGGGGAAAAGGGACAGTAAATACATGGCAAAAAGGCTCAGAAGGAGTAGAGATAAGAGAAAGGAAAAAATACACCAATTTTAAAACCCCAGATTCTCCCAGGGATTAGTCACTAGGAGTTTGCCTTTGGGGACAAGGGGTTTTAACATTTCCTGTGCCTGCTTGGTGCTCATTTTACACCTGTGAGATATGGAGGGATGCCATAGACCCTGGGCAAAAGATACAGGCAGAGAGAGATTTTTTTTTTTTTTTTTTTCCTGTGATGCTCCAATAATGAGGGTAGTGAACTTAGCAAGGCTCCACAGCCTCGGGGCAGGAAGGCTTGGAATAAATGCTGTAACTGAGCAGAAAGCATCAGGGAGTAAAAGCAGGCTCTCTCTCCTCCTTTAGGCTGAGGAGATGTGGAGGATCCAGGGGCTCACAGGTGGCTGCACAGGAATGTGAATGAGGGTGTTGCATCCCTGCTCCCAGCATGGGAATTGCTGCTCTTGCAGCTGACTGCCATCCCCTTCTCTTCCAAGGGCTCCTGGCATCAGGATTCCAAACTCAAAGCCCTCCAAGACAGGAGGCGTTACAGATTTTTTAATTAAAGCCAATTGGGTAATGAAAGTAGCAGGATTATGTTCCCACTCCATGAATGGGTAAATGAAAGCTCCCAGCAAAGAGTGCAGACACAGAGTCTGGGTGGGGAACAGATTTTAGATGGCAATTCTAAGGGCTGCCATCTTTAAGCTAATGACATCCTGCCCATACAATTGTGCCATCTTCCAGGGTAGAAAAATAACCTCAGAGGGAACATGGATCTCCATCTTTTTAGACTGGGGCTTTTCCAGTGAAAAACCTTAGTGTTAGAGGATACTCAGGCTGCAATCCCCTGACAGCAAGAGCCAGCTACTCTCCAGCTGCTCCAGGTTAATAGAAATACTTCCTTGGCTAGACCCCAGCACAAAACAAAATAGGATTTACAGCCGGAGTAAAGCTAATCAAAGAAAAAGGACAAAGGTTTATCAGCAGCCAGAACTTTTCAGAAGCAAAGAACTTAGTGATGTCTGGGTCAACAATGTTCTTGTGCTTCAGAGAGCCCTCGATGCAGATTGCTTGGGGGATACCCTGCCTTGATGGAAAGTTTTAACCCTCTGACTTTTGAAAGGACACGGTCTAGGTGTATTTATTGGAAAACCTCGAACTCAAACAAAATAATCTCTGTGTTGCTGCCAGCCTTTTATCAGCGTCTGTGTGAAGGTGCTCAGGAGCTCTGTGTAAATGCGATGTACTTAAGAAACAAAGGGTGAGTGGAATGACCTCTCCAAATGCAGATGTCAGGCGTCTTTAAAGCCCTGGGGTTCAAGGATCACAAAGCTGGGTTAAGGCTCCCACTCTGTTTTCCTTCTCTATCCACCTTTTTCTCACTCCAAGAAAGAGGATGGCATAATTGAGTCAGGCTCACTGAGATTCTCAGGGGAAAATACAATTCTACAGTAATTCCTTATGGTACATTGTGGAATTTATTTTTAATACAGGATGTTCCTTCTTACATATCCTGCATCAGAGGCCTCTGTTCCCAAAATCTGGAGTGCTCCAGGGCTCCATCTCCCTAACAGGTCATCTGGGAGGAGGAAATACCCTTCTGTGGAAGAGGGAGAGAAACGTGAGAGCAAGGAAGAGGTGCAGGAATCAACACGTAACCCAGAAAATTGAAAGAAGTGCCCACTGAATTAATGATACTGAGATAATTACTATTCTATTTAGGACCTCTTATTTTGGCAGTGACACAGCCGAGGTGTAATACAGCTGGAAATCAAAATGGATGGAAGTTAATCCATTGAGGTTTATGGCTGCTGTTAGTTTCTGATGGATCCTGATGGTCTGCTAAGCAGACACCTCACTGCCTGCCTCTCAAACCAGAGTTCACAGCTCGTCCAACCTCTTGCAGCAGGAATACTTTTATTAACCCTCTTAGTGCTTTTGAGCTGACCCTTCACCTGGGGGAAAAGTCAGAGCTCTCTGAAGTGAAACACCAGTTTTGAAGGGGAAATTCCATTTACATCTGTTGTTAAATCAGTTTAGCATTTTCCCACCCATCAACTGAGATACTATAGCAAAGATTGTGTCCACTCTTATCCCTTAGCTCCCGGACAAACTGCAAAACAATTTTGCTTGGCTCCAGCATTTTATTTCCATGCTTCTCTGCCCCTGCACTCTTCTACTTTTCCATAGAAAAATGGAAATCTGAAAAAAAAAAAATTAAAAGATAAAAGTTATTTTCTAAATACTCATTAATTTTAACACCCAGAAAAAAATTGATAAAAGATCAACATGCACTTATGGAACAGAAATTCAGGACAGCAGCAGGAGGTGAGCAGTGACTCTCCTGGAGAATGGTGCTGGTCCAAGTGCAGCTCACCTGGCCATTCATTCAGTGCCCACTGAGGGGGAAAGGAGATGAGATATTATTCCATTATAGTCTGAATGTATAATTCATACAATGCCAATGAAATAATGATAAATGACTGAATTGTTCACAAAGGCCATTCTTCACACTTTAGCCCATTTAAAAAAAAAATCTTTTATTCCTCTCTTCTAAACTTTCTGTTAATGAGTCCCCTCCTTGCCTTTGCTTCCCTTGGCAGAGATGCTCTAAAGGGAGTTGTTGGAGAAGATGCAGAGAATTGGATGTGTGGATACGGTGAACTTTCTTTCAGTGAGGGTGGGCAGGCCCTGGCATAGGGTGCTCAGAGAAGTTGTGGCTGCCCCTGGATCCCTGGCAGTGCCCAAGGCCAGGCTGGAGCAATCTGGGATAGTGGAAGGGGATGGAATGAGATGATCTTTGAAGTCCCTTCCAAAATGTTCTGTGATTTCAAATCTCCGTCTCTCTCTGTGTCTCCATGAACATCCCATTATATACCCAAGTGTGAATGTGTGTGTGAGCCAGCTCACTTTATACACATCTCTCTGCCCTCTGAGTTGGTTCATAGTTTTCTCATGAGATGTGTCCGCCTTTCAGTTTCCTCCCTCTTTTGTGGACAAGGAAAGATAACAGAATATTCCAAGTCAATTCTTTGTTTGTTTGGTCAGTTGTTTGCTCCCTGTGAGATGACAGCAGCATGTGACAAGCACAAAGTTCTTGCATTTTCAAAGTTTGAACTCTGGCTAAGTTCTTGCAAGAGTTTCGAGTCCACAAAACCAAACTACAGCACTTTGAATCCTTGGGCTGGATGGGAAAGCTTCCATGCTGGTAATTCACCTTCTGCTCACTCCCCTGGCCCTACCTGGTGCTCTTTATCCCTGGGAAAGGTGAGCCACAGATGAGAAACTGCTGGAAATAGGAGCTGGTAAAGGAACTGCACCTTGAAGAGCCCCGGCTCTGTTGTGAGATGGATTGGGAGTGGTGGAAATATCAGTCATCCCTTGCTCAGAGCTGCTGCACTCAGGTAATCAAAACCTGGGGAAAAACTTGTAAAGATTGTAGCACACAGATGGACAGGCAGTGAGATAGATTATAAACAAAAATAACAGTTTAAAATTGCATTTCTGTTTGTGACCTGGTTTTGCCAAGTCCGAAGTGCTGGGTCCAGTGGCACATGCTGTGGGAGCAGCTCTCTGGGGAATTGTGTCTGCACTTACAGGCCTCTTTTTGCAAATTTTTCTTATGTATATTTGAAAAGGTGAGAAAGCACCAACCAAGGATGTTTTCTAAAGGTCGAACCTTTCTTTTTGCAGGAGTTTTCCCACTCTGCTTGCTTTTATTTCCAGGTACTCCCTAAGGACTGATTGAAACGCCACAGCTCTGAGCACATCCTTTGTCCTGCTTAATCATTGTTAACAGCCCAAAAAGATGAGATAATGGCGACCCATCTTGGGGACTCCAAGATCCTGATTGTTCAGAAAGGTCATAGAAAAGCCACGTTTCTAATCTTTGCAAAAGAAGAGATTAACAGGCAGCCTTGCTGAGATGTTGGGGGGGAGGAAGGAAAAGAAGAAGAGAGGTGATAGAAGGGTTTTTGTGTTTGACTTGGATACATGGAGTAGGAACTGTGAAACAAAGCCTTGACACTGCAAAGGGAGCAGGGAAAAAAAAAAAATTCCTCTGTAAAATACACAGGCATCATGAGGAGCAGCTGGGGAAAAGTGTGGAAAGACAGAAGCTTTGGGGAAGGAATATTCAGTGTAAAATGAGTCAGGGTGCTCTTTATTTTTCCAGCATTCAAGGCTGCTGGCCTTCACCTCTGATTCCTACAGGAGACTGGCCCTGGAGCTGTTGTGGCTGGAAATAAGAATGGGGCAGATGGGAAGGCTGGATGGGGTTTGTTCCCCATTATATACCATACAAATGAAGGCTGATAGACTCAAGGAGGTCTCCAGGCTTCCTGGGGTCTGTGGAGGAATCATCACCCATGACAGGCAAATCCATCCATAATAAAAGAAGTGACCAGTGAAGAAGGAAGAGATGCCTCAGCTCTAAAGGAGCTCATCTGTCTTTAAAGAAAAAGAAAATCAAACGGGATGAGTTCAGAATGGAGAGCTAATCCCACCTCTCCTGAGTCAGAAAAATCCCATCCAGGAGCCTCTGAGATGTCTTTCATGGCTGGAGCAGATTCTGGGAGCACAAAGGGTTCCTGCCCCGTGCTCTCATCCCATGTTTTGTGTTTTGAAATGACTGGAAAATACACAAGCAGAGCCAAACATGAAAGGCTGTGTCAGACAGCCCATGATCACCTTGTTCAGCTCCATTTTGTCTGTATTTCATCCAAATGATTAAGGAAAATGTTAGGGATTGTGATTCCTCTCCCAGTTTTGAGGATGTTCTGGCAGGAGATGAGAGAAGCATTTGGGGCCAAAGACTTAAAAAATTCAGGCCCAGATTTCAAGCTTCTGAGGTTTGAAGTTTTATTTTATGCTGGAAGTTGGGCTTGGACACATCTTTAGTAGTTGCTAGAATCAGACAGAATCTCCAAAGATTTGGAAGTATTCCTAGTGCAAGAAATTACCAATTTCCATATTTTTGTTGCTCTTGATGTTTTTGACATCCAGGAACAAACGATCTTCATTTAAATGAGATGAGAAAAGTATCTCCTGCAAATTATGCCATTTCTTTTCCCCATTATGTTTTTCTGCATCTTCTGGCAGCGCTGTTGCAAAACCAACAGCAAACGGTCAAGTGGAACTGCAAAGACAATAACTTTAATGGAAAGAAATTGGGAACTGGAAGATGACACAGATTGCATTAGGGAAAAAAAAAAAGTGAAATAATATTTAATTTCCTTGGTCATAAATAATATGTCCGCCCACATTACAAACACATCAAATATGACAGGAAAAATAGGCAGTGACATGAGAAAATATCATTATTTCTTCATTAAATGTTTTATACATTTATAAGGGGGGGGGGAAATTAAAAAAGCACCCTGACAAGCAAAAATGTAACAGCTGAAGGGCCATTAAAGAAATGAATTAGGACTCTAGAAGTGTGCATATGCAGAAATTGAAAGGAAAGAAAAAAAATATGTCATAGGAAAAACTTTGACTGTTGTTAGAACCCAGCTCCTTTCCAGAAAGGAAGTGGGGCTGTTGTTGTTGTGCTCTGGACACTGGGCAGCCCTCGGCAGGGGCTGAGTGATCCCATCAGGGCTGGTTTTGAGGTAAAAGAAAGGGATCTGCTCTGCCAAGTATTTTTGTGTAGTGGCGGTTGGGCAAAGAGAATTTGTACCCAGCACCTTGCACAGTGCATCAGGCTGAACACAAAACTAGAGGCACTGGAAGTTTGATATTGCAGGACACTGCTGGAAATTTGGGAAGGTCATAGAGGCTGTGGGTGTAAATTTACTTGTAGGGTTAGGGCCCAGCAGGGGAATGTCAGGAGTCTTGCAGGTCCAGCTGAGCTGCTTTGTTTCCAAAGAGATTTACCTTCCGTGAGCATCACTTTATCATCTTCCTGTGTTTCAGTTTCTTGTGCACGCTATTTCTCACCCTCTGTGGGCCCTAAAAGTACCAAAAGTCAGTCAAGGAGGGCAAAAAAGGCTCCAAATGAAAGATAACTGTTGCAGACATCTTTTATGAAAAATCCTTTCCTTAGGATTTTTCCTCCTGAGAAGCTGAAAGGCCTCAGGAACGAAATGTAAACAATTACTATTTGCTGCTGTGGAATGCAACAGGTGCATCTGTGATTGGCCCATGTTGGATGTTTGTAATTAATGGCCAATCACAGCCCAGCTGGCTCGGACTCTCTTTCCAAGCCACAAGCCTTTGTTATAATTCTTTCTTATTTGATTCTTAGCTAGCATTCTGATGAAGTCCTTTCTTCTATTCTTTTAGTATAGTTTAAATATAATATATATCATAAAATAATAAATGAAGCCTTCTGAAACATGGAGTCAGATCCTCATCTCTTCCTCAATCTGAAAACCCCTGTGAACACGGTCACAGATGACCTTTAGGGAAAAGGGGATAAACGCTCCTGCATGTTGTTTCTTCACTACACTATGGCCAGTACCTCTGTGAGAACTCATCACTGAGGCTCTAATTGTTTGTGTCTCTCTAATGATCCATCCTCTCCATCCCTCTCCAGCCCCACGACCAGAACACATCCATTCAGAGGAACATTATCCCCGTCAGTTCTGCTCCGCGACGCTCGGCATCGCTCATCAGCGAGAAGTCAAGGTCACGACACCCCCGGCAGCAGCAGGCACAGCCTCATCTCCTCTGCTCTCCGCGCTGCTGAGGAGCTGCCTGCTCACCCCCACGCGAATGGCAGCAGCCCTGCTCCCCTCCAGATTGTTTAACAGATGCTGCTGATAAATGCCCGAGCGGCTGAAATTCCGCGGGAAATGGAGCGCGGCCGCCGGGCTGCGGTGAAGGATGGGAGACACTCGCAAGGTCCTTGGGCTCCGCATGGGCAAAGGTGTTTGGCCCTTTCACCAGCATAGAAGGGTCTGGAGCTGGGGAATGGCTTCTATCCTGAGGAGAAGGAATTTTATAATATATTATCATCTCCCAGGTTGTAGGCAAAGGCAATATCCAGGGTAGAGGGCTCCCAGCTGCATCTGCTCAAGTGTTGAATTCACTGGTAGCCAACAAACAGAATTTACAGTTTGAATAAATACACACTCTGTGTGTGTGTGTGTACATATATTTACATGTGTTTACATGTGTTTGTTTATATTTGAGTTCCACTGTTCTCAAATAGCTATCTAATGTATTTGAGAAGACAAAGTGCAAACAGTTTGTTTGGGGGACAAGTTTGTTGTAGTCCTTTTTAGCTTTACAGCCAGAGAGGTTTTCCAGGTGTTGTCTCCACCACCATTTAGCAGTCTCAAGTAATGAATGTATTGAAGAATTAAGCATTTTTCTCCCTTTTGACTTGCAAAAGACAGCCCTGCAGAATTCAATGTCCCTGTGAAATGTGTACTTCATTGTTTACAATAACAACCTCTCACAAAGCTGTCCCCAGAAACAGCAAAGATTCAAAGGATTAAGCACTGGAACAAAATCTTACCCTGATGTTCCCCTAGCCCCATTTTCTCTCTTCCTACTACATTTGGTTTATATCTACACCTTCAGTATTCCTTTGAAACACAGGAAATTTTTATAGAGTATAAGGATAGGAAGGAGAAAAGAAGAATGAGAAGTGCTAAAGACAGAGGGAAGAAGAATGGTGAGTATTTTGAGAAAGGAAAGAATGAGCTGCTGTGGCAGTAGCTGTAGTTAATAAAGTGAACTTCCATTTCTACAGGAAATTTCTCTTCTGAATGGGAAGCAGCAGCCTAAGTTCTCAAACCTTGCCACAGAAGAGAAATTGTGCTAAAAGAAAAAATCACATGGAGAGATCAAAATGCCATAGTGTGTGGCACTCTGTGCCATTACAAGCTATTTAAAATTAATGCTGAATGTAATATAAGATCCATACAAATTAGGTTAGAGAAAAATGTGAAAATCAAGTGTTTTTCTGTTCTCAAAACAAAGTTTTTTTTGTCATTACCAAAATGAAGTCAAACCAATTTAATTATTCTTCATCAAACATTTTATTTCAATTGTGCTGGTTCTGTGAAACCTTGTGAAAAACACCTTTAGCTTCCAACAGCAAACTGCTCAAGTTTATAACAGTCAAATAATGGGGAACAAGTAGTTTAAAAAAACTTTTCCCTATTGAAACGTGAGTAAAAGGTGACAGGCACTGCAGTTCTCTTGCTCTGGACTGGGTCAGTGATAATTGCCACTCTAAAAGCCACAGACTGGTGTGTTCTAACCCATGGAAGGAATATCTTTCAATGAGATCCCTGCCTGGAAATTGCTGCTGCTAATCCCTTTCAGCTCAGCCCTGTTCCTCCTGCTCCTGTGAAACCCTGCAGGAGGATTACAAACACAGTCCTAGGGTGGCACTGAGTGCTGCCAGGACACACAGGGCACCAGAGCATCTCCCCTGCCCCTTGGGATGTCTTTGTGCAGGGCCCTGGTGGGCACTTGGCTCACCTTTCATGTAAAACTAAAAATAAAATAAAAATTTTTAAAACACCTCTCAATTAACCCATCTCCAAATCAAAAAAACTCCATAATCCAACATGGCGTGAGATGCCCCTGCCTTGTTTGTATTTGCAACTCTTTCTTTGCCTTTTGAGCAGTTTTCATCTCAACCCATGAGTTAACTTGCTTTCATCTTCCAATTTTCTCCCCCATTCTTCCAAGGGAGAATGAGTGAATGTGGGGGGCTGATTTGCTGGCTGTGGCTAAACCATGGCAGTAACTCATCCTAAAATCCTTCATCCTAAAACACACAGAAATACACTCAGGGCCACAGTCATGTGTCACAGTGAGATTTCTGGGTCCCTGGACTGCACTCTCCTGGGAATTGGGCCATTAAGTATGGATTTAAGTGCTTTGCTTTAGGCACTTCAATTTAATTTGGGTTTGTTGCACAATTTCCCAGCACTTATGGCGCTGCCCAGGAGAAGGTGATGTGCCTCAGCCCCTGGTGGCAGCTCTCAGCAGCTCTCTGCTCAAATTCCACACTCATTTCTGCAGCCACTGGAGCTCCTCTACACCCCAAGTCCCTGCTTCCCCCTCTTTCCACTTTGCCCTCCCTCTATGGGCTCTTTCCTGCCCATTCCAGGGAGGAGAATGGAGCTCACTGTCCATAGCTGAGATTTCTGCTAAATCTCAGGGTTAAGGGGGTTTTTCTTTTAATTTCCCTTTTAATGCCAACAGCCTCTGCGTAGAAGGAGCTCCATCAGTCAATCAGCCCAGCAGGCTGGGTGCACACAGATTAACACTACCCATCAAACAGCACAAATGAGAAATAGACAGCTGAGCACAGGCAATGAGAAGAGCTGTGTGCATATAATCAAGAAAACAGAGCAAATGCAAAGGTGGAAATAATTAACAAAAAAATACATCAGCAGCTTCTTACCATTGGAGGTGCAGGTGGGAGATGGGCGTCACAGACATATTCCATGCAAAATCCTCTCCTTAAGATTTTTCCTCCTGAGAAGCTGAAAAGCCTCAGGAACAAAATGTAAACAATGGTTATCTGCTGCTGTGGAATGCAACAGGTGCATCTGGGATTGGTCTCGTGCGGTTGTTTGTAATTAATGGTCAATCACAGTCAGCTGGCTCAGACAGAGAGCCCAAGCCACAAACCTTTGTTATCATTCTTTGCTTTTCTATTCTTAGCTAACCTTCTGATGAAATCCTCTCTTCTATTCTTTTAGTATAGTTTTAATGTAATATATATCATAAAATAATAAATCAAACCTTCTGAAACATGGAGTCAGATCCTCGCCTCTTCCCTCATCCTCAAACCCCTGTGAACACGGTCACAGATGGGGGCTTCCCAAGTTAAGAGTGGAATCTTCCACCCAGGGACTGCTGAAATTCTGAGTTGCACCTTCCCAATTCCTGCAGCTGTTTCTTGTACTTCGCAGAGCCTCCCACAGAAATCAGCAAACTGATTTGCAGGCAGAAAATCGTCCCTGAGCACAACACTTTGATCTTTAGGGGCTGAATGGGACTGTGCTCACCCTGAAATCTCATGGCTTTGGCTGTAGTCCTGGGTGGGTGTCATGTCCAGGACATCATCTCCCCTCAGCACCATCTCCATGTTCTGGTTGAAAACAGAAACAGCGCACTAATGTGAAGGGAGGCAAAGAGAAAGGGATGAAAGAAAAATGTGTGTCAAATAAAATAGAAAGGAAGATTTTAGGAGAAAAAAGAGACACAAAAGCACTGCAGGCAACAGAAGGAGAGTGAAGGAGAAAAATAGGGAAGTGGGAGGACAGAGTGAAATGCTGACGTACAAAAACAAACAAATGCATGAATACGAAGTGAAAAAGCCAGATTCAGGTTTTCCATTCATATGTGCTGGTACAGCTCCATCAATCCCCAGTGAGAATCCAGTTCCCTGACCTAGAATCACAGAAAAATTTAGCCTGCAAAAGACTTTTGAGGCCATCAAGTCCAACCATTCCTCTAGCACTGCAAGGGCCACACCAAACCATGTCCCCAAAGGCCATATTTACACATCTTTTTAATCCCTGCAGGCATGGTGGCTCCCCCACAGCCCTGGGCAGCCTGTTCTAGTGCTTGATGACTCTTTAGGCAATGAAACTTTTCCAAATATTTTTCCTAAAGCTACTTCTATGGAGCTTTATGGATTTCATAGAGCTTTATGGATTGGCAGCACCTCAAACCAGCCCAAGCAAGGATGCCTCATACACTGCACCATTCCTTCTCAGGGCACAATCTCTTTATTGCTCCCAGTTCCACAGACTATTTGCTAAATATGATTGACAGGAATTTCTGTCCTTGCCAGCAGGATTCCCATTCCCAGCATCTCTCCACACCACATCTTGTGTCAAGGACCATAGCCATGATTTCAGTGTCTGAAATGAGCACTGAATTGTTTGTCAGACCAATCTAAAGTTATCTTCTAACCTGCTTTGTACACCTCTCTCCTACTAACTCTCCCTTAACACCATTTAACCATGGCTGAATCTTTAAAAACTCGCTTCACAAAAAGTCACTTTGATTCTCAAGGAATTTTTATTTTCCTGGGAAACAGGTGAATGAAACTCTAATAGAACCATTCTAAAAACAAAATGAAATGGGTCAAACCCTCCTTGCTTTTGCATAGACCTTAGTCCAGGCCTTGACCCATGCAATTAATAATTTCTTGAGTTTAGCGCTATTAGATAACTGGATTTTTTTCCTGGATATTAACCACAGGAAGCATCATGGAAAGGAGATGCAGCAGAGCATGCAATGAAGAGCATTAAGGAAGGAGAGCCTGCTTTCTGAGGTATCATTCCTGCACTATATTTGTTCCTGAGGCCTCATGAATAGCATCCCTCTTCCATGTGTGTAGTTCCCAAACTCCTGAATTCTGCATGACTCACTGCCTCAAGCAGCAATGATTTGTCTGCCACGTTGCTACTTCTGAGGTATTAACAGAATATTGAGAATCTCATTCTTGATCTCCCTTAAAACTTCTTGGTAAATGGATCCAGCTCAGAGAAAGGATGAAAATAATGTGTGCAATAAAAAGCCCCCCAAAAAAGGAGGAGGAGGAAAAAAAAAGAGAGAAATGAAAGAAAAAGATGGGATTTTCAGGGAGTCCTGACTGATCTCCACTTCATTATTGAAAGATTGGACTATTAAAGGGATACAGTAGGCCTGAAGGAATTGTGGGATCATTTGTGCAAATGGCAATTTTAGTATTCAGTCTATCATATCCATAAACATAATGTGGCTGGGACTGACATGAGTGATAGCAAATCCCCTTCCCAGGAGGCTCTGTGCCACTTTGATGCAATGCCTGAGAACACAGAAAGCTGGAAAGAGAGAGAGAGATGCTTCCTCCCTCCCGCTCTTGCTCTCCGTTGAGCTGATGGGTGAAGCCACTCTGATTAGAGCAGATTTGTGGAATTAAATGAAGGAGCAGCAGCGCTGACAAAGAAACTGTTCCAATTCTGGAGAAAAGCTCCTCTCGCTCTTGTACTTACTCGCTCACACCACGGAACATGCAAAATCTGCTCAGTAAATAGAGATGTGTTACCCTGGCTCCACACACACTCTGCTCAAGTGCTAATCCCAGGGGGAACGCCTGCCAAACACTTTACCCTGCTTTGCAGATGTGCTGCTGGTGCCCTCACACTCTGCTGGGTGGAGGAATCCACGTCCCAGCACTGAGGCATGGCTCTGGTGCTGTGTGTGAGCTCAGAGCAGCAGTGCCAGCCGGGATTTGTAACTGTGCCCAGCAAGGCTGAGCGCCCTAATCCCACTGACCTCAATCTCAATCCTTCTGTAAACACCGAGCATCCCTTCCCTGCTCTGTGTTCTCAGAACCCCTGGCAGCATCTGCTGCGTGGAGTTATGGTGGATAAATTGAGGATAACCACCCTGGGACAGAACACCCTGGTGGTGTTCACAGGGGTCCCAGGATGAGGGAAGAGATGAGAATCTTGACTCCTTGTTTCAGAAGGCTGATTTATTATTTTATTATATATATTATATCAAAAGAAAATGATATATTAAAACTATACTAAAAGAGAAGAGAAAGAATTTCATCAGAAGGCTAGAAGGTAAAAGAATGATAATAAAATCTTGTGACTGCTCACAGCCTCGACACAGCTGGCTGTCATTGGTCATCAAGTAAAAACAATTTCACATGCTGGTAAACAATTCTCCAAATCACATTCCAAAGCAGCAAAATATGGAGAAGCTGAAGCTTCTCAGCAGAAAAGATCTTAATGAAAGGATTTTTCATAAAATATGCCTATGACATGGAACCAATCCCCTATTGGGATCAAGTGATCAAATCTCCTCGGTGCTGTCTCCATGGGCCCTTGCTGTGTGTGTGGCTTGGAAGAAGATCCCTGGAAGGTCTTGGCAGCCATCCTGCAGGCCAGGAGCTGCTCACAAACCTGTGATTTATTGAAAAAAATATGGATATTGATTTAGTACCGATATCCAACTGTGATGGACAAAAACTCTCTAAGAGTTTAAAGTTAGAAAGTGAATGTTTATTGTGGGATAGCTCCCAAATACACACCACAATTTACAGGTCATTACAGAGTCCTTTTATCTATACAGGTATTGAATACCCAAAATACAAATGCATATTCATAACTTGGGTACATCCCATTCCCCTCTTCATATGGTAATTAGTTCAAAAGTCATTAAGCATGAGTAGTTTGTTCCTTGAAATGGGTTGGTGGTCCCTTCCATTCATTCCAAAATGAGGAAGTGAATGAAGTCTTTCTCATTCTGACCTTTCTACCTTTTCAATGCAAATATGACAAATGAACCCTTGGTAGAACTCCCATTTCCGTCTTCAATTGGTTTCAGAACAGAGGAAGCCACAATTTTCTTATGCTCCTAAAAGCTATTTATTAGTTTCTATATTATTCATTATAAACCCAGTTAACCAAACATTATGTTGACAAGCAATCAATTATTAGTTAACTACTAACTCTTAACTCCATCAAGGCCTACCCATTTATTTTAATTAACTCCAATAAACCTTTAGCTCTAACTAAAATCTTCACTGCTCTAAAATCTCTAAATTTCTTAAAGTTTATGTCTCACCTGCAGAAATGTGGAATGTTTGCCTGTGTTTCCCCAGTCCAGGACTAAGAAATGGCAAAGACCAGATCTGCATTGAACACTGACAACATCTCAGCAGCTGTTACTCATGGGCTGCCAAAGATAAATGTGTTTTGTGGAGCTGAGTGAAATTACTCGTGGGATTTGCAGAGTCCAACAGCTACACTGATGCACGCTCAGCAGAGTAACAAGATTAACAAGCCTAAAAAAAGGCAAAATGGAGTGCTGTGACACCCAGATAGGAGAAATGATTGCACACAGACCCCACCAGCACATTGTGGATTCACTTTAATGCACTAGAACACCAGTTACTAAAATCTAGTCCTATATGGAAATAGCCTTGGATTCAGAAAACAATCTTGTTGTCTTTCTGACCCATACAAATGAGGCTTTCACACAATTTCTGCATTGAGATAAATAAACACACGTTGTCCCAGCTTTCTAAAGGTAAAGGGCAGAAATTTGTACTTTATATTCTTTCATTCTGGGAAAAAACCCTCAAATTGTTAAATGTCACAACACAATGTATTTATTCATATATAATCCAATTTCTTGGATTGTTATTTGTGCAGAATTTTTGAATAATTTATTTTTGAAGAATGGGGCACCACTGCATCAAATCCTGTGGCAATTTCTGTGTTTGGTTCACTGGATGAGCCTCAGTGAATTGTATAAAAAGTGAATGGGTTTTTTGAGAGTTTCCTAGAATAGTGTACCCAAATAATGCTTTTTGCTCACTGATTCATCATAAACTCTTGATTTCATTATGTTCCAGGTTCACATTTCTCCTTGGTGTCATATTAGCATCATAAAAAGTACCACAGATATCATCCATTGCTCTGCAAAGGGGCAAACTTCATGATTCTTATTTGATCAGGCAGCATTAACCTTGATTTTTCTATTAGTTCAGTTTACAAACTCACCTTGCAATGCAAATCAAAAGCAAAAAAAAAAAATAAATAACGGGAACAACAAGCATCTTCTCTTTCATGAGTTAACAAACAGCAGCCAGTTAAAAGGAAACATTTTGTTTGTTCAAGTGAATTTGACTGCAGTTCCTAAGGGACAGATCTGTGAAGAGACAAAGATGTTCCTCATGTCCCAGTGGAGTTGAAGACCTTGTTCCTGTGTACTTCTTCCCTATCTCTTTAGAAAGTTTATGATTTCCAAAGACCCATCTGCGTGTCCTGGAATGTGATTTAAAATACAAACCCATTAAAAGTGACAAATGATCTTCATACCTCAGACCTTCCTGCATGTGGTATTTCTAATGAGATTCTGGGCTTCCTAGGGCAAGAACAATAAAACTCTTCTAATTATTGCCCCAGACATTCAGAGGTGGCCAAAGCCATCAACTCCACGTCTAAGCTGATCCACAGATGATTACAATTTGTTGTTTGCTGTAAACAACAGCTTGTGGCTTCACCACAGAGCAGCTACTACAGGTGAGCTACTGTGGGATTTGGATTGATGACTGCTATAGGGAAAAGTCTGAGGAGAAACATTTATTTGCATTAAAAGATCAACAGAAAAATCAGCAGTTCTTTTCTACTCCCCTCCTTTCTTGTTCCTTCCATCCCCCTCTTCCTCCCTCAGCTTGGTCAGGAAATTGCTGTACAACAAAAATCCACAGGCAGCTTCAGCTCCTTCCCCTCTCTTTTGACCTTTTCACAGTTCTAAGGGTTATTTAATGAGCTTAGAAAAATAATGCATCAGTTAATGGCAGAATCCCTGGAAGGGCAGTATTATTGAGATTTCCTTTCCTCCTCCTCACCCTCACTGGAGGCCCCATCACCCCCAAACTTCCACCTGCAGTTTTCTTCATTGCGTGCTTTAAAATGCCTTCAAATTAACACCACATTACAAAATAGAGAAAGAGATCACTGAGAGGCCTGGAAAGGAGCATTTTAATGTTTTGGTGTAGAAAACATAGTCACAGGGCCTTGAGAGAAGGAAGTGTAATTTATTTACCATCAGAAGACAGCCACACTTATATATAGATCACAAAAAAGATGTCACTATTGTGAAATAGAGGGGTGACAAAATCACCCACAGCCAAAAGATTGGCACCACTTCACCCCTGCTCAAAACAGTTCAGCCACCCAGGTAAAATTAAGAAAATTTGTTGTAATAAATCTGGACTCCATTTCTAGAAGCTGGAAGTCAATAATTCTGCTCCTTCTCCAACAGAGACAAAAGCTATCGCCCACAGGCACTCTGAGCAGCCCATCCTTCTTGCCAAAATTAAACTTCCCATGATTTTCTGTGACACCTGAGCCCATGTTGTAATTCAGTGCACAATCCAGAGACTCCAACAGTTAAGACAAAGTATCTGTGGCAGGCTAACTCTCCTTTTGAAATGTTTTTGGGCCTTAAATGCAAGACAAGGCTGGCTGTGAAGGTGCCTCACATGACACCAGCACATAGGAACTTTGCAGTATCTGATATAAACCAGAACTGAGCCTCCAAAATCGTGCATTTTTTCTTGCAGGTAATCTATAATACTGTGCAGGCACTCCTTGTAATATCTTTAAAATAATCATCCTTCATTTAAGAATTAATTGGGCCTTTCCATTTGCAGAGTGACCCACCATTCTTTAAAGATCTGAGGAGGCAGGAGTGGATTTGAGCCACCTTAGAGCTCAGCTCAGTGAGAGGAGAGGCCCCTCTGAGCTGATTCAACACACCCAAGATCTGAGTCACACCTGGAGCAGGCTCTTCACATTAATTAAAGGGTGTCTTTCAGTGTGATAAATCCAAAGGGTAAATACCTTCATTTAGTGTTTGTATTTTGGTGGGAAGAATTTCAGCTTTTCTCTCCCCTGGACAGGCTTTGCTCTCCCTTCTGACTTTGAGTTGCCTGCTTGTATTTTTCAGCTTGTATTTAATCGTGGCTTGTTGACATTCGTTTCTTCTTGTGTCAATGTTACCCTTGAGCTTAACAAATCATCTTCTTCTCTGGCATTTTGAATCCTTCTGTTCATCTTTTTCACATACCCCTCAACACTCTCTGTTTAGTAACAGCAGTTGTTTACTTGTCTTAAAAATCCCAGTCTTTGCCTCTCCATCCACTTGATTATCCCATCAGTCCTCCTCTGTACCCACCCTTATCTGGATTTGTCTCCATTAGGCACAGATGTCTGGAACCTGGCACTACAGACAAATGTGTACCAGGCTCTGATACAAAAATATTTCCATTTCTCTTGCTTTATTAGACACACGTTGCCCGAGGCATCTTAGAATTTGCTTTTTTCACAGTTCCATCACACCCTGATCCCTCAGCACACCTTTCTAAGCTTGTCTAACATCCCCAGGTGTTCCTCAGGCTCACAGACTTTGTTTCTCCTACACAGATTTCTCCGGTCACTTGTCCAGTGTTCATTAGGACTTCAGCAGGAACAAATTCCACCCAGTTTTTACCAGCCTTTTCCGACACCATTCATCACTGGTAATTCCCATTATTAATGAAATTTTGAAGTTAGATCAGACAAGATTGTTGCTTGAATAATTTCACTACTAATCCCCCTCACAGAGATACTTCCCCTCTTTTTGTAACACTCTTCTGATCAGTTTAACTTCATTTTACCTACCTCTGCCTTAGGGGGAATTTCTCATACTGCACATCTCAAATGTTTCTGGCTTATTTGGACACAGATCTAAATTACACCAAATAGACAGAAATTAGTTAACTTCTCAAAGCAAGGTACCACATTTTTCTCTCCTGATTTTTTCTCAGAAAAGGTGTTGTGATCCATCTGACACTGTTTAAATCACTCTGCCATTCCAAGTTGGTTTGGCAAACTACAGAGGTCACACTAATGGACTTGCAAATGCCTTGATCATTTTTTTCTAAAATACATGTGCTTACAAATCTTGTATCAAATAATATCAACCTGCTACTGCACCAACACTGTAAAGGGCTCTTTCAGGAATCAGAAACAAAAGCAGTTTGTTCCTCTCATTATCATCACATCAAGAAGTTTGAATTTTACTTTTACCTCAGCTAGAATAATTTAAATGTCCATAAATTCCTTCCCATTCACACCCTGCCATTATGCCACAGTCATTATCAACATCCTCACTGAATTTGAAAGAAAATTATTCATTTTGTTTTGAGGACAAATGCAGATCACTTTCTAACTTGGTCCCATTCTTTCTGCATGGTGTCAGTGCTTCTTGTCTCATTATAAACTCCTTATTACTATGGGCAAGGAATTTCTACTGTTTGTTTTAATTTCCTCTACAAAGGATCTCCTTCACGAGGAAATTAAAACCTTGACATTTTACAAGTCTCACTTTATCTCCCCAGCTCATCTGAGATGTTGCTCTCATTGCTGATCAGTCCCTTTCTTTATAGATTTACTCATCACCCTAGTGGGTATCTGGAAAACTTTGATTTTTCTGTTGTCACAGGACATTTCTCCTTTTGACTTTCTGAATGCACCTTGTTGTCTGATGGTTTTTAATCTAGAGAACTGAACAAGAGATTCTGTTTTATCCCAGAATCTCCAACCATTTCCCTTGTGCCAATGTAATCAGTCACATTCAGAAATATTAACAGAATCATTTCTAGAGTTAGGAGAATAATCTTATTCCTCAGAAATTCTAGGGGAGAGAAAATAATAATTGTAATATTTTTTAAAAGAGCTACTCACTTTAACCAGAAATTCAGGTGCTGCCCAGGGTATTGAGTGCAGCTGGAGGGGTTTCTCCTGTATACCCAAAGGGTGGACAGTGTAACACAGGTCAGGTTAATACAAAAAACATGATTTTGAATATCAAGGTCAGATTTACTCCTATAAAGTGAGAGAAAGCAGAAATATGCTCATTCATTCATTCATGAATTACATAAGTTTACCCAAAATAAATTTGTAACACGTGGAGCAAAGATTTTTTTTCTAAGTGTTCTGTGAAGAGATGAAAAAGATGAATCTCACTTTAGTAGATAAAGCCATTTTTGGCCTCTTGGTCTTAAACTGAAATACACTTCTAAGAACTAGATTTAAGTATGGTTATTAGTTGGGAAAAAACCTGAGATCCACTCTAGATTTTAGTTCAGACCTTCTGGGTCTGAGTTGCTGTTTATTTTTTACACTCTAATCATGGTTTACAGTCAGTCCACTACCCCATAACCCATTTTACTTCACCCTCCAGGTTATTCTAATGCACTAAAAGTATTTTAGAAGAGTGTTTACCTCTATTTTAGGACACAGCTTGAACAGAGCACCAACTTTACCACTCAGCCCACCTCATTTTCATGTTTTCTGGGTTCTCCTGTTGAATTCTTGCAGTGGATACTTGAAATGTGCCTTGTCACTCATTCTTCTCACCCTCCTCTATTTTATGAGCTGATATTAATACTATCAGCACCTACTCCTACACACAAAGGGCACCTGCTGTAAGGACTGGCTGCTGAATTACCTGGGGGTTCCTGCTCCTTGAATTAGCCTGCTATGAAATTCTCATCTGCAGTCTGCAAAGGGGAAAAGACAGACAGAAAAGAAACAGCTTTTCCCTGTCCACACTTTCTGAGGAGTCTGTCGTGCTAAGTACTGGCCTGTCTCCTCTCGTTTGTGTTAACGGTGTCTGAATCACTCTTTCAACTCACTGCCTTCCACAGGAGGAGCTGAGGCAGCAGCACAAATGGATCTTTAAGTACAAGGAGCTGGAGTAAGCTATTTCCATGAGCACTTGAAGGTAAACACAACCAAAAAAAAAAAATTAAAAAAAACAAACCCCAAACAAACAAAAAGTACTTTTAGCTTCACATTTCCATTATAGCAAGCCTAGAAACCCTCACAGCTATTTCAGCTTGTGTATCTCAAAAGAGCTTTGATGATGGTGTCAATGCAAATATCAAGAAAGAATAACTTGGAAAGAAACTTTTCACTAGTGATCTGTTGATGTGGTGGTGTTGTAGCTGCACCTCTTATGGGTTCCTTGCTCTGATCTCAGAATGAACTGCATGAAACACTTCCAAAAAAAAAAAAAAATTTAAAAAAAAACCCAAACAAAAAGTACTTTTAGCTTCACATTTCCATATATCATTTCCATTAGTGCAAGCCTAGAAACCCTCACAGTTACTTTGGCTTGTGTATCTCAAAAGAGCTTTGAAAATGGTGCCAGTTCAAATATCACAAAAGAATACCCTGGAGAGAAACTTTTTCCACCCACCAGTGACCAGTTGATGTGGTGGTGTTGTACCTGCACCTTTTATGAGTTCCTTGTTCTGATTTCAGAATGAACTACGCGAAACACTACCAAAAACTGAACAAACAAAAAAACCAACCAAACAAAAAACCCCCAAAACAACAACAACAAAAACAAAACAAAACCAAAAAAAAAACCACAACAAAAAAACCAAGCAAAAAGCACTTCATGTAGCTTCATGTTTCCATATATAATTTCCATTAGTGCAAGCCTAGGAACCCTCACACAGCCACTTCCTCTTGTGTTAAGTGTATCTGAGAAGAGCTTTGAAAATGGTGTAAGTCCAAATATCAAGAAAGAATAATCTGGAAAGGACTTTTTCCCACCCATCAGTGATCAGTTGATGTGGTGGTTGCATCTTATGGGTTCCTTGCTCTGATCTCAGAATAAACCACATGAAACTTGAAGCACAACAGATGAGACCAAATTCTGGGTTTCTCTAGCAGTTTCCTGACCCTTCAGGTGTTTATCTCAGGAACCAGAGCTCAGGTGCAGCTGACAGGAGCTGTGGGTGCCCCCACCTTTATTTCAAGCAGTAGATGAGTGTGAAGAGGAAAAGCAGTGTCACCCATGGCTGTTAACACCAATGTCCTTCATCTATTTCCCATTAACAGGAGAAAAGAATGCTATGAATGGATCAGCAGCAGAGATTTGGGGCTTTAATTTGGCCACTAATTCGACCCAGCTCAATAGCAAGGCAAAGAAAGGCATCCCTAGGCTCTGCAGCCTCAGGTGCTGAGTGGGACCTGTCCCTGTGTGCCTTTTGCTGCAAGAAGCTCCCATTTTGCAGTGATAGTTACCAAAAAGGAGACCAAGGCTGCCTACAGGTGCTCTTGCTAAAATTGCTTTCATTTAGAACTATTTATCAGCATTTTCACACCATTTTTCAGCCACTCTCCTCAGCAGCTCTGTGCAATGTAAATCCCTCCAAGCCATCACCTGATAAAATATAATGCAAGAGGCAAGGAAATTCAATTACATCAGGCTGGCTGTGCCAGTCCCAGCTTTTTGCTGGGCTTCAAAGGGGAAGGGATAGCAGGGAGACAGATTTTGTAGGCACGTGTGTGCAGTAATTTCTGCTGCTGATCTCTCAGAGGCAAAGTGATTGCTAAGTTTGCCCAAGACAGAGTGAATTTAACTCCTGGGATATGACCCATTGCAAAAGCTGAAACTTCATTTCAGTCCCACCTGAGCTCATTTTTGAGGACTCCCATTAGGCAAATTTCACCCTTAAACTCAGTTGAAAGTGTTCAGAGATTAAATTTAAAACAGGTTTTTGATTTGAGGTTGGAAAGGTTTAAAATATCTTCAGTCATAGCACCAGGGCAAGTAAGGAAATGGTCACATCTGCCTTATCTGTCATTACACCCAGGTAAGTAAAAGTTGTGAAAGTCACAAGTTCTCTCTGCATATATGAAATTAATCCCAGAAAGTTGAAGACCAGACAGAAGAAATATTCAGTATTACATCAGCAATATGCATTAGCTGGATTGGATCAGCCCTCCAGACACACACTCAACCATAACCTTTACAAATTGGCAGGACTCTCATTTCCTTACCATTGCTTGCCAGGTACACAGGAGACTGTAATGAAATTCCAGGGCAGAGCTGTTGTCCTGGTGTAATTTCCAAAACCTGCAATGTTTTTCTGGTGGTATTTTCCTAATTCACAACCTTCAGTGTACAGCAAAATAAAAGCTATCTCCTTTATGACATCCCTTTAAAACCCAGTGCAGTCCTGTGGCACACTTCAAACTGATTTTTCAGAACATATATGTAAGCACACACAGAGTTTTTTATCCCTGTCCTTTCAGTAATTATTTTTGTTCCAGCAAAATCAGAACAAGCAGAGCAGCTACAAATATCTCAGAAGCTTTTAGAGAGCAGGCAGCAGCCCACACACCAAGCTGCTTGAAGAGGAAAAGCTGACATGATGAGACTGAGATGCATCTTCCCCATAGAGAGCTGGTTATGATGAGGCTCCCTGTCCCCTGTCCTGGATTTCAGCTCCCCTGGACCTGTGGACACAGCTCTGGGCAGGGCAGAGTGCACCCCTGTGATGGTGTTCACAGGGGTTTGAGGATGAGGGAAGAGATGAGGATCTGACTCCATGTTTCAGAAGGCTGATTTATTATTTTATGATGTATATTACATTAAAACTATACTAAAAGAATAGAAGAAAGGATTTCACCAGAAGGCTAGCTAAGAATAGAATAGGAAAGAATGACAACAAAGGTTTGTGGCTCAGACTCCCTGTCTAAGCCAGCTGGGCTGTGATTGGCCATTAATTAGAAACAACCACATGAGACCAATCCCAGATGCACCTGTTGCATTCCACAACAGCAGATAACCATTGTTTACATTTTGTTCCTGAGGCCTCCCAGCTTCTCAGGAGGAAAAACCCTAAGAAAAGGATTTTTCATAAAGATGTCTGTGACACACCCCCACCTTGCTGCGCTGGCTCCATGGGGACAGACAGGGAAAGGGACTGGTGGGACAATAGCATTTGGCTTCCAGTGCCTGAAAAGGAGCTGACAGCTTTTGCTGCACGAGGTTCAGGGTAGCACTGAGAGCATCACTTGCCTCTGCTGCCATGGACCAGACAAGCAGGAGCCTGCAGCCTGGAGATCCATGTCCAAAGAGGTGTTTCAGCATCATGCCTGAGAATTTGTTGCATATTAGAGCAATGGATCCTTTGGCACTAATACAGTTGGGAAGAAAGACCTGTTGGAGCAGGTCCAGAGGGGACTACAGAGATTATTGGAAGCCTGGAACACCTCTCCTGTGAAGAAAGGCTGGTGGTTGTTTGCTCTGGGGGGAGAGAAAGCTCTGGAGAGACTTTATTGTACCTTTCAGTAGTGACAGACAGGACAGGGAGAGATGGCTTCACACTAAGAGAGAGGGTGGGTAAAGTTTGGATTTTAGAAAAAAATTCTTCCTGTGAGGGTCCTGGCACAGGGTGCCCAGAGCAGCTGTGGCTGCCCCTGGATCCCTGGAAGGGTCCAAGGGCAGGGGTTGGAGCAACCTGGGATACTGGAAGATGTCCCTGCCCATAGCACAGGGTGGAACAAGATGAGCTCTAAAATCCCTTCCAACACAAACCATTTTAGGATTCTGTGATTCCTCAACAGCCCAGCTGCATTCCTGGCTGAGCCATGTGCTCTGTACCTCTGCTTTCTAGCCAAACAGCAGCACAGAATCCCTGACTTTGAAACATCTGGAGTAACCCCTAACATCTGCCAGGAGCATCCCCAGCCAAGCTGCACACGCTGCTGGTTAATTCTAACTGCACCTCCCTGAAGTGCAAATCTTAGTGCTGCTTTCCATTACCCTGGATAAATTTTGGAAGAGCAGCAACACACAACACCATGCTCTGGGATGTAAATGTGGTCTGCCTCAAGTCCTGAGGATCCTTCTGAATTTTTAGGCAGAAAAACTGCTCTTTGAGTGGTACAAAAATTAACTCAGCCTCACCTACAGAAATTCAAGGACACTGAGATGTTGCTGCATTACCTATTTGTGACAAGACTTGAGCTCCTGCTTAATTTTAGGCTGGTTCTCAGAATTTGCACAAAAGTTCTTTTGTAGGATGTGTTTTCCTGCCCTGAATGTCAATGCATGAGCAGCTACATAAAATCAGTCTCAGGAACAGAAGAGAATCCTCTGTGGGGGGAAAAGTTTTGTAAAAGCAGATGTAAAGGATCCACTGTCTGACACTAATATTCCACTTTGGAAAGCCAATTTATTAAATCTACAGAATTGAATATTCTGTTATGGGAAAGCAGTTGTTTGAATAAATGTGTCTGAGGGAAAACACACACACATACAAACTCTCACACATGAGATATTGATTGAAACTGTATTTATGATTCCTCAGATCTTTAAGAAATTGATTTTAGAGTATTCTCCCTTTTTCTGTCTCACTCCAGCTGAAAATCAAAGCTCAGTGTAGGATCCCTTAAAGAATTTTTTTCTGATACAGGAAATATTTTTTTTAAAAAAGACTTTTTTCCCCAAAGTTTGTGTGGATAAGAAAAAAGGGCCCAAAATCCTATGGATTTGGTGTTCAATATTCTGTCAACTGACTTTTCAAAGAAATAGAAAACTTAGAAATGACATTTAAAAATAAACAAGCAAACAAACACAGCTCCACTTCTTTCTTTCCTTTTCAGGTAAAGTAGCATTTATTTTCAGTAAGTTCAGACAACTACTTTATTTTGCAATTCTCTTTCTCTCTCACCAAAGTCTTCCCTGGAATTCAGTGTGCTCATTAAGACTTTTTTTTTTCTTTTTTTTTCCAAGAGACTTACACAAACTAAAAGTTACAAAACAGCCCCCGTGCCAGCCATCTGCACTGGCACATATCTGCCAAGCTGAACGCAGCCTGAAATTCAGGCTTTGGACCTAAACAAACAATCCGTCTTTATTAGGCAAAGCACTCGAGAGTTTGCTCAACTTTAAGCAGAGTTTTCAGGAGAAAGAACGGCAATTTTGCTGAGCTGTAAGTGTTCTGGCAGTACCTGTTTGTGCTGGGAAGGAGTTTGTCCTGCCAGCTGGTGCCCAGGAGGACCTGCATGAATCCCAAGGCAGCACAAACTCAGCCCCCAGTGTCTGACCACAAGAAATTATTCCCTGGGCATGGAAGGATGTGTCCCATGAGAATAAATGTTCAGGGATGAACCTCTGACTTCCTCCAGCTCCTCCCATTTTCTTTTCATGCCTCCCTGTGCTTTCTGCCCAAGTCAGTGTCTTCCCCATCGAGGGGATCCAGTTCATTTCATTCCAAGCACCAAGCATCAGCTAATTATAAACCAAACACAAATTAAACCCATCTTCCCATCCTCCCCTCCGAAACCCCTAATTGCCCATTACCCTGCATTGTGATCTGACACAAAAGTAATTCTACTAAGTGGCGAGTTTTGTTGTTGTTTTTTTCTTTCATAAAAACTGTTAATTTGCTATTAAATCTCTTGTTGAAAGACTAATAGCTTAATGAATGCATTAAACGTGCAAATTAGGGTTTTTTTCACTGCATTACTTCGTGGAAGATTGAAAGGACCCCATACATCATCGTTGGCTCAGTAGGATTTAATGAGGCATTAGACCATCCTCTGTCTTGGAGGCCAGACTTATGAATGATCCCAGAATTGTGCAGGCAACACTTGTCCCAGGTCCCTCTCCTGCTAGGGACATATATTTTCCCCTTGCCTGTTTCTTCTCCCGTCACTGCTGATGTACGTGAAATAAAAATGTAGTTTCCAGATCAGTTTTATAATGAAAAGTAGCCCATTGCTGATGACAAATGTTGTTTACAGTCACTAGAAAAGAGGGTGGAATGGCGAGTGAATATATTAGAGGAGGAGAGGATGGCTTTTATATTCATTATACTGCCATTTTGGGCCTGTGAAGACACATAACCTTTCCCTCTCTCCCTCCATCATACAGTCACTTTCAGATGTCTACATTAAAAGAAAAAGCTGCAGGCAGTGTGCTTTGCATTACCTGCTATCAATGAAGAAGGCATTTTCCACCAGTCAAATAGAGCTCCTTGTGGGAATACTTTCCCCCTAAACACACTTACTGAGCTTTTCTGGATGCTTTCCCTCCTGTGCCCCTCTCCAGGCATCTTTCCACAAAAGAAAACCTGCATAGGACAATTAGGAAAGCCAGTGCAAAATCTGGATCCTTCTCAATTAGAAAGGAGGGCTTGGAACAGATTTCCCAGGAAGTGCTGGAATCATCAATTCTGCAATTGTTCAGAAAATGAGTAGATGAGGCACTTGGTGACATGGTTAATTGACAAGATAGTGTTCTGTCAAAGGCTGGACTAGAGGATCTTGGAGGTCTTTGCCAACCTTAATGATTCCATGATTACACCTCAGAATTATACAGCATAGCAGCAACCATCAGTGCCCACATGAGGAGAGGGCAGCCTCTTCAGAAAGGGTTATTTGGGCAGATTTTTAGACCTCTGGGGCCTGAAGTGGAAGTCACAAGCCTCATCTGTTCAAGCAGAGAAATTTGGTATCCTGTGCTCTACAAAAGAATTCCATTTGAGCTGTGGAAAACCTGGTGGGGGCCTTAATTGGACAAAATTTGTAGAAACTTGAAGGTTTCCAGCACTGGACCAGGAAAACGCTGCTCTGAAGAGCAAGATTTTGAGTGTGGAGAGTGCAGATAGGAACAGATTTGGAGGAGAACCTCTCCTCTGAGGCCTGGTAGAATTTTGCTGCTCAGGGAGAAGACAAAAAGATGAAGTTTGTAGAAGATGCTTTATCTTGGCAACAGCAAAAAAGAAAGTTTATTATGAGACAAGTTAGAGAAATTAAATTCCAGGAGAGGAAGGCACAATTTTAATACTTTTGGGATTCTGTCTGTTAATTAACAGAGGAAGAGGTCTGTGGAGAGGAGGCTGCAGGACAGCCATGAGCTGAGACACGCTGGAACAAACCCAGAGTCAGACAGGCTGGCACCCATCCCACCCTCTTGTCTTTGCTTGTAACTGCTCTCTGCCACAATCAAAAGGCTGTCAGATACTAATAAAGTCTTAATGCATCATCTCTCATTCACACTGACTCATGTGAGACATCCTGGGCATCCAAGTTTAGTGGGTCAGATTCCTCAGCTCCTTCTGTAGCCAGCAAAGGATTAGCTCTTCCAGATTTGGAACAGATAAGTCAGGATCTTGGCTTGGATTCCTTTTTTTTTTCCCCTAAGCCTTTCTCTGCTGGTTTTACAAAGAGCTTTAGGGGTTCCAGCCAGTTCTATCAGAAACCCAAGTCAGATGTCTGAACTTGAGACAGCAAACAGCTTCACAGGACCCTGGGTTTATTCACATCTGCAAATCCAAGGGTTTGAAAAGCAGCAGGCCTCTCCTGCTGCAATTAATGGCTTCAGGTTAGGCATTATCCAAGGGCCAGGAGGAGCCACAGGACATGGAATTACCGTTGCCAATGGAATTACCATTACCAATGGAATTACCATTACCAATGGAATTACCATCACAGCTGTATGTTCTCACCTGAGCTAGGTCCCTCTTGGCCTGAAAGGAATCTCCAGAGGAGGCACACAAAGGAACATCAGAATGGAAATGGAGCTCTGATTGTATGGAAACCTGCAGGAATGTGGCCATGTTATCATCCCTGCTGCCTTCCAGCTGTGCTTATTTTGGGTGGAACCTCCTCTGGTTTGCATTCAAGCCAAAGCAGAAGGAGGGAACCTGTCAGGCAGTTTCTTTCTCAGGGGTTTGGGTTCCAGGGGATGGTGCAAGGACTAGAAGGACTGATGTCTGCCCAGGAGACATTCATGTTCTGCTGAGTACTAAGGATAGGCCACATTCATTAATTTGTTAAATAATTGGAGGAAAAATTCTGAGCTACTTGTAGCCAATTAAAATTTAGGTGTTCAGTCTCAGCAACACTACAAGGTGAATCCAGAGGGTGATCGGCATCTATTGCAGATTATTGCTGTGGTATCCAGAGCTGGTGTGAGAATAACCACTGTGAGGTATACAGTGCTGTGCACAGCCTTTAGATAGACCCTGAACAATCAGCCCAGACAAGATCTGTTACTCCCGGGTGATTAATGAAATGGGATGGATCCCATCCCAGAACATTGTAGAACACTTCCATTAATTCTCTCTATTAATTCACAGACAGAGTAGAATAATACCATCAGAAGTTCAGCTAATCTTTCTGCACCTCAGAAGATATGAAAATGTTTGCCAGGTTCAACAGAACTTACTGCACCCATAATTAGGAAATGCTGCGTCTAAAAGCCTGAGTGGATGCTGATTGTTACCCTTTGGAAACACAACTATTTCTGAGAGGAGAGAAGGCACTCAGGTCCCTCACAATAGAGCTGTTGAAAGCACACATACCCACACAAAAAGACCAGTGGAAGCTCACAGTTTTTAAATTTTGAAGACCTCTGAAATGGGTATTTACAAACAACTCATCTATTCAGGACCGTTAGAAATCAGAGGCATTCACTTAAACCTTAAAACACTGTGAATATTTGCACCTTTTATACAGGTGAGCACCAACATATGCTCTGTGGAAGAGGATGGGTCCCTGCTATTGCAAATAAACATTTCTGTGTTTGCATTGCCCATCACCAGGGCTCCCATTGTTCCCTGCACACAGCACAGCAGCAGAGTACAAGGTCAGTGGTAGACTGTGCTCCCATTGTTAGTGTTTGAAGAGGGAACATTTTATCCTTCACAACAAATCTACATACAGCCTATTGAGTGAAATACAATAGCCTCACTAAATTACTTCATCCATTAGCTGGATGCCTGTAAGAAAAATAAAACAGAGTCTTTTTGTACGATCCATTATGGATTGTGTGGTAAACAACATGCGTTCAGGGAAGAAAAAAAAAGGTATCTGATCCCAAAAGCAGACAATATTTGGTATGCAGAGGAGGTGGGAAATTTCTTTAAGTATTACTTAGTATTATTTTAGGAAGCGAAGATGATCTGAAATATGAGTGCTGTATATACACAAGGGAGAGTCTGTTCCAAGGGGTCTGTGCTTGGAGTTGGTTGATCCAACATGCTCTTCTCACCTTCAGAGAAAATATCAGGGGCAAACTGGGTGCAGCAGGAAGCTGGGGGCTGGGGCCTGGCTGGGACTACCCCAGGCAGGGATCAGGACAGTGATGGGGACAGGCAGGGCAGCCCAGGACCCCACAGAACCCTTGGGGCAGGGACTGGTGGCCCTGGGCTGGGCTGGAATGAGGCTCTGGGCTGGTGTGGGGTGTGTGTAGGATGAAGTCTCTGCATTGTGGGATGCAAATCCCACACCTTAAAGATTTCCCAGATCTGGAGGGGAGGTGGTGAGGGGAGCAGTGGCAGTGAGCAGCACCTCTGCAGTCAGTGCAAGCAGCAATCAGGGCATTGCTGATAACTCATTGCCAGGTCCTGAGGGTTATTGCTGATAACACACAGCCAGGTCCTGAGGGTTATTGCTGATAACTCATTGCAAGGTCCTGAGGGTTATTGCTGATAACTCACTGCCAGGTCCTGAGGGTTATAGCCCAGTTCCTCCACTCTCTTCACCCCCAGAATAGGCAGTGATAGCTGTCCTTGATTTTCATCCTGACCCAGTGCACTTCTCCCAACATTTGCAATTTTGCCCCACCAAGTAATAAGGCAAGAGCCTTGCTGTTAAAGGGAAGAGGTTGGGAGTGATATTTTTTTCCTCTTCCTCTTTTTTCCTTCCCTCTCAGTCTCTGCTGATGAAGCTTCTCTCTTCATCCTCAGTATTCCCAGTCTCCCTCCAAAGCCAGGACTCAGCTGCCATTCTCCAAAATGTGATGTGCAGGTGACACTTCAAGGGTGTAATCAGAAAATGTTGTGGGGGATGGAGGAGCAGGAGATGCTGACACAGAGAAACCATTCTATTTTAAGCAAACCAAGTACATGCCTGTTCCTGGTTCTCAAATCAGCAGGACTGCCTGCTCTGGAGCCATGAATCCTCCAAATCTGACTGGAGAAGTCAGATTTCCTTCCCCAGCCTTTGCAAAATACATACTGTATGCTGGAAAGAGTGCAAGGATTTCTCCAGAGGGAGCTGGGGCAGCTGGATGGGCTGGAAGGGAGCTGGAGCAGGAAGGGGAACCCAGCATCACTGAGAGACATGACACAAGAGAATGATTTATCTGGCAAGTTGAGGCCACCTCATGAATCTCTTGAAGATGACATTGAGGTTACAGTAACTGGCTGAGAGCTCTCACATCCTCCCAAAATTTCCTGTTGATAATTTGGGCACTCTCCATCACTGAGGCTCTGGCCTGTGAGAAGGTGTTGGAATTACCCTGGAAGTGTTCAAAAAACATGTAGGTGTGATGATTAGGGAACCTGGCTAAGGTCTATGGCTGGACTCAATAACCCTAGAGATCTTGTCCATGATCTTTGATCCTAAAGCACCAGTGTATGGGCCAAGGAGACCAGGACTGGGCTGGCACTGAGGTTACCCCTCAGTAATGCCTGTTTTTGCCACAGCTCAGCTGGAGGAGTGTGTTATATTTTCAAGCAGTAGCAAGTGATTAAAACTCCTTTTATAGGAAGAAAACCACATCTTTGCATTATAAACATCCCCATAGATGGACAAATGTTCCACTCTTTCATATGCCCAGAGATTAAATCAAAACATGGGCCAAGACTGGCAGAGAAGCTCCCTGAGACCTGCCAGTTTTTACCTTGATCTTCAGAGCACCTAATCCTACAGAGCCACCTTTTCTTTTGCCTCTTTTATTTGGGATTCAGAAAGAATAGCAAGGAGAAGGTGCTTGACCTTCCAAACAATGCACTGAGGAGTGGAGGGAAGTCAGAGCTGGCCTCAGTCCTGCTGGAACTGGTGCTTGCTGGAGGGCAAATTGTTTGCTTTGCAGCACTCAGGCATTGTGTCACTGCTATTGCTTGTCCCTCCAGGTCCTTGAAACCACTTCAAATTCCTAGAAAGAACAATAGGGGATGTCCTTTCTGGAAGAATGGGATAGGAAGCAACCTGGGGCACCTATCTGCATTGCCATTACTTGCATGCTCTGGGCAAGGAGACTGAGGTGAGTAAACAAAGCCGGAGGGAAGGAAAAACAGAATTATCACAGCAGAGATTGTTTCAAGGCCCTCAGAATGATTTTCTTATGGGTAGGAGATCAAACTAAACCAAGCATCATGCAGTGTGAGGCAGAACACTTTGGAATGCTGTGTCCCAAATTGAGACACAAATTCCTGGGAATCAGGCATATGTGATGGTGTTCACCGGAGTCTCAGGTTGAGGGAAGAGATGAGGATCTGACTCCATGTTTCAGAAGGCTTGATTTATTATTTTATGATATATATTGCATTAAAACCATACTGAAAGAATAGAGGAAAGGATTTCATCAGAAGGCTGGCTAAGAATAGAATAAGAAGGAATGATAACAAAGGCAGCTGTCTTGGACTCTCTGTCCAAGCCTGCTGACTGTGATTGGCCATTAATTAGAAACAACCACATGAGACCAATCACAGATGCACCTGTTGCATTCCACAGCAGCAGATAACCATTGTTTACATTTTGTTCCTGAGGCTTCTCAGGAGGAAAAATCCTAAGGAAAGGATTTTTCATAAAAGATGTCTGCGACAGGCATATCCCACAGCACTGAGACAGTTTTCTGAGTCTCACTTGAAACACAAAACACACAAAATCAGGCAAACCCCCTGTTTGTTTATCAGACATACAGACCATGCACAGTGCTTGGATTAGAGCTTGGCACTGCCAGGCCCTCTGCTGCCCAGGCCCTGCTGTAAGTGCAGCCTGCTCCAAGAACACCCTGCTGGAAAACAATGCCTCAGAGCGGGTGGGCAAAGGCACATCCAGGTCCCAGGGCAGGAGGGAGGGCCCCCACAGGCTGCTCTTGGCTTTGGAGCTGATGGATGCAGTGAATGCAGTCACCAGAGCATGAAATCACCCCTTCCAAGTGCAGCTGCATTCACTGCCCTTCTCCTGCCCATCAGCCAAGCACAGGCTGTTGGATGGAGGCTGGTTTGATAAACCTTGGCTGGCCATGGCCACCTTCATCCCTTCCCTGAGGATCAGGAGCCTGAGCAAAGACGAACCTCACTATCAGCAAAATTTTTGCCATTGCAGTCATGCTGGCTGAACTTTTAACCAAACTTTATGCACAAGACACCACTGGCCAGACAGCCATGCTAGTCATCCCCTCACACACCCAGATTAGGTTTTGTTAAGAGTTGCCCTTCACTTAGCATCTTCCCTGTGAAAAGCTTCCATGTATCTGTTAGGAAATTCACTGGGAATATCCCCCCATCTAAATCTCGCGTCTTGGATTCAAGTTTTTGTTCAATTTCCTCTCTGTATTAACAATTTTTTACATGACTTTACAGTCATGTTTGTGCCTACAGCTTGTTTCACCACCCTCAGCTCCTCTCTAGTTTGCATGGATCAAAGGAACTTCCACAGCATCACCTTCCCAAGAGGCATTTTTCTCCTGAAGCTTTTTCCACTGCCCCAGCATTATCTCCCTCTCTGTCTCTTTGGATCTATATCCTCTGCTGCAAATTCAATTAAAGCCTCTCTGGGAGACTCATACAAGTCAATAGAGTGACCAATGGTAGGATGGGTTAAAGTGAGGTTTAGGGTGAGCAGATCTGTGAGGAATTGATAGGAAGGCAGGCTTTGATGCTAGGAAGGTGGAGAGGCACAATCCATCACTCCTCACTCAGGATCCTCCTTTTAAAGTGTCTGTGATCCCACTGCAGTCCTTAGAGATCCAACCAACACCATCCAACCGCTGACTGCACTGGAGATCTCCATCAGGGATAGCAGGAATTGACCAGAGAGATCCAAGATCCATAAATCACACGCCATCCACCTGGACATTGGTCCTGTCTGTGTGAAATGAGCTCATCTGTATGGTCTGTACAGGCTTCTCTCTCAATTCCCCTGCAGCTGTATCTGTTCCAAAAATAACAGCTAGCTCCTCTGCATTTTGTGATTGTGCCATCCTAATTAAAACAAATTCCAGCCTTCAAACAGCAGTCATAGGAGCCCATCAGTTTTATGGGAAAGAATGGACAAATACCTTTTCCAAATTATCTTTCCTCCAGGTTTCAAATGGGTCCTTGACTCAGTTTTGTGGCTGTGGGAGCAGTCATGACGTCAGACCTGGGAGCTGTGATGTCACTGAGGAATAATCACACATAATTGGAGAAGACAGCAGGAAAAAGGAAGTAAACAAATGTGTTTATCCACAAACCCTCCTACCACGAGGAACTGGAATCTCCAATGGTAATTTACCACACGTTGCTAATGTGTTTGTTATAATGCACTTCTTAATTCTTTTTTCCTTTGATTCTGGCTGCACAGGAAGGTTCATCAGGGCTGAAACAAGCAGGGGAAGCAGATTGGGATGAGCATTACGGATCTGCCGTGCTCTGGTTTATGGTTTGTTCCCAGCGATACACAGTAAGTAAAACAAGCACTGATTGAGTCAGCTGCCTCCTGGGTGTTCATTTGCTGGAGTGTGAGGAATATTAATGCTAAGAACATCCTCGTGCACCAGGAGAGGCAGGAGGAGGCAAGCAGATTACCCTGGCTTAGGGGTATTATACACGCGCCTGCAACTTCCAAAGACACAGAGAGGAAATATTTCTGTGGGGTTTTTGTCTCTTATCTTCTTACAGTCTTACAGATTTTGGAGATGCATTGCCCTGGAGTTTTTAATACTCAGAGTTTTCAGGCGGGATTGTGATTATTTCTTTTTTTTTTTTTTAAATCCTCCTTTATACAGGGGGGAGGAAAAAAAAAAAGGAAAAAACATACAAGCGCTGAGTTTCATCAGGATAAAGAAAGAGCAGGTTCCAAGAGAAGAAAGAAGAGATGAAAAAGAGAAGTTTGATTAAAATCCCCTCTTGTTCCGCGTGTTTGATGTAAATATCTTCACACCTTTCTCTTTTCCTTTGCAACCTCAGCAGAGGGTTCAGCCCGTCACCAGGGGATTGAGTTCCAAGCTCAGGGCTTTGTAGTTGCTGCTGCTCTTGCTGCTGTTGTCTAAAGGGATTATAAGCCTTTGTAAAGCTTGTGTTAATACCCTGGAGGGGAAAAATGAGTTTCCAAATAACCTTTGTTGTGCATTTCCTGTCTAAGGTACCCCAGGAAAGGAAAAGTCAGTGAGTGTTTTGGCTTCACGAGCAGGTCACTGAAAGTTCACAAACAAGGTCTGCAGCCTCTCTGACCCTCTCCAAGTGCAGAGATGCTCCTTGTCCTTGTGCTGCTGACACCAGGACCTGCTAAGAATAGCAATGCCCTTCTCTGTGCACCAGGAAACGTGTTCAATTTTAAACTGGATTTAAAAAAAAAAAATATCTTGAGAAACTGCATTAGGTGCTGAGTTCCCAGCACAACCTCCAGTAACGTCTGGGCACTTTATATTCCATACCACCTTTGGAAAATCCCAGCTCAGGATCCAAAATCCACAGCTTCAGCCTGACTCTGTATCATTTCAAACCTTTTTATTGTTTTTCCCCCCGTTGCTGCAGGAGGATTGGTTTTGAGCCACGTTTCTCTCCAGACTCTGTAAAGGTGCAGAGCTGTTTGGTATTCAGGGAGAGCTGGAGGCTGAGGGTCATTCAATATTCCAGTGTGAGGAGTGGGCTGCTCAGTATTCCAGGTGTGTGCCAGCAGCAGCAGCCAGGACTGGGCAGCTGTGGATGGCTCAGCATTGCTCAGGTGTGCTCCAGGTGCTTCAAGGCTGCCAGGGAGCATGGCCAGGGTGAGAGCCCCTCAGTATTCACAGCTGTGTCCCTGGGAAGGGCTGAGCACAGGCAGCCATCCCATTCTCTGCTTGGAGAATCACAGGGTCAAAGGGAAAATTATAATGGAGAGAAGAGGGAGAGAGAAGTGGGCAAGATGAGAAGGGAGAGTGATGAAAGGGCAGCACTTCAGAAAATGAGACTTCTGAGCCCCTCACTGGGTACTTTGCAGGAGCCACACTTTAGGTTTAAATTAAAAGGGTGAAGGCAATGCATTCCATCTTTCTAAGGCTGACTTAAGAACCTAGAGCAAAGCTGTCCAGATACACTCATTATCACATCTTTTTTTGCTGTTGGTCAGTGTGTGGTTCTGTGATAAAAAGATTCATCCCCACAAAGATCACAACAGGAGCAGGAGGAGAGCCAAGGACCTGCACAGAGAACTGCAGCCCCCAAATCCAGCTCCTCAAGGGGTGCCACAGCCATCAGCCCCATCCCTCAGGAGGAAATTCTAACATATTGGGCACGAGGAATTTTTCTTTTTAACTCCCCCATTAGTGTTTATTTTTGTCTGAAATTATGCCAATATCACAACAAAAGTGAAACCCAAATTTATGACAATTAACAGATTTTTTTTTATTTACTCAAATATTTCTTCCTTACAAATCAGGCAGTAACAATTTTTGCCTTCTCAGAATAAAAATCAGATTGAGCACAGAGGAAGAATGAATCTGAAGTGTTGGATAGGAGAAAATGTTTCCAACACAGTCCTTTTCATGAGGCCATCTGCTCCTTCTTTACCAGGTATGGGTTTGTAGGTGTTATGTGCCAGTTTCTACAGAAGACAAGCCAGCTCTGTGTGCAGGTACTTCTGAGAGTGCCTAGCACAACGCTGAACAAATGGGCTGCCCATGGAAATTGGAGGAAAAGTTGTGTTTTGGAAAACCAAAAATGATACTGGACTCTAATGCCTGCTGCAAGGGATGTAACTTTCCAGAGAGTGGATGTGGAGCTAAAATGGGCACCAGTTAAAACTCACCCTGCCATCAAAAGGAGTTGATTTTTCTGTTTGCATGGACATGTAATGATAGGACAGAGAGGAATGGCTTTAAACTGAAATAGGATAAATTTAGATTGGATATTAGGAAGAAATTCTTCCCTATGAGAGTGGGGAGGTTGCCCAGAGAAGCTGTGGCTGCCCCTGGATCCCTGGAAGTGTCCAAGGCCAGGCTGGACAGGGCTTGAAGCAACCTGGGATAATGGAAAGTATTCCTGCACATGGTAGGGGGATAGAACTGGATGATCTTTAAGGTCTATTCCACTCCAAACCACTCCATGATTTTATAAAATCTGCTTCACAGATCTTCCTCTCCTCTCCTCTCCTCTCCTCTCCTCTCCTCTCCTCTCCTCTCCTCTCCTCTCCTCTCCTCTCCTCTCCTCTCCTCTCCTCTCCTCTCCTCTCCTCTCCTCTCCTCTCCTCTCCTCTCCTCTCCTCTCCTCTCCTCTCCTCTCCTCTCCTCTCCTCTCCTCTCCTCTCCTCTCCTCTCCTCTCCTCTCCTCTCCTCTCCTCTCCTCTCCTCTCCTCTCCTCTCCTCTCCTCCTTTGTATTTACCTTTTCTTTCTCCATCAACCCTTGGCCTTAAAGCATGAAATCAGAGGTCTCTGGATCTCCTACACCATGAAATTATTTAGTGAATATAATGTTTATTCAAGATTCTTGATTCACTCAACCCACTCTCTAAAGGAATCTCTCCCAACATGCCCCCCAGTACTTAGCTATGAAAATTACATTCCCTTCCCCATGACTTTGTCAGTGCAGGGAACATCACAGCCTGCTTCAAAATGCTGCACTGTACTTAATGGTATTTTATGACACATTTTTCAAATCAAATTTAAAAGCATAACTGAGTGGAATTAAATTAATGCTGTCTGGTAATGTCAGCAGCAGTGGAGCTGTGCATGGCTGGCTTAGCTTCTAAACCTCTGGCAGCTTCCTGGGACTTATTTCTGACTGCAGGGTAAGAAGGAATGCAGTGATGGGAATTTTTTTTTTGTCTATGGAAGGGAGTGTGTGGGAGTAAATAGATGGCAGCTGAGGTTTGGGCAGAGTTTCATAAGTTTAGATGGAGGTTTGTTCCTGGGTGAAGGAGGGGATGGAAATTTAGGATATGTATCCATGTGAGTTTTGGGGTGATGGATGCATGTACAGGAGCTCTGAGAATATCCCTGTATTACCCAGGGAGATCTTATTTGGTCTGGTTTTGGGGTGGTTCCATTTTCCCCTCACATCTGCTCATGTAGGATGATGAAACACATCCCAGCACCTACAGTAATTATTGTGATAATGATTTAAATGGCAAATTGTTGTGTCACTGAGCAGAATGCAGTTTGTGCCTGTGTATATCTTGTCTGTGTGAGCCCCTTAAGCTGCTTTGGAGCTGGAAAATGCAACAGAACTGATGTAGGATGCAGGAAGAGTGTGTGCATGTGCTGCTGTGTGCAGGGCCATGGAGGTGTGCAGCCTGATGCATTTTGTGTCCACAGGTGCTGTTGTGCATATTGTCATAACACAGAGCCAACAAAGACGTGTTTGAGATGGTATCTGCCTCACTTGTGTACATCATCTTCCTTTTGTCACTTTCTGATTTAAAAGCAGCAATTCCAGCTTTTTCCTTTTCTGCATTGTGAAAACATTTCATAGCCATTTTAGCCAAAATAGATCATGCTTGCTCCAAGACTGCTCAGCACAGGATGTACTTCATCAGTACCCAGAAACATTTTTTTTCTTCCTCAATGACTTTCCATCTCCCCACCCCATTCAAAGCCATGTACTTCAACACATTGATTGTCTGGGCCTCTTTATCTTCCACACAGGCAACACTCAAAATGTTCTTTTCAGAGAAGAGGGAGAACATTCCCACTGACAGTGCAGCAGTAGAAGTGCACAGTCCCCGGTGGCATCCACATGAGCTCTGCTGGAGTGTTCCAGTCTCCTCTTGTCCCCATGGAACACTCAAGTTGCCATTGAACTTGGGTTCACATTGTGGGGGGAGGATGGTGGACTCTGTTTCTCCTGATTAAATAATGCAGGTGACAGCTGCAACTCCACCCCCAGGACAAAACTGAGCTTGTCTGAAGTAACCCTTCATGAAACATAAATAAAATATTGCCCACAGGCTGCCCTTGGATCCTTGGAAGTGTCCAAGGTCAGGTTGGACAGGGCTTGGAGCAACTTGGGACAGTGGAAGGTGTGGGGGGATGAGATGAGCTTTAAGGTCTCTTCAAACCCAAACCATTCTAGGATTTCGTGGTTCTATGATAAAATGACCACTGCTCCTCATCTTTTCTTTTCTTTGTTTGCTTTTCATGATGAAGGCAATCAAATGTACAGTCCTCCCTTTAGAGAAGATCACAGAATCCCAGACTGGTTTGGGCTGGAAGGGACCTTAAAGCCAATCTCATCCCAAACCCCTGCCTTGGACAGGGACCCCACAAGGCACCAGCCTCTCCCACAGAAGAGTTGATGGTGGTGCCCTCCCCATCCCAATGACCTGGTGATGTTCCCATTCCTCCACCTGTTCTACAGGCTTTGGTATCTTCTGGAAACTGAGACCCCTTTGAGGGCAGATAATGCATTTGTACTGGTGTGTAAAGCACCAGAGATATTTATGCTGCTTTATAAATAATAAAGCTCTCTTGGATTTACTTGGAGATGCAGGAGTACAGAAAGAGGGGAGTGTAATAAGTCAAGGAAACAAACAAACAAAAAAAAAAACCAGCAAAAAACCCTCCAAAACAGCAACAACAAAACCCCAAAGGTCAATGAAAACTCATACTAAGCATTCCTAAGTATGACAAATAATGATGAAGCCAGAGGAATTCTGAGATTCAAAAAGGGAAGAAAAAAGAGACTTTTTGAAGCTTCATTGCTCATTTTCTATGCCCTCTGCAATTTTATTTACAAAGATTGTTCTTTTTTCTGGGCACCTTCCATAAGCCTGGTTTGTGCATGAAATTTGCTTGGGATTTCCAAAGCAACTTTTGGGGCTGGGAGCACCCCAGAATTTCTCAATTTTTTAAAATGTTGAAATAAAATGGCTTCATAAGGATATTTTCCCCAGGTTTGTGTTTTTTTTTTTATTATTATTCATTTATTTTATTTCTCAGAACTTGACACAAGGTTGAAGCAGAATTTCGTAAACTGCTCTTAGCGCACAGGGATTTAAAGTGCTGGAATTCTGTATGCCAGAGAGAGGGAGACTCATTTCCTTGATTTAACCATCTAGGTGTTCATCCCCTGAGGCTGATGTGGTCATCTAGGCTGCTTCTGCAGCCAGCAGCAGAAGGCTCCCCTGGAAGATGCCTTGTTGGGGAAGATGAAACAGGAAAGCCTTATAAATATGATTGTCTGGCAAAAGATTTGGAGAATATGGAAACTATAAGCAAGATTTAAATGAAATCAAGCTTTGAGATTCCTCAGTTACTGAACAACTGGAAAACAATGGTGTGGCCAGCTGAAGGTGATCCTCTTTTGATGGAACAACACCCTCTGCTCGCAGACAGGCCCAAGGGTCAGAGCCTGGCAGAAGGGGCCCAAAGAGGCATTTTTAGGGTTTAAAATGTAATAAAGTATGGTAATGTAATGATTCTTATAGGCTGTATGTAAATGCTATAGGATTTGTATCTTGTACTAGATTGGTTAGTGACAATCAGAATATTCAACACAAAAGAAGATTTACTGTATTGTAACGAGAACTTTGTGCTCTTGCTTGTTTTTATTCTCTTACCCTTTTACTCTCTTATACTTTTACTCTCTCACCCTCTCATCCTCTCTCCCCCTCTCTTCTCTGGGGCCTGCTCTGAGCTGCGGCTGTCAGCTCCCAGCAGGGCCCTGCACCCAGGCCCTTTGCAATAAACCCCAAATTCCAGACCTGGCTGCAGAGATCTCTTGTCCTTGTCTGTCCCTACTGTCCTACCCCCATGCTCGTCTGATGCCTCATTTCCCACTCCAGAACTGGCTCTAATCTGGGCCAGAGGGATCCTCTGGGGAGGCACCCCCAGCCCCAGCCTGGAGAGAGATTGGGGTGATTATCCCAGGCCTCTCCCTGCTCCACTTCTGAAGGGAAGGGAGATGAATCCCAGCTTCAGCAGCTATTACATCCCTCTGGGTTAAAGTGCTTAAAAATGTCTCCTCTTTGCCAGCTTGAAAGCCTCCATCTTTCTCACCAAGAGACAATTTCATGCTCTTAAACAAAGTACTACTGCATGAAAGCACGATTCCAGTCTGTTCTTTCTGTAGGGCTGCTTAAAGAAAAGGGCCATGTGATGTGCACTGGATTGAGCTGAGGAGCTGACATTGGTATCTGGGAAATGTTCCAGTAGACTGAGCAAGAGGGCTCTGCTCAGTGCCAGCATGAAAAGATACAATTTTCCTGGAGATGCATCCATTTCCACCTGGCCTGCATTTGGCATGGGGAGAAGAGAAATTGCCCCTTGATCAGGGCATCTTTGACATATTGAGTTATCTCTCTCATGAGTAATGGAGTAAAGATGAGCACACCTTTGATATGTTAGAGTGGCTTCCCATAAATATTAAAGTGAAAGGAAACTTCATAGACTTATGGGGTGGAAGCACCTGCAATTCATCTCCACATGCTGAGGCTGAGGTGGCTGCCAGCTGCTGCCTTCCCACAGGGGTAATTTGTGGCTCTCTCTGGGCTTTTCCTGCCTGCTTTTCTGCTTTTCCAAGGTCTTCATGGATGGAAGGAAAACTGTCGGGTCATTAGCTGGTCAGAGTGACCCTGAGAAAAGTTAGAAAGTCTCTTTTCCCAGGCTGGTGCTTGAAGAAGGAGTCAGAGCTCTTCAGTTCTCAGTCTCAAGGTTGTTTATTGTATCTTATCTGTAAAAAATTTTCTCCTGTCCTGGTGAGGTTTGTCCAGCAAGACAGTTCCAGGCACTCTGTCTGTCCCCAGGGCAGTGTTATGTCTTTATACTAAAAACTATCTGTACAATGTTTGCAATTACTTCCCAATACCTATCACCTGTGTTAGACAGTGAGCTTCTACTCTAAACCAATCTGTAAGTGCCAACACCACAGCAGAAGATGGAGGCCAAGAAGAAGAAGGAGAAAGGCTGGACACACCCAGTTCTCTCCATCTTGCCTCCTGAACCCCCATACCAAAAACCCCAAAATCTACTTTTCCACCCTGTGATAACTTCACTGTTATTCTACTTAACTGTTGTGGCTTGCTGATCTTCATCTAAGGTTGGTAACTTGCTCCACAGATCATAATCAAAACCACAGGAGCATTCTGGGCTCTGTGCCAGGGTCTCTGAGCCCCCTGGCAGGGGTCTGGGCTGCTCAGGACAGCCAGAGGGATGTGCTGGGTCTTGACAGAAAACTCTGCCTTGCTCAGCCTCAATTTTCAAGGTAGCTGAGCCCTCAGAACTCTTCCTGCTGTGCCTGGGGGGAATGTGAAATCACCATCACTGGAGGCTTTTAAAAACAGTCCAGGAAAGTTCATGTCTTCAAAAGCATTGATCTTCCTGACCCTAGTGGAAAGCAAAAGGGTTGACTGGAGGTCATTCAGGAACTTTCCCACTTCTGTTTACCACGTTTGCTCTCTCTCATGGTACAGTCTCTGAAGAACTATTTCTCAGCCTGTGGTCTGCACAACACCTGGATATGGTGCATGAACTGATGGCAAAAAGCAATTGAACAGAGAAATGAAAATGCACTTCCACGTGCTATCAACAAGTAAAATGGAGAGGAAACAAATTAATGAGGCTCAGAGGTTTGGCCTTATTTCTGTGCATCTGTACATTAAAATTGTGATGGACCTTCCATATTTTTTAAATGTAATTGTACATTTGAAAAGAGAAACAATGCCCTAAAGGCTATCAAATGGATTAAGAGCACAAAGCCTGAGAGTTGGCAAATCTCACAAAAAGCTCAGTGAGTTTCCTGTTATTAATCACCAAATCATTGGTAGAACACCAGAAGAGCCTGGTGCCCTCCAGCTTCTCCTTTCCATATTTTTTCTTGTGTCTTTTCTGCTTCATTTTGCAGAGTGATGCATCAAATAATCCCAAAGGAGGACAACTGATCTTGGCAGGGTTTGCTGGTATCATCTGAAGTAATTTTCCTCCTCTTCCCAACCCATTCTCTTGCTGATTTCTTGCCAGGCTGTTTACACACCAAAGGTTTCTGTTGCACCCCTTAAGAGATGAGCAGAGGATGCTGATCCAGCTGTTAAATGGAAGTAAAATCTGGAAATCAGTAAATCACCACCAGATGTTTATCAGGAACCCAGTGGTGCTGCCCAGCTCCTCCCTGGATCAGAAGGAGGGAGAATTGAGAAGCTCCATTCTCCGCTGCACCTCAATAAAATGAAAAGTGTTCTTTTATTTCTGCCTTTTGTGGTGTCAGACACAAACCCCTGCCTGCTGCAGACACAGCCTGACCATGGCTCTGCAGCCTTGGCAACAACCAGAGGAAAGTGCACCTCTGCTCAGGCAGGGATGAGGCTTGAGAAAACCCAATTGTTTCAGAATTGCACAATGGTTTGAGGAGGAAAAGACTTGAAATATCTCATTTCACCCCCTGCCATGGCAGGGACACCTTCCACTATTGCAGGGTGCCCCAAACCTCATCCAGCCTGGCCTTGAGCACTCCCTGGGATGGGGCTGCCACAGCTGCTCTGGTCACCCTTCAATTCCGGTTTCCTCACTATTCTTCCAGATTTTCACCTGTAAGAGAGGAACCAACTCAGTCTCTTCCCCAGGAATGTGATTTCAGGTTTTAGTGCAAGACCTGGATGCCCTGGGCAGACTCCTGGCTGTTCTAAGCCTCTGAGCCTGTTTACATCCAGTTCAGGTGCCTGTGTTTTGTTAAATCGAAATAATTCCTTAGGAAGTTAACACTAGGTTTCAACATCTGTAGCAGAGTGTGTGCTTACATGTCACATCTGCACCTGTGCAAACGCCAATTAACCCTTGCAATTAGCCACAATTTTTCTCATTACCATTAAGATGAGAATCGAAAGCAGGATTTGATTCCTCACTTTTTCTTCTTGTTTCTTTCAGCTGATGATTTTTCTATCACTGTGGTAGATTGTGGGATGTAATTGGCTATGTGAGGCCAATCTTAAGGAAAATAATGCACTCAAACTAAACCCTCCGAATCAAATATCCAAAACCTCAGCACCTGAAATGCTAGCCTGATTTTCAGAAGAGTTTTTTGCTTATTTAACCACCCAAAAGAAGGGGTAAATTTGTGCCATTTCTCTGCCTCTAGCAGTTTTACCATGATGCAGATTGTTAAGGGGAATCAATGCATAGAAAATGGAGCATTTTGGAGAAAATTTGACTCTAAGAGCCTTCAACCCTCCTGAAAATGGTGAAAGACTGTGGTTATTTCATCACTGCATGAGGCTTTCCTGCCCTACTTCGTGGTTTGTAATAAATAGATATTATCTGACAAGCAACAATACTTCCCCCCCCATTATTTATCATTATTCATTAATCACACCTCAGTAATCATCTACATTATTTATTATTATTCATTACCTTTTGAATAAATAATAACCATGGCAGGGATTACCATTGTGAAGAGCATGGGGAAAGACAGGATATTCATGTGTGAAGTACCAGACTCCCACAGACTTTATTTATGAAGAAGTCTGCTGTGGGTAGGAAGAGTAGGAAGAATATTGTAGCTACTATGGTTTAAGTGAGGAAAGGCTTGTGAGAAGTATTACTTCTTATTATCCCAAATTATATAATTGAGGGAGGGGAAAAAAGCCAGAAGAGATTTCAGACACTGAAGTCTTTTTCAAAATTTAAATAGAAGCACCAAAACTTTATTTTTGGATGGTATTATTTTACCATTGGATTGATAGGAATGGATTAGCATACATTGGTTGCTAATGTATGTACTTACAACTCTTCTGAACACAATTTATTTTTCCTTAAATCTATTTTAGTATTGTATGGAGCTGCATTGATTTTGATGGAGTTTCTGGCAGAGAGATTTATCTCCAGGATGGCTTTCTGATCACATTCAAAGACAGAGATTGGGATCCCAATTGAAATGGAAGTCACTTCTCAGCTTAAAGAAATGTAACAGCCCTGATCTAGATGTCCATCAACAGAAAGCTTATTAAAGTATTCTTTAAAGCACTTGGTAAAGGATAATTCATGGCTGTCCTTTCTAGTTGATTAAAGAGCTAAAATTTCATACTTTAACACAGTTCTCCTTCCTGTTGGGAATTAAACCTCAGACTAATTGTCTTACACCCTCAGAACCCACTGAGGTGTCCTGCAGCCCATCACTGAACTGCACTGTGGCCTCTTTTCTTATTAAGATTTAACTATTTCAGCTTTTCTCACAGGTCCTGTTTCCTCACTGGAATTCACATTCATCCCGGCAAGTATCGGAACCCCAGAACCTTTTCCTTTCCCCTCAGGGCAGTTTCCACTTTTCCATCAGGGCAGTTTTTCTCCCTTTCAGGGACACAGCTGTGGTTTCTCCTTCCTGAGGAGTCATTTGCACCATTGTCCTATTGAATTTCATCTTGTTGATTTCCTGCTGCTCCTCTGATGAATCAGAATCCTTTTAAATTCCAATCCTGTCTCCCAAACTGCTCGCAGTCCCTTCCAGCAAAGTGTCACTTGCAAATTTTATAGATGTGCACCTCAGTACATCATCCACATGGATAATGAAAATATTGAAGTAATGTGGAACTCCAATCCTAATGTCCTTCCAGTTTAGAGGAGAACTATTCATGTGTGACTCCTCAGCCAATTGAGGGCCCATCCTGATTCAGGACTTCCACTAGATCATATTTTCCTTGTTTGCTTCTAAGAAAACGCAGTGGGATGATATTAAAATCAAGATACATCACAGCTGCTACATCCTGCTAAACCACTATGGCATGTGGCTTTTATAAGGAACAAAATTAGATTAATATGACAGAAATTGTTCTTTGCAAGTCCATGTTGACTGCACCTTTTATTTTTATTATCCTCTAGGTGCTTCTAAATTAATTAATAATTTAATCTATTATTTTTCTGGTTTAAAAGGACTGATCTATAGTTCCCTGGGGCCACCTCTCCCCTTTCCAAATGTAGAAACCATGTTTGTCCTTCTCTGGTCCTCATACAATTCTCACCAACTGTTATTCCCTATCAGACATCCAGGAACCAATTTTAATTTGATATGCCATAAAAATTAGGACTTGCATAATTAGTTTCTTCAAGTCTGGCAGGTGCATAACTCAACTCTTCCATGTTTTCATCCATCTGGATCTGTTGGTGTATGTGCTGTAGGCTGCCATTCCTTTATGTTAAGTTTCTTAAGAATCACATAAATTGCATCAGGTTAAAGAAAAAGATTTGCTAAAAACACCTCACAATCATCTGGCCACCCATTCTGGAGTCTCTTAAACTTTTTACTATCATGCCATAATTAATGTGCACAGAAAAATAATAGTAAAAATAAAAGAGGTGAATTTTAAGTACTCTGCTGGAGTCAGGGGGCTTTGTTCCCTCACACTGCAGGTTTGGGAGCACAGGGAACACCCTTTGATTGTAAGCACAAAAATTCAGGGCCACTTTGAAGCGCCTCTCCTGGCAGAAAGGCCCTTCCCTATCCCTTGGGTTATGTGGGAACCCAGGACATCCCTCTGGCTGTCCAGGATGGCCAAGACCCCTCCAGGGAGCTCAGAGACCCTGGCACAGAGCCCAGAACACCTGTGGGTTTGATTATGACCCGTGGAACAAATTACCAACCTTGTATGAAGATCAGCAAGCCACAACAGTTTAGGTAGAATAACAGTGAAGTTATCATGGGGTGGAAAAGTAGATTTTGGGGTTTCTGGTATGGGGATTCAGGGGGGCAAGATGGAGGGAACTGGGTGTGCCCAGCCTTTCTCCTTCTTCTTTTTGGCCTCCATCTTCTGCTGGGATGGTGGCACTTTGGGATTGGTTTACAGTAGGAGCTCACTGTCTAACACAGGTGATAGGGGTTGGGCAGTAATTGCAAACATTGTACACGTAGTTTTTAGTATAAAGACATGACACTGCCCTGGGGGCAGGCAGAGTGCCTGGAACTGCTGGATGGACCTCGGCAGGGCAGGAGAAAGAATTTTATAGATAAGAAACAATAAACAACCTTGAGACCGAGAAATTAAGAGTTCTAACTCCTTCTTTGACTGCTGGGCTGGGAAAAGAGACTTTCTAACTTTTCTCAGGGTCACTCTGACCAGCTAGAGATCCTGACACTTGGGCACAGGTTGATCTACACCTCTTTTGCCTGGAAGCCAAATGACACTCAAGCAAAACATTTTGAAGCTTCCTTACCCCACATTTGGCACTAATGAGCTGATGAGTGAAGTCTGCAGCCAAAGAAGAGTTTGCCAAGAGAACCCAGGTTCTCCTTGCTGCCTGTGAATTGGTGCCTTCCCCAAACAGCCTGTGAGACAGGAAGGACATCCCCTCCTCACAGCATCAATCATCCCTTTAATTGGTGATCAGATGCTGTGTGAGAGGCTGGCAGGTGTCACTTCATGGCTGTGGAACTGAAGGCAGCTTGCTCTGCTGCATCCCTGCCCCTCCGTGGCTCCTGGATGTGCTGGAGAATCGATGCAAGCCTGAAGTGTGACTGAGAGCAGCAGAGGGGAGGCAAACAGGAGCGTGCAGGAGTTTATCTCCCTGCAGAGCAGTGTGTGGGTGACAGCTGAGGCAGCCAGAGCTGAAAGGCTCCTCAGACTGCACTGAGGTGTTATCAGACATCAGAGACTCCCAGCACTGCTGTCCCAGCTCCCATGTCAGTGTGTACAGGGGATTTCCACTACATGGACTAAAAATGAGTGAAAGGAACTTCCAGGACAAGAACTCCTATCTCCTTCTCTTGGGATAATGTCTGCTTTAGTTTATATATCTGATATTTTCTTTATTCTCTCTCACTCACAAGGGGTTTAGGTGCACTGTCATGCATATCCCAAAGCACAATTTGGTGTAATCACTGCTGAACGTGCTTTCCTTCAGGATCAATATTCAGGCCCAAGATATTTTGGATTCCTCATGATATCAGCCATCTAACCCCTATTTAGGTGACTAACTCCTATTTTAATCAGCAAAAGTTAAGTCCTTAAATATCTTTAAAGAGCTGGTCCCCAGTGTCTTCCAGCTCCAGATCCAATCACTGCTTCATCAGTCCCTGGGTCCAATCAGCAGTGATTGATTTAATGATGTCAATATTCCTTTCCACTCCTCCATAATTTCCTGTCCCTGCCCTTTATGACTTGCTATAGGAAGCAACCCATTTTGATAACTCAGTATTCCTGCTGCAGACAACTCTGCTGAAAATGAAAAGCCAAATTCTCCACAGCCCCGAGAAGCATCAGGAGCTGCAGCAGCAGTGTTCAGGCTGCTATTTATTGAATTGTTTGTCTATAATGCAATGCCACAGTTTAAAAAATTAAATTAGTCTAATTATCCTATTTAAGGCGATAACTCTCCTGTTGCTACCACTCCCATAATTTTCTGCATTTCCATCTCCTAAATTATCCACTTCTAGGCTCCTTTTTTCTAGCCTGTATATATCTGAAAAAAAAAATATCCTTCGAGGTATAATTAACTTTTTCATTCAGAATCCTAATTTCCTCTCTCAGACATTTTCTGCAGTGTTTAAACTATTTATTATGCAAACTTAGAGAAGTCAAAATATGAATTATGTACAAATCTACGTACTGGAGTTCTCAGCTAATCACTGCATCTTTGTGTCTTGTGGTTGAAGGGAACCAAAGTGCACAGAGTAGAAAACATCATAGTCCAGAGCTCAGCATATAAATTGTTTTTTTCCTCCTGTAAAAGACATCTTTTTCCCCTTAAAATTAAATAACTTAATGACATCCTTTTAATGATTTTATTTTTTTTCCCTGTGCGCAGGTTGTTTCTCATCACCCACCACTGTTTTTGCCTCCCTTCACATCACATTCCCCCTGCAATGGGACATGTGGAGACTTGCAATGACTTCCTCAGGCTGGGGAAGATCACACACAGCTGGTGTCTGATTCTTCTCCTTTTCCTGATTTTCCTCACCTGTTTTTTTCTCTGTCCTTGCATTTCTTGGCTTTCCTGGTGGGATTTCTCACTGTGATTGTGAGCCTGTGGACTGCCTTGTACTTATCAAAGGCATTTATCTCCACACATCCTTTAGGCTTTGGAAGCATCCTAAAGCATGCTGATGTTCTTGGGGTGGTGAGAGCTCCAAGCTTAGACTGAGACTTGAAAGACATCACAGAAAAGGAGATTGTGGTCCCAAGGATTTTCAATCCATGACTCTTTTGCTAATTAATAGCACCTCAGTGGCCATCTCTCTGTCCTGTCAGCAGGAAGGTGTTCAAAACCCTCTGTAGCTTTTCAGTGCCATATTTCCCTGTGTGCCTGTTGGAATTAACATGGAATTACATTGTGTGGAGAAACCTTTTTGCCCTCCATGCTTGTGACAAGGAAAGGAAATTTCAAGGAAAGGAAGGGAAATTTCAAGGAAAGGGAAAAAAATTCAAGGAAAGGAAATTTCAAGGCAAGGCAAATGCAAAACAAAAACTTCCATTTATTTTTGCCTGTGGGATTTTTATGATGCATTAGCACAGAAAATGGACAAGCTCTGTGGGGTTACACACAAGGAGAGGATTCTGAAACTAATTAATTGGTAGATCTGAATCTTCTGATTGTGTAAGGCTGGGATGTTCTACTGCTCTGGTTGAGAGCTGGAGCTGGATTTTCTGTAATACAAAGAGTTCTCAAAGGGATTTGTCTAAGAAAATAAGACTTACTTCCCCTAAATTTAGCAGCCAAAAGGTCAGGCATTCTGTCTGACCTACCAACCCAAATTCAGTCATCCCTGACTAAATAGTTATTAAAATGGGTGGGATAAACTGCCCTTTTGGAATTTTTTCTGTGCATTGAATACATGTAAAAGGAGACCAGACTTTATATGAACAGAGACTGGACACCTCTGACAGCCTCAATTGTCCAAAGCTTGGGAGGGAAATACAGTCTTGAATCTTGGAGAAAAATCCCTTTTTGAAAGAAAAATCTGGGCAAAACTTTAATTTATCAGATCCTTAGTAGCTTTTTAGCAGAGTAAATGAATGCCTTGCTGAAGCTGTATCCACATTCAAGCCCAAATCAAGGATGTTTTTGCTTATGGAATGAAATTTGACCAAAAGATAAATACTGCTGAACCTGTGCAGCTGAAAGAGGAAAGCTTCAGGTTGTTTTCTGGAAGACTCAAGCTCAAAGCAGGAGCTCAAACCCTGCTGAATGTACATTTTACTCCATGCCTTTGGCCACCAGCCCAGTGGACATATGGAAAAAGCTGGTAGGTGCAATTCATTAGGAAACAGAGGATGGGACTTGTGAATGTGGAAACCAAAATACTGAGGTTCTGTCTGTGAAATCAGAGTAGGTTTTTAGAAGTTTTGGGATTTTATTCTGGGTGGGGTCATAGATCTTTCCCCAGATAGATTCCTGTAGAACTGGGAAATAAAACATGTCCAATGTGGTTTTGTGAGGAAGATGGTTCTTGCAGACTCCCAAAAGGGAAGGAAAAAGCCTTGTTAAATACTTTTACATCAGCTTCCTAATTGGCTTTGTCTCATTACCAAAGGCCCCTGACTGCTCTTTTCACTCAGGCACGTGGGTGTGTGCAGGAGGTAGAACAACTTGTTTGGATTTTTGTTTCCTTCTCCATCCTTTTGGAAGTCAACAGCTCCAGAGGAGAAGGATTTTTGCACCAGTTTAGCTGTTACCTCTTTGTAACCTGAATTTCACTTCTAAGTCAGGTCATGGGACTTAAACCTGCAGTTTCAGAAAACCTGGTGGAAATTACAGATTTTGTGATTTGGTCCCTTACAGCATCCCATTAGTCTTGAAAGTTCAAACAAGCCTGCACCAGGGGGAGAAATAATTGCAGAAGAACTGAGCTGGAACATCAGATGGAGATTGGAAAACAATCAAAATAAGTTAAAAATACCTTCAGCAAAGACAGCTACAGGCTGACGCTTGTGAAAAGCTGAGTTCCTTTCTCATCAGGGATTCTCACTATTATTTTTATTTATTGCTTTTGACACCTGGTCTATCATATCAAAAAATCTTCTGGCTCTGCAGCCTCCTGACAGATGCAGTGTGCAGCAAATGCCTTCCCAATGCATCTGCCTCTGTCCTAGCAACAGGCTCAGGATGCAACCAAATCCCACTGTAATCAGGGCTGGACAAGTTGAAGGATGGATAAGATGGATGCAGTGATGGCTGCTGAGAGGATGAGGCTGAAAACTGTGTCTAGGAGACTTAAAGACTGGCTGCAGTAAATAAAATATGCACAGCAAGTGGAACAGATAATGTCAGTTCAAATCTTATTTATCTCATCAGTAGGAGCTCTGTGAGTTTGTTGCTTTCTCTTTTTTTGCTATTTTTTGTTCAGGATGTCTCTCATTAACCTGCTTTTCCTTGGATTTGTTTGTGCCCAACTTTGGCAGCCAGCCAGCAGAAAGCAGGGCTTTAATTTCACAAACTGTAGATTGCGTCCCAGTTATTAAACCATATTTGTTTCTCTCTTTCCAGGGTTTTGTTTTAGGCTTGTTTTTCTTTTTTTTTTTTTCCTCTCCCTCCCTAGCTCTATTTTTTTTTTTAATTTTTATGTTATTTTGCTTCTCTTATTCCCACCAAGAGAAAACAGCATTGAGATTTAACTCTTGGGATGCCCCAAAGAAAACTGCCATTCCAGGTGGGTCAGGTGCTGCTCTGGAAAGGCTCCTGACCAAAGGGGTCCCTGGCAGTGCCAGGGGCTGTGGCACAGTGACAGGAGCTGCCTGGGGCTGAGGGAGCCATTGCAGGGCTGTGCTGGTGAGCTGTGATCCATTGATGTTCTGGTCCATGGGGTGAGGGATACTTTGATAGTGCAGTGACTTTTGGACACTTTGCAGTCAGTGAATGAGGTTTTAAGCAGCAGGAGGTGTCAGAACCCAGGAAATTCCTCTGGCTGCCCTGGAGGGCTCAAGCCCCTGCCTGCAGTGCTCAGAGACCTTGGCACAGAGCCCAAGACCCCTGTGCTTTTGATCTTGACCCATGGAAAAACAATTACCAACCTTTAAATGAAGAATTGCAAGTCAAAAGAGTTTAAGTAGAATAATAGTTAGTTTGTCACAAGGTGAAAAATAGATTTTTTGGGGTTTTTAAAATGGGGGTTCAAGGGGCAAGACGGAGGGATCTGGGTGTGTCCAGCCTTTCTCCCTCTTCTTCTTGGCCTCCATCTTCTGCTGTGATGGTGGCACTTTTGGATTGGTTTAGAGTAGAAGTTCACAGTCTAACATAGGTGATAGGTATGGGGAAGTTATTGTAAATATTATACATGTAGTTTTTAGTAAAAAAAGTTAACACCAGAGTGCCTCTGTCTGTCCTGCTGAACGGACCTCAGCACCCAGAGAAAGAATTTTATAGCTAAGATACAATAAACAACCTTGAAACCAAGAAATTAAGAGTTCTGACTCCTTCTTCAATGGCCAGGCTGGGAAAAGTGACTTTCTAACACATCTTGGGGTCACAGCGACCAGCAGAGATTCCAAGAAGGAGTTACATCCATACCCCCTCCTTTCTCTCTCTAACCTACAGTGGTTTACTTGCTTGCTCAACCTTTACGCATGGTCAGTGAAAAAATAATAAAAAACCTTTCCCAGGAGATCTTTCCAGAGCAGATCTGAAGCTCCCCTTGCACAAACCCCTCCTTTTCTGAACTCTCAAGGAGCACCTCAAAGACAAGTTGTCTAAACTTCAGTGTTGTAAATCTCCCCCTAAGCAGGAACCAGTTTTGCAAACACAGACTCACAGTTCTGCATCTTGGAGTTTGAAAGGGAGTTTTAGGCATCTGTGTCCTTATTTTAAATAGCTCTTGTGACTGCTGGAGCATGGACCTGCAGATAGGAGCAGCAGAGCTGAATAATCCACATTCAAATTTGGGCTCAGGCCAAGTTACCACTGTGAAAATTCTGGTTGCACAACTCAGGCAGAGCATTTGAACAGTGTTTGGGAGAGGGGCTTTCATTCCATGAGCTTCAGCAGGAGCCAGTGATGCCCTTCCTCACCCATGGCTTGGAATGGGACAGCTTTGAAACTAAAGGGATGCTCTGAAACTAAAGGGATGCACACTGAAGGCAAAGAGTTCTGTCTTGCTCATAACAAGATTATCCTGGATCTCTAGAGATGTGTTTTAGCAGAGGATATAGTAATTTTATTTTTTTTTAATTGTCCATTTCTTCACTAAGTATCATCAACATTCTGTAACTATGCAATATCTGAAAGTTCTGGAAAACATCTCAATTCTGCTGCTGGCAAGAAAAAGAAAGTATCAATCCATTGTGCTTCACCCAGAGATGTCTCTTTTCCCCATGGAGGTGCAGAGATGGCTCATTCAGTCAAGAGATATTGCTCAGAGGTTCCCAATCCATCAACCTGGCATAGAGAAGATGGATGGCAGATTCTTTTTAAAGACATGTTAGTGTACACAAGAACTCTGAGAACTGTATTTCAGATTAACCCATAAAAAAAAAAGGACAAAAAAAAAAAGACAGGGATTGTAAGAGACAAAAGTCCCCCTCTAATTTTCCCTATCACGAAGTCTAGCTAACATTTCTAGCACAGCTGCTATCCTAATTAAAGCCTAGGGTGTTTTAAAGCACAGGCAGAAAAATACCATTATATGCTATTTCTAGTCTCAACTGCACAGTCTCCACTGAACCCTTGCCAATCCTATGGGAAAGAAGAGACACAGAGAGATTTGGGCCCAGACATTCGTTGTGCTCAGGCTCTTAAGCCCCCACTGAAATGGTGTCAGTGAGGATCCAGGCTGGAGGAAATCACAAGCTACAGAAAGGTCATTTCTGAGTACAAAAAAGGTTTCTGTCTAAAGCCTGCTCCCACTCCTTACAAATCCCTTCTGTGTTTCAGGACCTGTTTGTGTTTGCTGGCCTTTCCCTCCCCATCCATTCCCCAGTTCACTCCTGAGCTGTGAATTATTGGTGTCCCCTCGGCAGAGCGGGTGTGGGCACCAGATGGTGCATTGCTCTTGGGCTGGCAGGGGATGCAAAGTTGAATTTCAATGTCACTGAGCAGCTAAATGACTGAGGGCTCATCCAGACACACTTTAGTCACTGGTCTGAAGATATTGAAAGTGGGCTCCCACAAACTCTCTGAGAAGGAGCTGCAATTTCTTCACTCTTGCCTTGAAACCTCAATACAGAGGCTTCAATCTGGTACCTGCACTTGTTTTCTAAGTCACTTTTTACATTCTCAATTGTCCTTTAAACATCAGGCCAGCCCTTCTTCAAATGTATCTTTTGTTTGATTTATTTTTTTTAAAAATTCTTTTTGCCTTGCTGAAGCTAACAGTATTGTTGAAGCAAGAAAATACTGTCAGAGAGTTCCCAACTATTTACCTTTTTTTCCTTTTACCCAAATGACTGGGTTCATAATAGCTTTCATCTTAGTGAAAGCAGCTCTGGGTATGAGTGTATCTCTGTGGTTTGGATGTTATCCCATTTGCATGTGGCAATAGTTAAAGTCTGTGCCACTTGCATCCAAACAGCTCTCTGACTTTAAATTCTAGGACTGAATTCTCTTTATCTGCCAAGATGATGAGGTCTAGCTCTATCCTCCTGTTGGATAAAACACTTTTATCCAACATTTTGGGAAATTCTCATCTTTGTTCTTGAAAAAAATATCCAGCATATTTTAGTTCTAGCAGCATGAGATCTCCTTCATAGGCCATGCAGATGAAAGTCTTTTTGTTTCTATGTATAACAGAGAGCTGTGTAAAAAGCCAGACAAGAAATCAAGTTTCTCTCTGGTCTGCAGTGGGTAGCAGAAAGGACCTGATTTGGTTTTTATTTGTGAGAATATTAATTCAGATCACTTACTGCTGAGATCTCAGAGACTCAGAAACATGAAATGCCATTTTTGACATAAGAATATTGTCTTCCTACTTTTATTTGCCTGGTTTTGCTTGCTGAAGACATCCTAACCAGTGCTTTTAACATTCCACTCATGCAAATCTTCCCATCAGGCTTCAGCAGCACCAAAGTAGGTCGAATTTGTGCTCTTATGTGAGGAATTCCTATTCCTCCTTTCCTACCTAGAATCTTCACATTGGTGTACAGGCAATTAAAGATTTTCTATTCCTCCAACTCTCCTGGTACCTCAATTAATCTGGTTCTCAACATCTTGATTTTGTGCTAAATTAGTGCTCCCTGTCCTTTCTTTTTCTCCTCCTTTTGGCTATGAGTGCTCAGCCCCTCCTCTCAGTGCCTTCCCCTCCGCTGGAATGGATTTTCTCCAAGCAGCACAGCCTTGAGCTCACACAGAATGACCAATATCCCACAAAAATCACAGATATTTAACACAGTCCCACAGCAATTTCATGTCCAGAATGTCTGACCCCAGTGTGAGTCCAGACTTGTGTGTTCAAGTGAGTTATTTATCCTAAGGCTCACCAAACATTGTCCAGTGGGTTCAACAATCAAGTCTTGCTGTTTTTTGGGTTTTTTTTGGAATGATCTAATCAGTCCTAGGATGGTCTTTCATGGTGGGATGTTGGGGTGACCTGTGCAGGGTCAGGACTCAGTGTTCCTTTTGGCTCTACTCCAACTCAGGAGAATCTATGATTTCTTGGGGAAGAGCCTGAGAAAGGATCTCTCTTTTCTTTGCATTTTTTTCACCTCTCCCCACCTCTTTTTTTTTTTTTTTTAATTTTTAATAGATATACACAATTTTCTTTTAATCTATGCTCTGAGTACATTCTCAGTCCCATGCAGATCCCTATTCCATTCTACTAATTGGATCATCAGAGATAATTTCCTACATAACAGCCTAAGAGACTCAAAACAACTGAACATTTCCAGTTAAGTGAAAATTATTCTGTTTTCCTTCTGTTTGGAGCTCTCATTCTCAGGACAGTAATTATACATTAGGTCACCAAACCCTCCTGGTGCTGAGTGTCCAGTTGGGTAGTTCTGGTGTCAGCTCTTTGGTGAAGCTCAGGGAACTTTGTGCAATACTAATATTATGGAATCCTAGAAGAGTTTGAGTTGGAAAGAACCTTAAAAATCATCCAGATCCAACCCTCCTGCTGTAGGCAGGGACACTTTCCATTATCCCAGATTGCTCCAAGCCCCATCCAACCTGACCTTAGGCATTTCCAGGGATCCAGGGGCAGCCACAGCTGCTCTGGGCACCCTGTGCCAGGGCCTGCCCACCCTCACAGGGAAGGATTTATTCTAAATCTCTAATCTAAACCTCCTCTCTGTCAGTTTGAAGCCATTCCCCCTTGTCCTGTCACTCCAGACCTTTGTTAAGAGTCTCTCTCCATCTTTCTTGTAGTCTCTTCAAGAACTGGAAGGTCACAATTAGGTCACCCTGGAGCCTTCTCTCTTCTCTTCTCTTCTCTTCTCTTCTCTTCTCTTCTCTTCTCTTCTCTTCTCTTCTCTTCTCTTCTCTTCTCTTCTCTTCTCTTCTCTTCTCTTCTCTTCTCTTCTCTTCTCTTCTCTTCTCTTCTCTTCTCTTCTCTTCTCTTCTCTTCTCTTCTCATTCCCAACTCTCCCAGCCTTTCCTCACAACAGAGCTGTTCGATCCCTCTGATCAACCTGGTGTCCTCCTCTGGACCTGCTCCAGCAGCTCCATGTCCTTCCTGCGCTGGGGAACCCAGAGCTAGATGCAGCACCAAAATTTGAATTCCCTTAGTGGAGCCTCCACCTTCCACTGTGGAAACACTGCAGAGATGGGAAGAGTTTTGTGGGGCTATGAGTCATTGTGTTGTCAGGACATTCACCCAACCACCTCCAAACTCAGCTCACAAAACTCAGAGTGGACCCTGGTCCCTCTGTTCCCTTCCAGAATGAGATTTTTGACTCTGCCTACTCAGGGATAAGACACCAGTGCTGAGTCCCAGCAAAAGGTCCAGTCAAGCAAGGTGCTGACTCACCCAAGGGCTGCCAGCAGCAGAGACTTCCCTTAAAAACTCAGTATTTTAAAAGCAGATGAATAATGAACTCGGAGCCACATTTCTGCAGCTCAATGGTGACATCCAGTGACTGGCTCACTTATTCCCAGGTGTGCATTCCATAGGGGCAGCCCAGCCCTGCTCCCTGGCTACGGGGATGGCTCACATGTCTCCTGCAATCACATCGTGTTCGTGCTGGAAAATGCTTTAAAACGAAATCCCTGTTCAGATTTGCATAATCACTTAATTGCAGGGCCTCACATCTCTTTTGTTCCCATTGAGCAGCTCGCTGCAGCCAGTGCTGTGTCCCAGACCTGATGTACCTGGAAAAGGGTTTAGCTCAGCTGATGAAGAAATCCCAGCCTTTTAGCAGGAATGTCACCAGCAGCAGCTGACAGGTAACTGCCCTGTGACCTGGAGTGATCTGGAATATTTTAGTTGTTATTTTGCATTTTGCAGTCGCATCATGGCCAGCCTGAGGGTGTGGGGTTTGGTGGGGGCCTGTTTGGACAGAGAAAAAAAGGGAGGAAAAGCAGAGGAAAAGACTGAAGTGCTGGAAAGGAGCAGGAAAAAACAGGCATGAAAAGGAAATGGATGGAATGACAGGGAATGGCAAAGAAAAAAAAAAAAGAAAGAAAATGTATGGAGGGAAAGGTATGAAAAGGAAGCTGAGGGAGAAGCAGAGATGAGGAGGAGGAGGAAGAGCTGTCCCAGTCTCAGGGAGGAATGGTGTCATTAAGGGAACTGGTGCAGCAGAGATGGCGTGTGCTGAATAACTCTGTCAGTGCAGCAGCATCCGGCTTTCCACAGTGATAAATGTCACATGTCTTTGCTGACACTTGATAAAGGTTCTGTCTATCAGCAGAGCCAGCCAGCAGGGCCAGCTGGCTGCAGCTTAACCTTCATCACTGCTCTTTCAAAGAGAAGTCCCAGAATTTTCCTCTGTTTCACCACTCCCTCTTCCCAGCCCATTCACCCTGCTCACCTCAGTGCTTTCTGGCACTCAGCTTTAAAAAAGACCATGAGCAGCAGAAATAAAACTGTCTGACTTAGCCAGCCAAGGAGAGACAGTCTGGGGCTGGGCTCATCCAAGCGAGGCTCTCGAGTAGGATGGAAAACATGGAAAAATCATGGAAATGTTAAAATAATAGGAAAAAAAAAAAAGAAAATTAATAATCTCACCCTTTAAACAAGGCTTGCAGCTAGTGAGCCATTGAGCCAGGCAGTTCCTCAGCCTGTGTTAAAGGGTGGGTGCTGATTTACACCACAAGGATTTGGCCCTTGTCCTGATTTAACCCCAGCTGGCAACAGAGAACCACAGAGCTGCTCACTCCATCCCCTGCTACCAGAGTGGGACTGGGAGATTTGGAAAAAAAAACCAACAAACTCATGGATTAAGATAAGAACAGTTTAATACCTGAAACAGAGTAAAATATTATAAAAACACTACTACTACTACTGCTAAAAATAATAATAATGATAATAATGAACAAGAGGAGGAGAGGATTAAAACCCAGCAAAAACAAGTGTTCTTCACCACCCTGCCCAATGCCCACCCCATCCTTGAGCAGTATCAGCCCCTTCCAGCCAAATCCCCTCAGTTTCTGTGCAGGACAAGAAGCTCTGGGTGTGGAATGTCACTGGAATGTCCCTTTGGATAGTTTGGGTCAGCTGTCCTGCCCATCCTCCCTCCCAACTTCTTGTGCACCTCCTCATTGGCAGAGCACGAAATGCTGAAAATCCTGGATTTAGGGAATCAACTGCAACCAAGCCATCAGTTTGTTATCAATATTCTTCTCATATTATCCCCAAAATGCAGCACTGGCCCAGCCACTGAGAAGAAAATTGACTCTGTCCCAGCCAATGTCTCATGTGCCCACAAGGGGAGAGGAACATGGCGACAAAGGCACTGAAATACCAGATCAATTAAACTGTCATTATATACTTAAATAAACTTTGGATTGGCTCTGAGAGCACTGGGAAGTAACTAGAGTCATAATACTTCCCATAGGGGAGGCCCAAACTTCTTTTAAAAATGCAAACATGCTAAGCCATAATTGGAAAGTGCAGCCTGGCCACATTATTAGCTTCATTTTGGAGGTGAAGCCAAAAAGGGAAGGTTATTTGTCTAAGGTGAAAAATCAGCAAAAAGCCCAAGTGCAAAAATAGTAAAGCAGCTGGTCAGCCTGGAATCAGGAGAGGCAGCAACATCTGAGCTGCACAACAACATGATCCAATACAAACCACCTGAATTGCAGCTATTCAGGAAGTGAATTATTCAGAGAGGATAAGAATAAATCACACATTAGTACATCAGGTTAATATGGCAGCAAATAACAGGAGAACAGGGTTATTTAGGATATATATAAATTCTTGTCAAGTGAGGTCATTTTTTTTTCTCCCTCTGGGCTCAATGAGACAAACATTCAGTCAGTTCTGAGCATCTCAGCATCAACAATGTATTGACAACTTGGAGGGAGCTCAAAGAACATCTTCAGAGATGATTTAGGGACTGGAGGGATTGATTTACAAGGAAAGATTTTATGCTCTAAGTGGAATAGATTCATCTCTACTATAATTCCATTGATGTCAAAGGGCCAAGTTTTGCCCTCAATTACAACAGTGTAGATGTGGCAAAACTTCACTGGAGTAAAAATGTAAGGTCATGATTAGGGGAAAAAAATGGAAAAGGAATATTGTTAGATTCTGGACATATTACTGTGGAGAAACAGTAGAAACTCCAGTGCTTGTGATATTAAAAATTAACCAAGATAATAGTATTGAACAATATTGTACAGAGACCTGCAGTGACAAGGGAAATAAAAATACATAAGTGCTATTTCCCCATATTTTTATTATGATGATGATTACTGTTATATGAAAGCAGGAATCCACATCTGAAATGAACTGCCTATTGCCCCTTTTAAACATAACATGTTTTAATATAGACAAAATATACCAGGGGAAAATCCATCTTTGGCAGAGCCACAGAAAATAAAGATGTTTTTTAAAGTATGTAATGGATAAAGCAAACCCTAACAAAAGTATCAACCCATTCCAATATAAATCAGCCAGGGATGGTAAAGCAGAGATGACAAACTGTTAATAACAATGGAAAAAAGGGAATTCTATTCAGCATCAGTTTGTAAACTGCAGCATAAAGAGATGGCTCTGAGGAAAGGTTTTAGAGGATGCCTGAAGTGAGCTTTAGATTGATTTGGAATTCAAAATATGAATCACAGAATCGTCAAGTTTTGATTGCCCCCAAATCCATCCAGTCCAACCTCTGACCAATCCCCACCTTGTCCCCAGCCCAGAGCACTGAGTGCCACATCCAGGCTTTCCTTGGGCACCTCCAGGGATGGGAACTCCAAGCCTCTATGGTATGGGAGGTTTGGAATTGGTTCTCCATGCCTGAACACCCTTTTGGTGAGGAAATTCCTCCTAATGTCCAACCTGCACCTCCCCTGGCACAACTTGAGACAATGTCCTCAAAGTCCTGTAACTTGTCCTCAGGAAGAAGAGACCATCCACCTCCTGTCAGGGAGCTGTAGAGAGTGAGAAGGTCTCCCCTAAGCCTCCTTTTCTCCCGAAAAAGAAGAACTCCAGCTTCCCCATCTACTCCTCCTTACAATCTGGTTTAGTCCTCTGGAATCCCAGAATTTCCCAATAGGTTGTTTGCTGTAGGAGGGCAGAACTATTACCTCTACTCTTTTATCTCTGAGACAAAAATAACATCTCTAGCAGATAAAAAAACTCTGATGATTTTTGGAAAAGCAAGAGGACCTGAGCAGGTTTCAGAGTGTTTTTGTGTCTAGGTTTAGAAATAAATCAAGGCAGCTGATGTGCGCGGAGTGTGAGGAGGAAGTGAGGCACAGGAATAGTTGTGTCTATCACAGTTGAGATCTGGAAGATAAGAGGCATTAAAATTCTATCAAAAAGACAGAATTTGCTCTCAAGCAGCCAGCTCTGTGTATGAGCATCCCCTCTGACTGCAGGAGGAGGACCTTTTCCAGAGGGAAGAATCCACAAGTGCTAAATTCAGTCCATGAGTTGTTGCCCCTTCCTACCCCACCCAGCCCTCCAGGAATGTAAAATAGGGCTGTGCATGGTCCCAGCCCCACTCCCCTGGCCAGGGACTGATAAACAAGGCTGGTAAAGAAATATTCTAAAAAAAAGAGGTGCACTAATTGGAAAAGAGCTCTTAAGGAAATGCAGAATGAAAAAAGGGAGAGAAGGGAGAGAAGAAAGAGAAAGAAGAGAAGACCAGGCTTACATGGCATGGAGATCTCCACAGAGAGAGGATAAATCAGCTGAAAGATTTTGGCAAACAGCCAGCTGGGAAGTTGATCTTGCTGGGACACAACCTTTGAACTGAAAACTGCTGATGGCAAGGAAGGTGAAGAGATCATTTAAGTTCACCAGTAGATGAACAGCAACTATTATAGACCAGTCTGGGTACTTTAAATCAAGATCAAGAGACAGTTTGGAAGATATCTAACCCATAAATACAAATAAAAGTCATAAATAATATGAAAATTACAGTAACAGGATGGTCTGATAACAATGTGACATTAAAAATAAAACTTGCTATATGGGATTACAAGTTACTTTGGATTGCTAATTTATCCTGACATAAATGCAGTGAAAATAATGGAAGAGCTAATAGAGGAACCAATTAATAAAGAATTAAGGGATAGGAATAGAATTAATGACTGTCAACATGATTTTATGGAAAATAGGTTTTATCAAATAAGCCTGATTTAATTATTTGGGGAGATTCCAAGTTGAACTGATAATCACATTGATGGGCTTGGCTTCAGCAAAGCCTCTCTGACTCAGTATCATAAAATGTTTCTGATTCTAAAACTTAGAGCTACACTAATAGAAAAGCGACTAAACAGATTAAAAACAGACTAAACTTGGTGAGATCAGCAAGAACCAATTAGTGGGGCTTTGCCACAAGCATTTTTTCCTTGGAAATGTATACATATTTCTATGTATACACCTTTGCAGTGGGTACTATGAAATATCTCTAGCAAGGACCCCCAAATTAATATCAGTATACACTCACCCTTGCCAAAATGTGTCAATGCAGCAAAGTTTGAGGAAATGGCATGAGAGGGTACTTCTAGGTTGGATTTTTCTGACAGGTCCATGTAATAAAATATCCAGCCATCGTGGGGGCTGTTCTGGTGTCCATGTTCAGAGCTGACCTGGGATGGCAAGAGAGGAGATATGAAATGGGCTTGGACACAGAACCCTGACACTCCAGATCCCCTTTCCTTCTTTGTCCTGGATCCCACTGCAATGTCTTGTGTGCTGCTGGAGGCAGCTGCCTGAATTCTGGATTTGCTGATGTCTGCTCTTATTTTTCCAGAGCCACGTCCTGCTGTCTGCCCTTAGATCCCCATGCCCTGATTAAACCCCTGGCATCTGCTGACAGCCACATCTTTACCAATCCTACCAACAACTGTGTTTAACTCAGAACCTTAGAACCTTGGTATAACTCAAAGCCTCCTCCTTTGTGTTCTTTCTGATCACATCCCAAATAATTCTCCACACTCAAACAGCAGAAGCAGGCCACTATTTTCTAGAATCCATACAACCAGAGACCTTTCTGAGGGTGTTTTCTGCCCTTCTCTTTTGTCCTCCTGGTAGATCTCTGTCAGGTTCAATATAAAAAGCACTCTCAAAGGAACAACAAGCACATATATTTCCCCCCCTCCTTTACAGATCCCCACCCACAAATAAGTGGAATGCTTTTAGTGCACTTAGTGTTCTCAGATTATGTTAAAATATACCAAACATACACTGTTCTAGTCTTTCATGAAAACTTTAAATTGCTATTTCTGGGCTCAATTCAACCCTTGCCTCATTCTGTGATAAAAGGACTTAAAAGCACTGTTCTAGAATAGAATAGGCTTTGGGTTTTTTATAGAGTTTTTCACATTCCCAGTATCCCAAAGGGCTTTACAAAGCACCGATGTAGAGACTGGAAGCACAGTCAGCGTAGGCAAATGCAGCATCCATTATGTGCTCAGGGATGGCTCAGGCACCCAGCACCCAGCCTTATGTAACAGCAGAGGGGCTGGAAAGGGAGGGCAGCATCACTTGGACCCCAAAATCCCTTCAGTGGGCCACAGGGATGGCTGGGAGGCTGGAGGAGGAGGTGGAGTGAAGCAGGGGAGGCAGGGAAGTGTGGCAGGGGCTGTGTTTGAAGCACTCAGTGGCACTGATGTGCACCTGGGAGAAATCAGGATAGGAGAGCTTTCCTGGGCTGGTGGAGGCAATCAGCACCTGGGTGTGGGAACATCCTTGCTGGATAAAGGGTTAGCAGGCAAAGTGTGTCCAGGATGGAGTGGTGAGGGTGGGAACAGCTTCTCTGTAGTTGGGGCTGAGGATGAGGTGTGGGAGAGGCACAAGAAGATGGAAATCCTGCATTTGCTGCATGCCTGAGGAAGGAGGATGCCCAGTCCCTGTGCTTGAACTGTGTGCAGGTTATTTGTGCATCTGAGCAAGCGTGGAGTGAGAAATAATTCCCTCTGCATGGCAGGGAAAGCATTGCTCTGGAGACACTCATTGTCACTGAGGTACATGGAAACAACTTCAAATAAACAAATAAAATCAAAATAATTCACAACCAAACCAATGGCCTGAGCTAATGAACAGCAGGGTGGCCACTGTGACAGCCAGTGAGGGAATTCACAGAATCACTGGGTTGGAAGAGACTTTCAAGATCATCGAGTCCAAACCATTCCCTAGCAGCTCAACTCAACCCTGGCACCAGTGCCACATCCAGGCTTTGTTAAACACACCCAGGGATGGGGACTGCACCACTCAGGGGAGAGTTACAGCTCTGGTGAACACCTTGGGGATGGGGTTACTACAGGAACAAGAACCATGTCCCAAAGCTGCACCCACGCACACAGGGGAGGTCTCTCCACCCAGGCCACCCAGAAGGTCACAGCTTTTCACCCAAAGGGTGACTCAGGAGGAAAATAATCCCTCACCAGGGCTGTGAGGACTCCCAGGTCTGGGGAGCCTCCATAGGATCCATGCCAGTCCCCCAGGGTGTTTCCCTCTCACAGAACTGCTGGTCTGAAGAAAATCACAGAGGATTAAAAAACGGCTTTTCAGTAGGACCACCAGGTTAGGCTCATGCTCACCCATGTTCACAGCCCAGGAAAGAGAAGAAAATATAAACTGAGCTAAACTTCCTGGAGAGCACGTGGCATGGAACAGCACAGGTCTGTTTGGAACTGGGATTGCTTGATGTCTGCATCAGAGTGATTCAGAAAGAACACATATCATTTTACTTCCCCCCAGTCCTTTGTTCCTTTCAAAGTCTGGCTTTTTAGGGACTCAGCATTAAAAATAAATGAGAATTTCCAGCTAAAGATTTTTTTTTTCAGTGCATCACAAGGCATTCATTTAAATGTAGAATATTTTTAAAGATGTAAACACCTAATGGAAGTTACTTACTCTGATGGAAATGGATCTGTTTTAATGTCAGGGTTTTCACTAGAAAAGGAGTTTAAATCATATCAGGGAAAAAAACAGACCACAAAGCATTTTGTAACTTCTCCTTAAACACAAATAAAACAGAAGAATAAATTTTAAACACTCCCTCTTCTGTCTCTTTTCTGAAGAGCTGTAGACCAAGCCATGCTATGAGGTGGTGAGGACTGAGAAGACTTGAGTTAGAAATAATAAATGATAACACCCTGCAATGCCATGGAGGTTTGTGCATAAATCAGGAGAACCTGGTGCAGGAGGCAGAGACACCATCATGGCTTTTCCTGGGGATAAAAACCTTATTTCAGATGGAAGGGTAGGAGGGCTTTATGTTTTATTTCACCTGACCAAGATAGGTGGTGAAATTTTCCCATGTGGATCCAGAGATCAGCAATGCCTGCTACATAAATGCTGTGGGAAATACCACACCACACTTCCATGACACATCCTTGTGTTGCCCCCTCCCTAACCCCTCAACAGGACTTGTTTTTAGGCAGAACTCCGTGAGAGAAATTTTGGGTTGTGAGGTTTATAAAACCTGTGCTTGTTCTTGCTTGTAAAACCATCCAGATGTTCAGCTGCAGCTCCTCCATCGGGCTCCACACGACATTTGCTTCTCTCCCAGATATCCCATGAATTATAGAGAAGTGTTTGCTGCAGGCCAGAGAGAACAAGTGTATGTGATGCTGCTGGAGCCTTGGCTTCCCAGAGAGGCCTGGGAGGGGAACAACTCAGTCCCTGTGAGAGAGAGAGGGGACAGACAGGGAGGATTGTCACTATAGAGTGCCACACAGTACAATAATACACAACTCCATCAGAAGGGTGAAAGAGAGAGATTTTGTTAAACCAACGTAGCTTTTATAGTTCTTCCAGATACTGACACCCATCTAACACATATACGGTGCCCATTGGCCATAAAAGAGAAACAAAGTTCTCAGTAGACACCCAGAGAGCCACGTCACTCTTGAGCCACCCAGAGTCCACATCACCCAACTTTCTCTCCTTCCTCTGGTCTCCAGGGTAATGACCTTAGTGTTCCTAAAGGAGAGATATGGGGCTTCTCTTTATCTTCAGGAGACCCTTGCTAGCTCACAGGGGCAGCACAGAATATCTTTCCCACAGAGGATGGCACAGGTCCCAGGGGCATCCTTTGAGAGGCAGAACATTACAGCACTCCATAAAGGAGATCTCTCAATCCAAAACATGTTAGCAGAAAGACTTTAGCAGATCATCCTGCTATTCTATGATCCTACAGAGATTCATTGGAAGAGATTTTAAAGCCACATTCCATCACATTCCACATCCTGCCATGGCAGGGACATCTTCCACTATCCCAGGTTGCTCCAGCCTGGAATTGGGCACTTCCAGAGATCCAGGGGCAGGCACAGCTTCTCTGGACACCCTGTGCCAGGATCTCACACCCTCAAAGTGAAGGATTTATTCCCATTCTCTAAATCCAAACACTCCCTGCCATTCCCAGCACAGTTTTCCTTTCCTCCCATCCCAGCCTTTGGTCCAGCCATCCACTACAGAGCAGCTCTGGTTTTCCTGAGCTTGGGGTGGGTGACAGCAAAGGCAATTTCTGAAGCAAGAGTAAAAAGATTAAAGGGTAGGAAAACAGCAACATTCCTATCTAAAAGGACTGGTGGACAGCAAGTAGATAAGCCTTAAAAGCAGGAAAATGTCTCCAGACTAAAGTAAATAGTAAGCTCTAAAAATCTACCTCTAAGAGATTATGTAGGTGGAACTTTACAAAAGAAATCTCTGGGTTTACCCCAGTGTGAGCCTTTGCTTTGAATCATTTGCCAGGCACTCGAAAGTTTAATATCAGCTTTTGATACAGTATTTTTCTAAAGTGATTTTGAAGATTATATAGAGGGAAAAGGTAAAAATAAACCTGAATGGGAGGGTTTTGTTACAAAACCAGTTTTATAGCCTGACAGAAAATCATGAATGCCTTGGTTAAGAATGAAGCCCTGGCAGGATTGGATATCGTTTCTAAACTTGCAAAGTTTTTAGTGAACTGTCTAAAATACCAATGTGCTGCTGCCGAGATAGGCAGATGGAAATGAGCTGATAAGCCAGAGACAAAGGAAATATCTTCAAATAACCTTTCAGAGAGACATCATTTAATGAACAAAGCAAAGAGATGGACTTGGAGCAAAGTACTGAACCAAATACCTGTTGGAGAGCAACACAAAGGGGCTGTTTCACAAAGAATTTGGAGATGTTGGAATTTGCTCAAATTTCTTTAAAAATTATCCATGACAGATTGGACAAGGCAGGAAAAAAGCATGACAAAATGAAGTTCTAACAGTGTCAGTAGCTGATGGAGATCTAATAACCTGGCTTTTCTGGATGAGTGGCTAGAAAGGATCTCATCTTTTCTTCACTTCTAGAACCAAAACCAGCACTTTATAACTGACAGTTTTCAAAACATTCTTGAAAATTTATGGGCATTTGTTACACAGGGATCTCACTGTGGAAATGCTTTTTCTTTTTGAGTGGTTAACATCAGCTCCCCCTCGTATTTGTGCAAACAAAGCCCTGTAGAGTGTATGTGCAGCAAGAGGGAACTAATACAGGTCCATTCCAATGATTTTAGTGCTACTGATTTATGCTGGCTAAAAATCTGGCTTTATTTCTCCACTGTCCTAAGTTTATAGATTTTTCACTCTGCACATTAGATTTTTCCTACAGTAACAACTGAAAGATGAAACTTAAGCAGAGCTGGACAGAGACACGGGTAAAGCATAAAATTTGTGGGATTTGCAAAGGACATAAAAGCCCATTTACCCCCAGGTTATGCTGCTGAAATGGGCTGCAGACTCTGGAAAGAGACATTTTTCTTGCAAATACTTTACTTTGACTGCTCCAGCTAAGAAATACACTTAAATCTGAAGTAAACTCTGGTGGAATAAGCTATACCAGAACCTGTAATATATGTCCAGAGGAGATCTCCATCCCCCCAAACCAGGAGCATTTCCCTCCTGTGCCCTCCCTGCCCCGTCTGCGCTTCACCAGCTGCCCCTCAGAATAAAGTAATAAAAATTCAAATGAGTTTTCAGGAAAATATACCTGCAGAGGGGAGACACCTCCTGTCACTTTAATAACACACCAGGTTAATAATATTAAATCACTGCAGGCCAAGGAAATGTCACTGGAAATATTTAAGGCTTCCCACTCAGGAGTGATGAGACTTTAAAGCAGCTGGGAAAGGAGCAGAACTGGGTGGGAAGGACTGGTGAGGCTGATCCTGGCCTGCAGGGAAAAGCAATTTTGCAGAGCCTGTCTTCTCATTTAAAGGCTATCTAATATATTAAGAAAATAAAAGCTTATATAATGCTGGAATTGAAATACATGCTGGTGAAAAGGGGCAGGACAGCTCTGCAGGCAGCAGTCCCCAGTTTATCACCAAACCAGCATAAGATAGACAAGAAATGGGCCAGATTAACCTTTTGCTGTGCAGAGAGGTTGTTCCTCAACTAATATCAGAAGTGAGGATTTTACTGACATGCGAGTCACCATTGGAACTGGGCATATTCAGGTTTGGGTTTGTACCATACCTTGATCCACCAGGGCATTTTATTGAGGGAACCAGTCTTAAAACAAACACAGCAATCCAAAATACACAAACCTCTCCCAAGACAGATGGACAGCACAAGTTTAAGGCTGGCTGGGATTGCCAGAATGATACAAAGCTTTTTGACAGAGCTGTGGGATTTGTGTCACTTAAAAAAAAAATACTATTTCAATTTTTTTTTATTGATCCATAGATATAACTGGATAGTGTGAAAGTGGTCAGATCCTTAGCTCAGGAAAAAAACCAAAAACCTTCCCTGGAGCTGTTCTGATTTATACCAGCTAAAGGTAAAATCCTCTTCCATTGAAGATAATCCACATTTGTTTGGTTCTTGAGTTTGCGGGACAAATGATTCAGAAAGAAGAGGGACTGAAGCAGGATTGTGATTTGAAGGACCCTTGTCTCTCCTGCTGCTCTGCTTCTCTTCCCATCAGAAGGAAGCCTGGAGCACAAGAACTGCTTGTTCAGATTTCAGGTTGTCAGAAAAAACTTTATCCTTAAAAAGCCTCACATGATCCCAATGTGCTCAGATTCCATAAATGCAACTTTTACCTGGTGTAGTGAAAAAGCCCCATGTAGGAATTAGTAGTGTTACCACCAAAACCTAAAAATGGTGGTGAAGAGAAAGACTGTGACAAATGGGAGACTTCAAAGCCTGAAATAAAGAGATTCCAGCCCATGTTGTTCCTTCCTTGGCTGGCATCACACAGAGTTGTGCCAGCCACCTCCCGACCTCAGTGGAAAGAAATCTCCACACCAGAAAGAAAACTAGCAAATACAACTCCAGACTTAAAAAAAAACAACAAAACACCAACTCTGGAACCCAAACCACAAAGTCTGATTGCTACACCAGGCCAAATTATCAGAAAATAACCCAAAGAGAATTAGTGAACACATGGGCAGCACATCATTCTCTGGGAAGAGTCAATACAGCAGTTGTAGAGTGAAGTCATCTCTCACAAATCATTCCAGGCTCTTCCAAGTGATTAAGGAATATATCAATAGGGATGATTTAGTCAATGCAGAGCTCAGAAATTAAAAAACAAAACAAACCTCCCGTGGTAACATCTCAAAGCTCTTAAAGCAGCTCTGAGCTCATGGGATGAGAGAAGTTTTCTGGTTAAAGCACCTAAAAATCCAGGAATAAACATATTTAATATATTCATAATTGGGTTGGAAAAGAGGGTTGATAGAAAGAAAATGGAGTTTGTGGTAGACACAAAATAACTGAGCATAGTCAAATGTGAACCCGACTGTAGAGAATCACAGAATACTCCTGAGATAAGGATTCAGTGATGACAAATGAAATTCAGTGTTTGATAAGTGCTAAGTAATGTACACAGGGAAAATAAGCCAAACTCCACATTTCCAGTCAGGAATGGGATCTTGGAGTCTTTGTAATTACTTCTCTAAAATGCTAGTTTAGTGCTCAGAAGTGCTCAAAAAGGCAAACAGCATGCAGGAACTGCTGGAATATCAGAAAGAATGAATATGGAAAGAATGGGTTATACATCCCATTCTCTGGGGTACAGCACAGGAGGGAAGAACTACAGACCCTGAGCTCTCCACCATCCTCTGCTTCCCAGGGAATATTGCATCTTCCCATGACCCCAGCAACAAAACAATGTTTGTTTACGCAGTCTAAACATTGAAAATTGGTTTTGTACCCACTGGCCCTTTCCCTGTGTTGTTGTTGTGTGTCACAGCAGCACCCTGCTGGCATGAGCCACGAGGTGCCACCAGCACCAATGTCACTTTTTGTCATAATGGGCCAGATTCTCTGCAGGCAAAATCAATGGCATCCCCTCAGGGTCAATGGTGAGGGGCCAGTTTGCACCAGATCAGGAGGTTGCTAAATAAAATGATGCTGGACATTTCTTGAAATGAGCAGTTTTCCCTCTGATGACTGAGGAACAGGATCAGGTGGGTTTCATGTTCATCAAAACAGGGCAAATAAGGTTTTATTCTGTGTAATGCAGACATTTCTTTCAGTGAAAGAAAAAAAAAACTCTGCTTGCTTTTGTTTATTTGATGTTTCCCCTCCCTACTCAGCCCCAGAAGAGAAAATAAGCTGATAAAGTCTATAATAGCACTAGCACATGTATCAACAATACTGACATGTTTTCAGTTGAGTTTTCAGTTCATTCTATTTTCCATCTCACAATGAAATTCAGTTCAATTGAAAGATTCAATAGTAATGGGAAATAAGCTCTGGAAATTGCATAATCTACTTCTCAAAGACCCAGGAATTAACAAACAAACATACAGAACACACACAAACCGAAAGGACCCGCATTCTGTAAAGATGTAATAAGTCAATTAAATTCATGCTCAATGTGATTCTTGGCTGATGGGAGAACACAAAGAGAGAGGTCAGATCTTGTTTTCAAAAAGAAGCCTCATGAAAAAGGAAAGCAAATGGAAATGTCATTATTGAACATTATGATGAGAGATGAAAGGAGTCTCATCCAAGAAAAAAAAAACAGCTCCAAGGAGGTGAAATGTAAATTGTTCAGATAGGAAGGAAATGAAAGGAGATGTGATAAGGTCAGTGATGAGTAAACATGGGGGAGAGCTGCAACTCAGGTTCAGGTGATAACAGTAATAAATATGAGGGGGCCTGAGTGCAAAGCAGGTGGAAACCAGCAGAGTTTCATCCCCTTCAGTGGGGCTGCACAGATTCACACCCACAGCTGCACTCAGTGTTTTGCAGCTCTTTCATCTGTTGGTACAGTGCACAAATTATTGTCTTCACCCACAGAAAGAGAAAGGGAGAGGGTACAAAGGCCTTGGGGATTTTCATGTTTTCTTCTAAATGTAGATGTGCATTTTGGTTGTTAGAGGATTTGCTGAATGTCAGAGTTAAGCCATCCCCAAACAAAACTGAACTCTAGAGATGAGGTTTTCCCCAAAACTGTTTCCCAGATGCCTAAAGGAGTCAGAGGACTTTTCCACAGAGCACAACTCAGGGCCACAGACCACTGGTTAAGATCCCTCATTGAAATAGCTTAAATATGGATAAAAAGAGTCCCAGTCATCCCTTGGAAATGCCTAAGAGGTTTCAAGGACAGGCACTGAAAGGACATTCTTTCATAAGAAAACACATTCTTTCATAAGAAAACACCCATGTTTAGAAATGTTTATGCCTACGAAAGGGTTAGATCAGATCAAAATGGGGAATTTTGAGTTCTGATTGCCCTACTCCAAGTAGACACACACAGCTATGATACCTGCAGGAATTCTAGACATGGGTACTGCTGAGAGGGGATCCCCAAACTGTATTTCCTGCTCTGTTGCAGGGCTCCTGGTGGCAGCTACATGTGAAATAAAATCCCTGCAGAGACATCATTTTCCTAGACAAGTTAATCACTCCATCAGGGCACTCCTTCCCCTTGCCATGAGCTGGAGCACAGCTCCTCTGCCTGCCCCTAAACTCTGCTCCAAACTGCTTGCCACTCATTTGTGAGGAGGAAATCCCTGGGCTTGGCACAGGCAGGTTTGTTTAATATGTGGAGCTCCAAGAGATCCACTGGGATGGAAGGTTCTCAGTGGATGCTCGTCATCATCAAATGTAGGATGATAGTTAATTAGCTGGGATGTCTCTCAGTGCCCAGGAGAGCAGCCATTCAAGCCTGACAGAGATAACTTGTCTGAGGAGCAAGTAATCCTGATAAATGGAGCTCCAGAAAAGGACAGAAGAAATTAGAGAGGCAGGAGCATTATCTCTCCATGTGAGATTAGGAATTGTGATCCCCTTTTAGCACTGTGTAAGTGAACACTGACACTCCAGCTGGGCTGGAGAGATATTTGGTGCTCTCATCCTCACTGACCCTCAACATCCACAGCTAACCCTGCTGGAAAAAAGGACACCAAAAAAAAAGGGATTCTGCCCACTATGTTCCAACACACATGTAAAAAAGAAAACATTTTGAAAAAATACATATTTAATATGTATTTTTAAGCTCTGGAAATTGCATGATCTACTTCTCAAAGACCCAGGAATTAAACAAACATATGGAAACACACAAACCTAAAGGACCCACATTCTGTAAAGATGCAATAAGTAATTATATTCATGCTCAATGTTAACATGTTAATTAGCTATAAATGGTCAATATCTGTGACAACTTGATCCTTTCTGGGGTCCCCAGGACAGGAAGGACATGGACACATTGGAAAGAATCCAGAGGAGGACACAAGTTTATCAGAGGGATGAACTGTGAGGAAATACTGAGGGAGTTGGGACTGTTCAGCCTGGTGAGGAGAAGGCTCTGGGGTGAACTGATTGTGGTCTTTCAGCACCTCAAGAGAACCTAAAGAAAGATGGAGAGGGGTTGTTTACATCACCTGGAGTGACAGGACAAGGGCGAATGCCTTCAAACTGACAAAGAGCAGGTTTATATGGGATAATGGGAAAAAATTCTTTGCTATGAGGGTGGGTGAGGCCCTGGCTGAGGTTGGCCCATCCTTGGAAATGCCCATGGCCAGGCTGGATGGAGCTCTGAGCAATCTGGTCCAGTGGAAGATGTCCCTGGCCATGGCAGGGTTTGGAAATAGAGGAGCTGTGAACTCCTCAACCCATTCCATGATTCCCTTCGAGGTCTCTGAGCCAGTGCAAATGCCCTGCTACAGGCACCAGCAATTAAAAATTACATCCCCTGGCTGCTCCACAGCACACCCAGAAACAACAGGCCTTAATTTGTGCCAGGAATGCAGCATTCAGACATCCTACAGGGATTTGTTTACCACTGATGATGAAACTCCACAAAAAACTCCTTAAAAGCTGGCACATGTATCTCAGTCCAGCCATGAATAAAGATGCTTTTCCAAGTCTGGGCTGCAATTTGTGAAACCTGCTGAGCAGAAAGGTGGTTTGCAAGATATTATTATTAGGAATTTTATAAAACTTTGAAGGTTATTATTGCTCCAGATTAGGTTGAAATGTTTAATTATGAAGAGAGAGAAGGTTTCTGGGCTTTTCAAAGGGTAGGAGCCTTTATTGATTTTATTAGTCAAAGAAGGTGATAATTTTTACCTTAATAACCCAAGAGCAATTTCTCCCTTAAACAGTGATTATAAAATACTAACGGAAATACCACCAGAAAAGTCTGAGGAAGGTCACTCTTTTTTCTTATTTTTTTTGTAATCAATCTTACTCTATCAAAGGCTGCAGAAATACAGCAATAATCTAAGTGGAACTGTGGACACTTCTGAACTCGTGGGCAGATGTGGCAATGCCTTTGCTACTAATTGAGGCTGGATCAAATGAAAACCTTTGGTTGGATGAACTGTAATTGCTTGCTCAGGAGTTGCAAACATGGTCAGTTACCTGAGGGGTTTGTTAAATGGCTCCAGGACTTTTGCAAAGGTGTCTGTGGAAGGCAGGTGGATGTGGCAACAGGCACAACTTTCCCAGGTATTGTCCTGGGCAAAGCTGTGAGAAGATCAGAGAAAAGAGTGAGAAACAATTCTTGTCTTCACTTGCTGCACCTGGTGTTGTGCACATGTGGAACGTGTTATGGAGATTTATTTACCAAAGAGTGGTTTCTTAATTGGCCAATGGTGATGGTGCTTGAATTAAAGGACCAATTGGGTCCACCTGTATTGAGCTGTCTGTAAGGGTGATGGGTTTCTTAATAAGCATAGAATAATAAAATGATGGATCAGCCTTCTGGAATCATGGAGTCAATGCTAATTATTATAATTAATAATTATTACCCATGGAGTCAATGCTAATTATTACCCCTTTGGGGATGCCTGGTAACGACAGGTGGAGACTGGACAGGAATGGCTTCAAACCAGCTGAGCAGCCAGGTGTGATTCACCTGGGGGGGTTTGGTGGGGTTACACAGGGGGAAGATGTCCCAAGGTGCCTGGGACATCATCCTGCACTGGGAGCTTGTGGTGCCCCAAACCTCCCTGCACAGCTGGAGGGTCAAGAACAGCTGGAAGCAAAGCCAAGAATCCCAGTTCCTGTGTGCCATGGGCCACCAGGCCATGATGGTTCATCCATAGCTGGCTCCGTGTTTATTTTATTGTTAATTTTAGACAGGAGCTGCGTCATTGGAAGAGGGCAGAGCTTCAGGCAGCCCAGCATCCCCTCCAGCAGCCTAGCTTTGCTGTCCTGCCCAAGAAAACCTGTGGAAAACCATCCCAGGATGTCCTGTGCACCCAGCACGTCTCTGCCCTCAATTAACAGCTGCTTTATAACCCCAAAGCATGACGTCCTCCATCCTTCATGCATTTTTTATTTTCTCTAATAGAATTTCCCATTATTCATATGAATCTCTAATCCTTTTGTGAATCCTCCAAGGCTCTCGGCTTCAATAACGTCTGTGGCATTGAGTGCCACGTGTTAATTATGTGCTGTGTAGGAAAAGTATTTCTTACTATCAGTTTTAAATCATCTGCTTTTAAAAAAATAATTTAATGGTTATACCAAGCATAATGGAATATAGAATTGCATAGATAGGGGATATCTTGCCTTAAAAATTAATTATGGTTTTCTGAACACTGGGAAACTGAGGCATGAAAGGACACAATGTAAAATTGGTCATTTGCTGTTAAAGATAGAGCCTAGGAGTTCTGCTTCTTATATTTTATTTTTCTACAAATAAATAATAAGTATGTTTTGCCATATAAAGAAAGCTGATGTAGACATTTATTTCAAGTTTTGTTGTTCATTTTAAGGAACAATCTCCCTGCTTTGCACTCATAAGGAATAAATAAAAGGATTCCTATCTGATAGAGAGACTGTGTTAGAAGAAATGTCAGGGATCAGATTCCACCAAATCAAGTTTGCTGTGATCCACTGGGAACCCAAGGTAAACTTCTAGAAAACAAAAGCTTTGAAGATTGAAACTACTGGGAATTCTCAGTGCTGGACAGGATTAAAGTCATTCTGCCTCTTCTATTGCAGTAATCCCTGAGAGGAGATTTGATTCTCACTCACCACAAATAACTTTATATATTTTACTTGCTAATATTACTGGGGTGGCATGATGAACAAACTTGTGGAAAATGTAGCCTATTTACCAATGTGTCAAGAAAAGTCTTAGGGATAAAATAAGCACCCCCCTCCAAAAATATACCTCGTCCACACGTAGAAAATAGCTGAGGACAGGGAATTACTCTCCTGCTGCTTCTCGCTCATGTGGTGTATATAATGATTTCTGGGAACATTTTTATCATGCAGGGATAAAGGAGATGGAAAATAATCATCCTTACTTATCTAAGTATGGTATTTAGATGACCCTCGTTACCCCTGCATTGACTGCCTCCACACTTTTGGAGTATTTGTTATACTCTGAAAATCCCATGATGCAAGAGAGTGTTGACAGACTCAAGTTACAGGAAGAAAAAAACAGGAGAGAAGAGGTGACTTATTCAAGATTAGAGAGATCTGTAGCAGTGCAGAATCCTGAACCCAGGTCACCCAAGATTTAACTCACTGCTCTGTGTACTTCTGTAGCCTCCCTTATTGACCCAGGCTTATAACCTGTCTCATCTATCTATAAAGCAGGGATTTATTAGGACAGGGAAATGTCTCAGCAAATGCCACACTCTACCCAAGAAACCTTTCCTGTTGGAAGTGATATAAGGGAAGATCATGAAAATAGGCAGTGGTAATTTTTTTTTCAGCCCCAAATGGGTTGATTTTAATCGCAGCAAGAATATCATGGGGTGAGAGTGCCACCACATCCCAGCTTGGGTGGTCACATGTCCCACCCAGATGAGGTGTTTGATGGAGAAGATTGATGACAGAAGTTTATGAAGATTCAGTGATCAATGAGCATCATCTCCTCTTAGTAAAGAAGAAAGACTTTGAGAAGAGGTAGAAAATAGGGCCCAAAATGGTTTTGAGTCTCCAGATTTAAAGATGCACACATCCCATATGGATATAGGCACAATATCACTGCAGTCAAACATTCTGCAGGGCCTTCTCAATCCTTACTCACACAACCTCTTTCCCTTGTTTACAGTTTAATTTAAATTAATGTCTTAATTTTTCAAACAAGCACTGACATTGTTTATGAATGCATTACCACTGAATAATCACTCCTGAATATCAATTAACTTCAGCAATTTTAAACTACAAAGCCCTTGCAGTCAAAAGCCTGCACTCACAGGAACAGATTTGTTTAAAACCACCAAATTCCATCAAGTTTTCAGCTGTCAGCAGCAATCAGGATTCAATACAGCAAGGAGCTGTATTCCAGAGGAGGATTCTGATGGGATACAGAGTCTGCAGAGCAGTAGGTCAGTACAGAAGCAGGAAATATCTTACACCCCCAGACACAATCCCAATGACAATTAGATACCGTTGGGGTCTGTGGTGAGGTGGGATAGGCTGTGAGGGCAGTTACAAGGTGGGGAATGAGAAATTGGAACTAGAAATTGCATTTAATTCTAATTTCCAATTAGAAATTGGAAGTAGGATTCCAGGAAAACAGCAAGAAACAGGGTCTGACTGCACAATGCAGAGGTAGAATCCAAAATGAGTGTATCATCCTCCCATTCCTTGTGCCTGTGCAAGGAGAAATGTTAAGGAGTGACAGCTCAAAAAAACGAGTCCCAGGCTGGGGGTGCAGCAGTACAGCTGAATTTTAACTTATCCTGAGAAAAGGGAGCTGTGAAATTCAACAAAGCTCCTGGCTGAGGGATCTTGGTAGGCCTGACCCCGCCTCAGAGAAGAAGCACGGCCTTGGTAGGCCTGACCCAGCCAAGGGAAGAAGCATGGCCTCTGATTAGATTTTCTGGTGGTTTGGAATTTTTGGGGTTGTTTGCTTTGGGTTTTTTAATTTTTTTTTTTCCACCTAGATGGAAGGAAGACTTGGTTTCCACAGAATTCCTACTGGGTGGGTTGTGCAGGGACATAGCTGGGGTGGCTCTGGGGACACTTGTGCCACACAGCTCCTGCCCTCAAGGCTCCTCTTGTTCTGCTCCTCTGGCAGCAGGAACTGCAGAGATCATCCCTTGGAGAGGGTTTTTCCTGTGGTCTGAGGGGGTTTTTCCTTTGTACTTGTCAACATGCAAACACAAGAGAGCAATTCCAGCTGTCAGGGGACTCCCCAGAGCACCAAAGCTCAGCCACAGAAGAGCTTAAGCCAAGGAGATCACAAGTTGTGTTCTGTGGCCACCATTTCCACAACCCCAAATTATTTCAGCTCCTCACATCCTGCTCCTGAGGAAGACATGAGATGTGAGTGCCTCAGCCTGCCTCACAGGGGCCCAGATAACAAATGGAGGCTGCAATATTTCAATCAATAGGGAGAAAGAAAAAGAAGAAACGAAGCAGTCAGGGAAGACAGAGACATTATTGATGCTTCTATTACTGCCTGAAATTGGTCACTGTGGAGAAAAACAAGTAGCCACAAAGTGGACTTGGCCTGACCTTTTGCTCCTCAGCAGGCAGCAGATTGGTCATTCTGGCCACTACCAGTGAAAAATGAGGCTGAAATCTTCTTTTAGTGGATGAGGGAGCAGTGCTCAGTCCCCACAGCAGGAGGGAATTCACAGGTCAAGGAGGAAGCTGTAACCCTCACTGTGGGCTCCAGAGAGATTCCCACATGCCACGTTAGGACAGGGAATGCAGGATTGATTTGCTGCTTAACATGAGTGGTGTGTGTTCAAATGTGAGCAGACAGACTGCTCTGACAGGGAGAGGAGTTTCAGAGTGATGGACAAAGCAGGGCAGGGAAAGCTGAGGGACCAGCAGAGCAGTGAGGCAGGGAAATGGTGAAGAAGGGCATGGAAGGAAGCACAGAGAGGAATTTTGGCTACACAATACTGAGATGTGACAGAGTAAACTGAGGAACCTGAACAAATTCAAAGGGAAGTATCACTGGCAGGGGTATACGTACAAAAACGGGACAGGGCTGCTGTGGAACTGCCTTGAGCTGTTTTATTTCCCAGCATCAGTTTCATTACATGGTTATGGCAATGGGAAGATGCCACCAGCTCACATCCCAGGGAGCAGACAAAGAACTTAATGTTACAACTCACTTTATAAGTTTTTTGACCAATCACACAAAGCAAAAGCACATTGACAGTAGTTCTATCCAACCACTATAAGCACATGTGCCTTTGGTTAAAACAATGCTTGCTTATTTCATATACAATACCTGCTTGTAAGCCTTAAAACACAATGCACAGAGCTCCATTATTAAGCTTCAAACTTCCTGATATCTTCTAGATAAACTTTTCTGTAGCTGAGAGAGTTATTCTAGACAAGTGTTAATACACAGACCATTGTTCTATTTGTCCTTGCTTTTCTACTTTTTAAATAATTTTTCTGCTGACCAATCTCATGGCTGCTGCTTAGCGCTAATCACAGTTCTGCTGCCTCTGAGGCCTGCTTTTTGCAGTTTTCCCAAAACCCTCTGATTTTGTGGATTCTCACAGGAAGGACAAACTTAGGACTGACCCACAGGGCAGAGTCTGCAGTGCCAGTTCTGTACAAACTCTGCTACCAATTTCCACATGGCCTTGGATAAAGACTCAGTTCCACAGGAGCTATGGAAATGCTTTCCTTGTCCCTCTCAGAGGCACTACAGCCCCCAGGGCACATCCAGAGGGGGGACTTGATACCTTCTGGACACAGGTCAGAAAGTGGAAAGGGAAGATTTTCCAGCAGCAGAGCAGAACTTGTTTGTTTAAGGCCAGTTGGAATTGGGCAGGCAGCTGCAGGAGGCCCCATCTTGGTGTGGAGAAGAGCAGAGGAGAGATGGGGGAATAAAAATAAACTAACAGAGAGTAGGAGAAGCTTTGCCAAGTGGGGAGCTGCTGGCCTGGAGAAAGGAACACCCTATCCTGCCAGACCAGAGTGGCCCAAGGATGTTTTGTGTATCCCAAGGGATGTGATTGCATATGAAAAACTGGCAGAGAATAAATAAACAAACAAATAAATAACAATACTTTGCCCTAAAAGAGAGTAAAAGCTCATGTAGTAGCATGTGCAATTACTTGGTACATAGACAGAAATTCTACATGGAGAATTTAATTATTTTTTTCTCCCCAGTGTGTTTTGTTTTTATCATACCTGCACATTCTACAGCCTCAAAGAACACAAAGACCCATCATTTATGCCAACCTGGATGGCTTAACTCCCACAATAAACTTCAAGAAACAGCTCCTACCTTGCCATTACCACTGTGAACTGACTTGGGTGGTGAACTCTGATGAGGAACAGACGTCAAAGAAGTGCTCTAAAAGAACAAGTCACAAAGACTCATAATAAACCTGTTTGGATGCACTTTGGGGAATGTAAATCACTTCAATTATTCAAGTGTCAAGCTGCTGGGACTTGGGCAGGTTGAGAGTGGTGCACTGAAAGCCAAAGCAGCCCAAAGTGAGCAGGGCAACGAAGGAGACAAACATATTTTCAGTACAAGCTGCTCCACATGTGCTGAAGCTTGTAAGCATCAACTGAAGCTGTTTATTTGCTTAATAAGGACAGGGCTAAAAGGTTTGGGCTGCCAAGTGAAGGAAGAGGAGGAAATAAGGATTGGGCAGTAACAGGAGTGAGAGAAGGCAGCAAACCCTGAGTGTGGAGCAAAGAGTGGGGTAGAAGGGAGGTGTGTGTGACACAGGGGTGATGTAGCTACCTGCTCTACTTAAAATCTTCTGTGAGATGTGTAGGAAGGTACTTCGAAGAAAGGAGAATGTCTTCTACATTTTCCTGGAAATGCAGCAAACTGAAGGAAAACTGTGAAATATTTAAATCAATTTATTTGCTTGAGCATCAGACAGGGATGGGGCTGGATTCAGGTCCACTCCCCTGCCCAGCTGATGGCTGAGTGGTTCCTTACCTGCCCATGCCTGCTGGCCATAATCCAGCTCTTCTGATATTTAAATGTATTCTTCTAATTAATACCTGAATTTATTAAAGGCCTGTTTATTATACCCATTTGTTCTTTCAGCATTGTGCTTTTGATTTAATGGCTCTTTTCCTTCCCTGCTGCTACACCCTGATCTACTTATATACAACAATCCCTCCTCTCTTTCACCCTTCAGTTTTGCTAAGCTCCTTAGTCAGCTCTTAGAAGAAAAGATCTTCCTTCCCAGACCATAATTTAGAATTCTATTGTTTGAAAAACACCCGTCAAATGTTCATTATTTCCTCCTCCTCCTCTTTCCTTGGCAAAAATTCAGAATTCTGAGCAAAACCTACTGTAGCACTTTTATTTTTTTCTGTCTCCTGCTACCAGCAGCAGCACAAAGACAGACTCAAGTTACTGTAAGGAGCAGCACAGGTAAACTGTGCAAGCAATTCAGTCATGGGGGAGTTTAATTCTTCCAGCCTACCTGAAACCTCTTTAATTTCCTTTTCAAACACATTTTTAAGCAGCAAATCCTGCCTGTGACCAAAAAAACACGGGTAGCACTTGCAAGAAATAGTGTTTATTCATCAAAGTCAATGGGAATTTTTCAGGTTTATACAGCTCAGGTTCTGTTCCTTTACAGCTGGTGCAGTTCAGGGAATATCCAGGCACAGATAAATACTGGACTTTGTTGATATGATATCGTGTGTCTCTCTGTACTTAAGGGCCTTAGAAATTGATTAACTGAAACCCTTATCAGGAAGGTAACTATTATAATGCTCATTTTCCTGACGAGGAAAATAGAGCACGAAAAAGCTTAGCAGCAGCACAAGGTTACACAGTGAATTAGTGGCAGGCATACTGATTCCATCTCCCTGGCCTGACCATTAGATACACTCCCTTAATCTGAATCTTCCCCCAAGCCCTCTGCCTAATTTTATGTGCTTTTTTTAAAATAAAAAAAAATAATATTTTTGCCCTGCCTTTCTACATTTTCTAGTCTGGCTGGGAGCTATGGGAGAAACCTTGCCAATAACAAAAAGTTGGGCTCAGCAATATTTTAAGTATGACAAGGAAAAAAAAAACCCTCCAAGAACGAGCACATTCTCCTAAGATCTTCAGCCTGAATTTGCAGCTTCAGAGAATTGAGCTAAGCCAGGGAATAGCTGGGTGCTTTATATGAAGCAAACTTCTTAAGGCTTTGCATTCATGCATTATTAGTAGCTTCATTCTATATCTAAGTTACTTATATGGCTCCTAATTACCACAGGATCTTAATGCCTCGCCTTAATGTGTTTATCCTCGATGCAGCCCAGTGGTGCAAGAGTGTTGAGCCTCCTGTTCCACAGGCTAATTTTGTGGTGCAGAAGGCTCCAGAAAATTCAATCTTTTGGGGGATTTATAGGCTGAGTCTTCCTCTACTTCCCCTGCCAAAAACAGACTTCACGTTACACTTGGGATTGCCTTGGCCCTGTGGGACCTGCAGGCTCTGGGCACCAGCCTGGTGTGGAGAGGTCCTTGAAACCTGTATTTAAATACAAAATTAGACATTTCAAGGTTATTGCCGGCTGGGGTCTGTGTACAAATCACCAACAGGACAGGGCTGCTGTGGAACGTGCCTTGAGCTGTTTTATTTTCCAGCATCAGTCTCATTACATGGTTATGACAATGGGAAGATGCCAGCAGCTCACATCTCAGGCAGCAGACAAAGAACTTAACGTTACAACTTACTTTATAAGTTTTTTGACCAATCACACAAAGCAAAAGCACATTGACAGTAGTTCCATCCAACCACTATAAGCACATGTGCCTTTGGTTAAAACAATGCTTGCTTATCTCATATACAATACCTGCTTGTAAGCCTTAAAACACAATGCACAGAGCTCCATTATTAAGCTTCAAACTTCCTAATATCTTCTAGATAAACTTTTCTGTAGCTGAGAGAGTTATTCTAGACAAGAGTTAATCCACAGACCATTGTTCTATTTGTCCTTGCTTTTCTACTTTTTAAATAACTTTTCTGTTGCCCTATCTCATGGCTGCTGCTTAGCGCTAATCACAGTTCTGCTGTCTCTGAGGCCTGCCTTTTGCAGCTTTCCCAAAACCCTCTGATTTTGTGGATTCCCACACAAGGTGGTTTTTTTTGTTGCTTTTGTTGGTTTGTTAGGGTTTTTGTTGTTGCTTTTTGTTTTTTGGGGGGGGGTTTGTTGTTGTTTTTCATTTTTTGGGTTTTTTTTTTTTTACTCAAGGGGTGTGTGGCAGAGGGAATTCCATTTAGAACCATTAAGGTTAGGAAAGACCTCCAAGATCATCCAGTCCAGACTGTGACTGACCCCTACGTTGTCACCCAGCCCAGAGCACTGAGTGCCACACCCAGGGATGGGATCCTCCCTGGACAGCCCCTTCCAGTATTTCACAGCCCCTTATGTGAGGAAATTTCACCATGGTGAAATTGCTGCCAGCACTTTCCTGGTTTATCAAATCCTGACTGAAATTAGAGTGAAATATGAAAGCAAACACCAGCAATGGGAGTCCTTTTCAGGGCTGAAATGCAGGAAAACTTAGAACAAAAGTTGTAAGACAACAACCTGTGATTTTTCATGAGCCTGAGAGAAGTTTCCTCTTGCTCCCATCTCCTAGCTCCAGTTTAATCATTAAAATGGATTTATGAGCAGTAGGTGCTCTGGATTGATCATCTGTGCAAGGAGCCCATTCCATTGTAAGTTTAGAGATTGCAGCCCTGTGCCAAGAAGTGTTCTGCAGGGCTTTTGGACACCTAAAACGTTGCTAAAATCTTAATCTAGTCCTTTTGCCCAGGAGCAAATTCCACCTGTAATTATTAGGACCAGGAATGCTCACCTAGTCCAGGAGTCTGACTACTTGAACATTTGTCTCCATAAGCTTTACACTTTAATAAATAATTTACCCCCAAAATGCACTTAAATTAGATCTATAATTCTACCATGAGGCTCTGGTGGTGTGAGGAGACCTCCTGACTTTGCTGTGATCATTTATAATGCCACCATAAGTCATCAGTGGAATTGCAGCATTCTTATTTATAGCAGCGCTTATATTGTTCCTTATATCGTTTATTATCCTCATTTGGAATGGCCCCAGCTCGTCAGGAGGAAGAGATGCTGCACAGCCACCAGCTTAGGCTATTTCTTAGCACAGAAATGGGCCCTTCCTGAGGAAGCAGAGATGTTATCAGGGAAAGGATGGATATAAATTGCCTGGACATGCTGTCCTCATTTCTGCCAGTCCTTCCATTCAGTCTGGGGAGGATTAAGGGGATGGCACAGAGCCTGAAGCTTCTGGTGATCTTTTTTGCTTCCACTTTCCATCTGAACCCCTGACACTGCTCTGTCCAGTGAGAAACTTGCACAGAGAAGGGGACAAGAAATGATCACACAAAGCCACACCCTCCTCTCCCACACTATTCAGGTTAGAGCCTGAATACAAATCCAAATCAAATCAAATCACGTCCTCTGCGAATACAAATCACGTCCTCTTTCCTGCTAGAAGCAGGTTAAAATTATTAAATCAGGGATTTAAAAAAAATATATATAATAAAAAAGTCAGATTTAAGATCACCCAGGTATCCCCAATGGTTTTTCTTTCCAGATGCATTATGATAATTTTAAATGACATCATCTTACACTATTTTTAACAGAGATTTTTTCCTTTTAATGGGTAGGAGATGAGCATGATCTCCAAGGTGGAGGTGGGGGGGAAACAGAACCGTGTTCACTTTATCTCAAACTGTTCATGCAGAATCCAACTTGCAGCAGCTGTTCAGCACGACACACCAGAGTCCAGATAATTAAAAGCACTTAAAAGCAGAGTATTTCAATGGGGAAAGTTGCAAGCACAGGCCCTAAGAAACCATTGCACTGCCACTGTCCTGCCTTGCCAAGGGCAGTCCTAAACACAGGGGTAGAATTGGATGATCTTTACTGTCCCTTCCAAACTTTTCAATGATTCTAAATGCAGCAAAAATTCTCTTAAAAGCTTAGGAAAATTCTGCCTTTCTGGTTATTTCCCTGTTGTAAGCTTGCCTGAATTTGCTCCTGTGGCCAACTGGTTTCCCTGCATCTCTGTCTTCATGTTGGCAGGTTTCTCATTCCCTGATTAGGGTTTGGCCTGGACAATTTATTCCCACAAAATACAGGTTTGACAGTGATGAGGGCACTGAGCTGCCTCTGCAGACATCCTGGCCACACTCTTGGCTCCCAGGATGTGAATTTTGGAAGATGCTGTGCTGCAGCCCCCAGGGACAACCTGTCAGAGGGAACAACTCCACTGACCTGGGTCTGCAAAGGGACCTGGTGACTCTGAGTGACAGGCACCCACCCACTGCTCTCCCATCTTTGCAACCAAATACAAGCCAGAAAGGAGCAGAGAGCAAAGCTGGAAAAGAGCAGCTGGAAGTGGGAATAAAGAAAATGAGCAGGAAGATTTTGAATTCCCGTATTTACACTCCTGCACAGCCCAGCAAGGCAATGATAATGCAGCACAGAGCTAGTGAATATGTCATGAACATTAGTCTGGATTTTGGGACACAGCAGAATCCCACCAGGAGAGAGGGTTTAAATCTTGCAGCAGGAACACAGAAAATAAGTCCTTTTATAACATTGTCTTTTCAGAAAATGTATCCACACATGGGAATCAGAAGTCCTTTTCAGGTTAATTTAATTATACTTTTCTCTGGAGTTTGAGAACATCAAACAGGGCAACAACCCACCCTTTGAAAGCAGCAGCATTCAGGCAGATTGTGGAGATTTTGTTCTCCTTGCAGAAAATAAAGAAACCCAAGAAGCAGGGGGAAATGTCTGTGCTGCCATGTGGAATCACTCATTTTACACTGATCCCCATCAGCCAGATGAAGCTTTGCTTAAACAAACACAGAGGTTGGGGCTTTCAGAGGCCGCTCCCACTTGTCTTCCCATGTGGGCAGACCCCACTGCAGGACACAGGGAATGTAGGATAGGCTTGGGACAGGAGAATCATCCTTGTTGTTTCTCAGGTTCTCTTGTTATTTGGCATTTTGTTTTGGTGGTTTTTTTTTTTTTTTTCTTTTCTTTTTCTGTGTATTTTTTTGAATATTAGAAGTCAGACAAGGAAGTGAGGTAATGAACCTGCCCTCACAGAGGGGCTTTGCATTTGGCTGTGGGGACAAAGTGTCTGAAGGGCTGAAAAAATCGGTCTAGAGAGAGCCACAAATTATGAAGTTTTAGGGAGAAGGCGTTTTTTTTTCATATCTTGCTGAATATTGCAAATTTGGTGAACTGAGCAAGTGACCATCTGGGATTTTCATGTGAAGACATACGTCAGTGAAAAGCTATTCAAATCAGCCCCAGAGCTGTCTGTGTCACACTTCTGATGTCTTTTCTTCTAGCACTAAAAAGTAGTTATACTAAGAACAAAATATCTTGAAAATGTTTAAAAAGAAAAGTAATTTAAATAGTAAAAATAATGATCCCTTTCAGCCTCCTGTATATCAAAGGGTTTGTTTTGGCCACTCAGCTTGGCTTTCTGTCACTGTCATTAGCTGTGTCTGGGTTGGAGCAGAGCAGACAGAAAGGGATGTGTGAGTTCCTCTCAGAGCCATTAAAGCCTGTGAGATTGGACAATTGGCTATGCAGACAGCCATCAGAAGTATTTGGAACACTTTTGGCTCTTGGTTGAGGCCTGAAAATGGGGATGGAAGCAAGAAGATATCTCTATGTGTACATTGGAGCTTTGGAAAAAAAAGTGAAAATAAAAAAGCATTGAATGTGGGACATGGAAACATGAAACTTCCAGACTCTGCTAAGTCTTTATCCCTTCAGAAGCATTATTCCAGGTATGGCTCACACCACACCCCACAACACTTAACCAAACTCCTGATAAAATGTCACATTATGGTGGCATGAGGTATATGAAATTTCTTTACACAGAATTGCAAAACCAAGGTTTCCATCCATCCATCATCCATCCATCCATCCATCCATCCATCCATCCATCCATCCATCCATCCATCCATCCCCCATCCATCCATCTCTCTATCTATGGATCCATGGGTCCATCCATCCATCCATCCATCCATCCATCCATCCATCCATCCATCCCTCTATCCATGGATCCATGGATCCATGGGTCCATCCATCCATCATCTGTCCATCCATCCATCCATCCATCCATCCATCCATCCATCCATCCATCATTCCTCCAAGTTGTTTCCACTTTATCAGTGACCCCTATTTGGAAACACAAGCAAGGAAAAGCAGTCATTGCTTTGCTCCATTGCTGTCCCTGACCCTTCCATGGATTTCAGCATTTCCCTCCTCTAATCCATTGCTCCTCTCTGGTTTCAGCCCAGCCTGGGAAGGGGCTGCTTGTGCCATCTGTATCCTCACTGTATTAAAGCACTGGACTGAATTCATCAGCACTTTATGCTTTTTTACCCCATAGCCCTGCTCCCTTCAGTGGTTTTTGGATTATGCTGTAGGTGCTTAGACTGTGCCCTTGCTTTGCAGGTGAACTTTGCTGTCAGGTACATAGAAATGATTGAAAAGCTCTGTTTTTTCTCCAGAATTGCAAGCTCTTTTTTTTTTTTTTTTTTTTTTTGTCTATTCATCTGCCAGTAGGTGCATTTTCTCTCTTGCTAACATGGAATATCCAGACAGGATGACATTTTTTTCTCTGAAGCATTACCCAGCCAAACCCTGCAATAAATAGCTGTATCTTCAGAAGATTTTGAGATACTGATTGTAGAACTCTTGAAAAATCTCTCTGCAAGGAGCAAAGGGTTCGAAATCACGGCTGTGATTAAGCAACTGACATCCTGTTCTCTGGTTTGGTGCACAAAAGTGCATGGGAAAAGTGCCATACCTTGTTATAAGAGCTGTTAAGTGATCAGACCTCACAGTCTTTTTTAAATGACCTAAATTTATATTTAAAATCATTAAATTTCCCTTACAAGATCAGACAGCGCAGGGCTGTGTGAAGCACAGGGAGGGCTACGATGGGCATGGACTCAAATACAGCTGCAGGATGTGCCCACCAAGCCAGCAGGAGGAATTTGGGGCAGAAGGCTGCAGCGCAGAGCATTTGGTTTGTGGTGGAATCACGATCAAGGGGCTTGGAGGGTTTCCCTGTGAGTGTGGAGCCATCTCAGAAGTCCTGCCCAGCAACAGAAGCCTGACAGCAAACTTCTCTGCCTCACTTTCTTGTTCTCTAAACCTTGAAAATAGCATTCACCACGTCCCATCTCCCCAAGTTTTTGTGGTTTTCTATTACAAATCTCCCTAGATTAAAGTGGGATCTGATTTCACTCATACTCTTGCTTGTTCTGGAGTGAAATTTGAGGTGACAAGAGGGTACGTTTTCCTTAGAACGTCTGTTACTCTCAAGTCAGCAGGAATGAAATTGTCTGACGATGCCCTCCCCTTGGGAACCTCTCTGAAAATGAGATGTATCTCTCATGAGGACCTCTCAGCAAGCACAATTGAAATATCTTTGTGACTGCAGTAGCTCTGTAATGAATGAATTAATTGATTTCACCCTCAGCTGCTTCTTCATCGACCCCGCTGGCCCCACAGTGGGGAAGAAGCTTTGTTCCAGTTCCAGTTTCCCTCAAAGCCCTGTTCTATTTAAAGGCAGATGAAAAGGCTTCAGGGGCTCAGAATGGGAATCCCAAAACCTCCATTCTGGATGGCAGCCAGATGGGTCACCAAGCTGCACAGTGAGTTTGGAGAGAGGGATGGGAACTCCACCCTTGAGCCTCTCAGGAGCTCTGTTACAGGTGGAAGGTGGATCTGAGGAGTTTGATGTCCTAACAGTGCATCCACCTCAGTCTGAGATTGTTCAAGGAGCTTGTGGGGACATCTCTGGGCCTCCAGGAAGCCCCAGTTCTTCCCTCCCTTCTTAATCCAAATTATCTTCAGGGAAACCTGTCAAGGACTCATGGATCTATCAGACTACTTCCCATTTATAAAATATTGGTATGTCCAGCTCTTCCAATCTCCACAAACAGCAGAATGATCATAGGAACTGCACAGATGGGGCAGAATCAGTGTCTAACCTGGGAAAAGGCAAACTGGGCACAACAATTTGGAAAATTCAGGTGAAATGAGCCACCAGGGACTGAAAAGGGTCCCAAGGTTTCCATTGCCATGCCCAGGCAAACAGCTCCCTCCCAGCCCAAGTCAGTGCCTGGGGCTCTCATGCCCTTCTATCTGTTTTAAATTTATATGTGGAATATTTTAATTAGTTTTTCAGAGGAGCACCTGAATGTTCAAAATGCTGTTGTTCCACCTTTAACAAAAATGAAAAATTTTTGAATTTTTGAATGAAATATTAAAAAATAACTGAGTTTCTTGATTTTGTCAAGTGGACATGAACATTTTGCAGTTTCATCTTTGGTAGAAGTGAAAATATATCTTAATTCTGGACATAGAAGAGGAAACAAGTCCAAACTCCTTTGCTGCGGGAGGAATGGATGAATCTTAGGGAGAACATTGTAAAGGAGCTTCAGATATCTTTGGACAGCTGCTTTCTATGTCTCAGGCCTGTCTTCACTCCTGGTTTTCCCTTGTTTTATTCCTTTCCTACGCCTCCTGGCCATGGCAAGGCTGGTCACTAGAGCTGCTGCAGGGCACAGACTTTGTCCCAGTGTCACACAGGAGCTGTGCAAACAGCGAATGGGATGTCCTGCTGAGAAGGGAGGGGGAATGCCAGAACTGCCAGCATTCTGAATTCTGGCTCCAGATCCCTTTCCAGCTGTGCCATCCGCAGAGGGGCTCAGATTCAGCATCCAGAGCTGAGCAGCCAGGCCCAGCTCAGCCCCCAGAGATGCCTGGAGCAGACATCAGCTCAAAATAGCAAAGATCTGCTCCTCAGCCTCTCTGAAGAACTTACCCAGTCTCTTCTCACTCCTTCTCCTCACTTCTTTTTCTGCTGTGTTTCACTTTGGAGGAAGAGAATTGTTTTGACTGTATCTTCCTTGTAGACATTAAATACCTTTCAAAGCAAGGTCACAGTCCCTGGAGCTCTGACAGCACATGAAGATAAAACAGCTCAGGCTGGCTTTGCTGCCCTGGGTGCACACAGGGAGCTGCTTCTCCCTGTCACAGGGAGCCTCTCACAGCTCAGCTTCCTCAGTGTCCCCAGCAGGAACAAAACTTTTCCTTCCATGTGCACACCTGTGTGACAGTGTTCACAGGGGTCTCAGGCTGAGGGAAGAGATGAGGATCTGACTCCATGTGTCATTAGGCTTGATTTATTATTTTATGATATATATTACATTAAAACTATACTAAAAGAATAGAAGAAAGGATTTCTTCAGAAGGCTAGCTAAGAACAGAATAAAAAAAGAATGATAATAAAGTCTTGTGGCTCGGGCTCTGTCCGAGCCAGCTGACTGCAATTGGCCATTAATCACAAACATCCAACATGGGCCAATCACAGATGCACCTGTTGCAGTCCACAGCAGCAGATAATCATTGTTTACCTTTTGTTCCTGAGGCGTCTCAGTTTCTCAGGAGGAAATATCTTAAAGAAAAGATTTTTCATAAAAAAAGTCTGTGACACACCTGTGGGGCTGGACGAGTCAGCTCTCCCAGGTGATCCATGAGCTGGATGCATGGTTCTGTGGGTTTCAGATGCACCCACAGGTTCTTGTTTCCAAGGAGAAATAAGGCATCCACTGCATGGAGAGGCACAGCCTGGAAACAGGAACAGCCAAGGGTCTGTGGAGGCACAACCTGGGCAAATCCCTGTGCTGCCACATTCCTCTTCACAGAGAAAAGCAAGGCACAATTCTCCACAAGGATTTCTGAGATTCGCATTCTCTGAACCTCAGAGAAAAGGAAAACACAATTCTTATCACTTGCTGTGCCTGTGTTGTGCCAAAGTAGAATGCAATATGGAGAGAGTCATGAGTTTTTCATTAGTATGTTTTAACCTTCTGTCTGTATCCTCTCTCTATTCTTTTGTATAGTTTAATATAGTTTAGTATATTATTCTTTTATATCATATAGTAACATCAAATAATAAATTAGCCTTCTAAAAACATGAAGTCAAAGTCAGAATTTCCTCGCTTTGATGGGAGTCTCAGAAAATACCACAACAGCTTTCTGCTGGGTGAGCTGGAAGGGCTGGGAGCAATGCCTGCTTGGATTACACCCCACTGCAGCTCCGTGATTTGTACACAATGACAAAATTGGACTGGCTGTGGATTTGCAGCTCTAGGTAGCTCAGCTTCTTCTGCATCACTCGCTTCTGGGAATGGTCAAACAAGATGAGTTTTGGTTGAGCAGCTCATGTTTTCCAAAAGTTTTTCGCGATGGAAAATGTGACTCATGGGTTGTGGATTTTCTGGTGAGATAAAAAGTTTGCAAACAGATCTGTTTTGGCTTAAAATTTCTTCCTGGATTGCAGTTGTTCTAAAATAAAATCAGTTCTAAATCAGTTTCTAAAATAAAATGTTCAACTCAAACTTCAAGGCACTTTTTCATCAGAACTCCCTCTGCCCCCTCCCCTCAAAGGCTCTCAATGACATATCTGGGAATTTTTTTCTTTAAACTAAAAAAAGCTGCAACCAGTTTCTATGTTGGTTTTCCATAGAGGATGGGAAAACAATGAGTTTTTCTCATTGGTTCTAAATAAGATTTTCCCTAATTTTCACAACTGACCAAGGTGTGTAGGTATAATCCCCTTCCCACATCCCCATGCTGGATCCCACCTTGAGGGCCCACAGATCCTTTGTTCAGCACTGAAAAGATGCAGCTGATTCCTTCCTCCTTTCCCTTCCATTGTCTCTGCCTTTTGGGGTGTAGCCAGCACCAGAAGGAGAATGAAATAGAGTGAAAAAAGCTGTTTTGTTCCTTGCCAGCTCAGTTGGAACCAGGAAGCACTGGAAGTCTCCCAACCAAGTCCAACTTTGGAAGACCTCCAGCCCACTTTGTCGGGGCCTGAGGCTCCAGGAGTTCTGCAGAGTGGCTGAAGTTCTGGGAAATGCCACATACAACCCAAAGACTTCAGCTGTGTGAGCAAAGCAGGGTTGATGGGAACAGGAACAGTGTACATTTGACTGGAAAAAAAAAAAAATTGGTCTGGAAGGTCTGAATTAATACATTCTTGTAGGGTCATGCTCAAGTTCATTTATGAGAATGCTGATAAACAGGATTATAAATGATTTTAGGGAAGTTGTGGTTGTCTCTGTTCTGAATTTGCTGGTGAAGAGGAGGAGCAGAGAGCAGAAGCACTGACAGGCTGAGCTCCACACCAGCCCAGTTTACTGGACATTTATGCACCCTCAATCTGGATACTCACAAACCTTCAGAAAATCAGTGGGAGCTGTCAGCAGTTAAAAATGCCAAAACCTCAAACTTCTGTTAACTCCCCAGTGCAGCAACAGATCTCCAGTTAGCTCAAGAAATGAGGCCACAGAGGCTGTTCTGGACCCCAGGCTCCAAGTGTACTCCTGCCATTCCAAAATGGAAATCCATTAGCAAAATGGCAAAATCCTTTGTGTCCCAAAGCTCTGAGGAGCCACGGATGCTGTGCCAGGTTCAGGCACAGAGCACACACAGACCCTTGGGACGGACTGCAGGGAGTTTTTACTTCTCCAGCAGCCAGATTTTATTCCCTGGCACTATTGCTGCATTGGGGAGTTAACAGAAGTTTGGGGTTTTGGCATTTTTAACTGCTGACAGCTCCCACTGATTTTCTAATCATGGTTTGAATCCTTGCCCAGCCCAGCCAGGAAGGCTCTGGAGCTGCCTCCAGTGAGCACTGAGACAGGACTTGAGCACATGGGTGTTGCAGACATCTTTTATGAAAAATCCTTTCCTTAGGATTTTTTCCTCCTGAGAAGCTGGGAGGCCTCAGGAACAAAATGTAAACAATGATTATCTGCTGCTGTGGAATGCAACAGGTGCATCTGGGATTGGCTCATGTGGTTGTTTCTAATTAACGGCCAATCACAGCCCAGCTGGCGCGGACAGAGAGTCCCAGCCACAAACCTTTGTTATCATTCTTTCTTTCCTATTCTATTCTTAGCTAGCCCTCTGATGAAATCATTTCTTCTATTCTTTTAGCATAGTTTTAATGTAATATATATCATGAAATAATAAATCAAACCTTCTGAAACATGGAGTCAGATCCTCGTCTCTTCCCTCATCCAAGACCTCTGGGAACACTGTCACACATGAGGGCCTGGAGGGGACAAGGAATGGACAGCATGGGCACCTGATGGGAATTTTCCATCCTGTTGTGCCTGGATTTCCTGCCCCCAGGAAGTCAGGTCACACTCCCACCTCCAACCCATGCAGCTGAGCTGTCTTTTAATGCCAGGATAACTTGTCCAGCACTGACTGCACCTGGAATTGCCTCCCCATGGCACAGACAGGCCGTGGGAGTAGTTGTGATGGAGCTCCAGGGTAAGGCTGTGCCAAGGCTGCCTCAGCAGAAATGTGTGGATGCAGGTTCCTGCCCTCCACTCCCATGGGAAACCCGCTCCCAGTCCCTTCCTGTGGCCATGGTAACAAACAAAATCCTGCTCACTGGGCACTCTCCACCCTATTGATCCATTGGGAGATTTATGACAGAGACCTGATCTCAGTGAAGGAGCTAAATCCAATTCACTAAGGAATTACAAGCCTGTCCGATCAATAATCTATTTATCTCCTTCACTTTGCCATCTTTAAACACTCCAGCCCTGTCAAAAGAAATTGAAAGCTTTTTAAAAATAAAATTACTGGGCTCTGGAATGGCTCCGCTAAGGCTCCTGGAAAGCATCTTAAATCCAGGATGGATCCAGTTCAGATCCAGCACTTAGGAGAGATCTGACATAGCTCCAGTGACTCGACAGCAATCCAGCAAGGCAGGCAGAGATGGCAAGGGATCCTGGCACTGAACAGGGAAAGAATCCAGCCCAGGAGATCCCAGGTGCAGTGTGCAGGAGACACTGATGTCCAAGAAAGGATCACACAGACATTGGAAGAGCCCAGGAAAGGCTCCTACACATGAGTGAGGGGCTCAGAATGAAGTGTGAAGTGTCAGCCCCAGCTGGAAATGCCTTACAGGGACCCCTGGAGCTGCAGGCTGCATTGGTTCATGGCTTGAGCACTCCATGAGGCTGAATTTAATCAGCACATGGCTTCAGAAGCATCCATGGAGTCTCCCAAGGGCAGAGGTGGGCTCCATCCCAGAAATAATGTTGGTTTCCAGCTCCAATGCAGCACTTCTAATTAATAGGCCATAAAGCAGTTTGCATGGAGGCAAACTCAGGCAGAGAGGAGACAGGATGAGCTGGGAGCCAGCAGCAGAGCAGGAGCAGAGCCTCTTTGAAGAAGAGGAGTTTCCATCCATTTCCAAGCTTCCCAGATAATTTATCTGACAGATGCAGGCCCTTACAAACACAGGGGGAACTGCAGGATCAGCTCATACACATCAGCTGCCTGCACAGCATGAGCTCCTTGCCAAAGCAATATTTGTGCACATAATTAAGCCTTTCTCCAGACCAGCTCTTAAACAGAATATTATTTGCAGTCCCAGTGGGACTGATCCATATATTCTGCTGGCCAAAAGATGGGGTTTTCTTTTTGGTAGAGTACAACTGGGGAATCACAAGCACAGTTGCTGGAGAGCAAGCCTGATGTTCACACCTGGAGTCAGAAGTGTTTGGGGAAGGCAGAATTTCTGCTGACATCAATGGTGTTGCACTGGTGCCTGTGGGGGATTTGGGCCCTTGTGGGATATTTGCTCCCCAGATTGTCCCATTTTTAGCAGGTTCATGTAGCTATATTTCTGAAATGGGACTCCTGTGCTGTAGCTGGGAAGGGCTAAAATTCTCCAGAGTGGGAGAGGGACCAGTTCCTCTCACTTCAGAGGTTAATGAATGGAGCCATCAGGATAATTAATGTTTTACTGATGAATTAGTCTCTCTCTGAAGCAGCTCTGCCTTTCCCTGTGCAAAGAGTCAGGGCCCTCTGGTGCTGTGGCACATCCCTTGCTTTGTCCTGACTCCTGGAACAGGCTCCTGTGCATCTGCCTCTGCAGCAGGGGACTTGTGTTCCTGCAGGAGGGAAACCTCAGAGCCAGAGCTGTGCTGGAGTTTGAGGCACTCCAGGCTGCCAGCTGCCAGGATTAAGCTTTTTTCCAAACAGAATTAACACTTCCAGTCCTGACTTGGAGCACCTTGGTCCCTGTCCTGAGCCTGTTTCATCACCCCCCACCCACCAGCTCTGCCATAAGGCCTCACTTTTCTTCTGAAGAACCATCTGTCCTTGTCCTTGAATCCCTTCTCCTTGAGATTTTCCTGCCTTCTCCATCCCCCAGTTTTACTCCAGCCCTGACCCCAAGTCTGTTTATTGATCCTAAGCCTGACTTGAATCACACTCCTTTTTTTTCAGGCCTTCTTTCTAAAGAGCACGACTGCAGCACTTCACTAAAGAGCAAATGCCCTTGTTGTTCTCTTGTTATTGGAAGTGTGAGAAAGTGCGTGGTGACCATGCCAAAAAAAAAAATCAGTAACCTTTCAGCGGCAGTGTGTAGAGCACAGTGAAACATTGCAAAAAGCTGCTGTCACACAAGGACTTCCTCCCTTGGCTGCAGGCACATTTGAACTGTGATATCCAGGGGGTGGAAAGCTGAGAGTGATTTCACAACATTGTTCCTGAAATAATCCTGCTAAAGTCAAGAGGGCTCCTTGAACAGAGCCCCTGGAGTCCTACAGTGCTCGGAGTCACAGCAGCATCATCTCCGTGTCCCACACAGAGGTTGAGGTGAAGAAAAGGCTCCCCTCTCCACTTTGGGGTGAATTTGTCACCTGTCAAGGTCACAGCTGTCATCCTGGTTTGGCACAAGGCATGAACCTCATCACTAAGAGTTTTTGACAGGCTATTTTAAAGAAAGGATTTTGTATCGACACCTCGGATAGGATGAAGATATCCTGTAAAAGTATGGAAGCCCTGGGTTTTCTGGTCAGCTCTTGTCAGAAGGAGAAAGCAGAATCGAAAACTTGACCTTTTTAGTGAAAAATGAATACTACAACATTTTGCTGTTTCACAGGGGGGAAAAAAGGTAGAGGTAATTTAGAAGTCTTGAAGTGTGGCAAAACAGTGCTGTCATCCTCAGCCTGTACTCCTGAAAAGCCGGGGGATTGGAGGTCAGCTTCTCCCCTGACTCAGCCTGCCAGCACTCACCTCTGCCCCCAGCCCTCAAAACCCCCTTTCCCCCTTCTGTCTTTCCTCCTGATGTGTTTACAGCTGCCCCTCAGACATTGCCTTCCTGGGACACCCATCCATCTGTGTGGCCTTTCCTCCTGTCTGTTTAAATGCCACCTGTGATTTATGGCCAGCAGCTCCCCAGCACATCCTGGTGTGTTATATGGCACTGGTGTAATGCAGACTGCTGTGATAGATGGGTAATGCCATGATTGACTTTCACAATTAACAGACAAACTTCATGTATATAGGTTAAGAAAAGTTTTATAGGTTTATAGTTATGTTGTACCCCCTCAGGTGGTTATCAAGGAACATCTGGGAGGGCTGGTGTGACCGTGTTCACAGGGGTCTGAGGATGATGGAAGAGACAAGGATCTGACTCCATGTTTCAGAAGGCTGATTTATTATTTTATTATATATGTTATATTAAAACTATACTTAAAGAATAGAAGGAATAGAAATATACTAAAAGAATAGGAGAAAACTATACTAAAAGAAGGCTTCTGAATAGCCTTCATCAGAAGGCTAGCTAAGAATAGAATAGGAAAGAATGATAACAAAGGTTTGTGGCTCAGTCTCTCTGTCGTAGCCAGCTGACTGTGATTTACCATTAATTAAAAACATCCAACATGGGCCAATCAAAAATCCACCTGTTGCATTCCACAGCAGCAGATAACCATTGTTTACATTTTGTTCCTGAGGCCTCCCAGCTTCTCAGGAGGAAAAATCCTAAGAGGAAAGGATTTTATATAAAAGACGTCTGCGACAGGCTGGTTTGTGACTATGGAACACCTGAGCTTCAGTCAGGATTTGAGGAGGAGATCTCCACCACTGGACAGCAAAGAAGGGGTTGATGGACAGAACTTTGGGAGGGGTTAAAGGGTTAAAAAGGTAAAACCTCTATTGTGAGGGGGCTGAGCACATGGTGAAAAAATCTTTTGCTCCCAGCGCTGTGACCTTTTTTCTTTATTCAGCCTTCAGTTGTATTTTTTATAAGGTTTAATAAACCTTCCTAAACTATGAAAAGTGAGCAGCTATTTCTCACACTTCCCTCAGCCACAGAGGAAGCAAACACTGCTAATTTATGCCTGGCTTTAAAAAAAAAAAATATTTATTTTATTCCGATTTTAACGTTCCATCCGCACCACATCAATATCCTTTCACCGCCAGCAAGCGAAAAACAAAAAGTAAATATTTCATTTCCCATTCCCTCCCCTCCTAAAAGGTTTTGCCAGGGCTGGCTCACCCGGCATGGCCCGGGGTGAGACAAATGGGAAGCGACTGTGGGCTGCCACAGGGGTGCTTTATGGGGAGAGCAGTGCCCACAAGTGTCAGGTTTCCAGGATAGCTGCTGCCTGTTGGTGCATGAACAGAACAAATGCAAACATCTCCTGTATCAGGTTAAATTACTGGCCTGAGCTAATCCCAGGCTCCAATTCATCGCTAATTTATCAGTCTGCTGATGCCGTTTGCTGCGCAGGGATCTATTCACAGAGTACAGCAAAGTGCTCCAGGAAAAGAGAATTAAAAAAAAAATTAGACAGAGAGAGGAAGAAGGGTAACAAAATGTTATGCAGGAAGTATTAAAAGGCTAAAATAAATCTTTGGCCAGGGGCACTGACAAAATCTCTTGGCAGCTGGAGGGATTTGTATCCTGCTGGATCCAGGACATCTGCCACGAGTCTTTGCCTGACTGAGGAGATTTGAGGTTCTCATTGAGGGTGAGAATCTCCCATTGAGATTCTCTCAGAGCCTCACCCCGCTCCCCAGGCTGAGATACAAGCCCTGTAGTTCTGGGTCCTCTTCACATCTCCCTAAAGTTGTGGGTCAGAGATTACCCACTTCACTGTCCCTGCATCTTTTGGAGAGAGAGTGGAAAGACAGTGATTTGGCTAAAATTCCAGCTGAGTGCAGGTCTCCCAGAGTGCTGGAAAAACAGAATAATGTTCCACTGACCCAGCTACCCCAGAGTTTTCACTTTTTCTTAGTCTGGAAGGAGATTTGAGGTCACTGGGCAGACCCTCAACAGAGGAGACCTCTGTGTACACACAGTCTGTGAGTTATAAAACTCCAGCAACTCAAAAATGTCACTGCACTGGGATTACACCCAGCCAGAGACTTCCTACACCCCTGTGTGTGTCACTGTGGTGCTGAGCAGTGCTGAAGGGGGGGTGACAAACCAGGGTGTCACATCTTTTATGAAAAATCCTTTCCTTAGGATTTTTCCTCCTGAGAAGCTGAGAGGCCTCAGGAACAAAATGTAAACAATGGTTATCTGCTGCTGTGGAATGCAACAGGTGGATCTGTGATGGGTCTCATATTGGTTGTTTCTAATTAATGGCCAATCACAGTCCAGCTTGCTCAGACTCTCTAAGAATCACAAGCTTTTATCATCTGTTTTCCTTTCAAGCCTTCTGATGAAATGCTTTCTTCAATTCTTTTAGTATAGTTTTAATATAATATATGTCATAAAATAATAAATCAGCCCTTCTGAAACATGGAGTCAGATCCTCATCTCTTCCCTCATCCTGGGCCCCCTGTGAACACGGTCACACCAGGGTAAACCCTGATCCCTCCCTTCCCTGCTGAACACAGAGCAAAACCAGAGTTTCCTCTGGAAATCAGGCTCCTGCTCTGGAGCTGCTTGAGATCATCATTTGTTTTCCTCCAAAAAGAACTGTTGCAAGACAAATTCCTCTCTGCAGACCACTGAAGTAGGTCACATTAGGCAGTGCTCTGGAGAGCCTGGCTGGCACTTCCCCATCAGCAGCAAGAACTGCTCTGCTCATTTCTTTCCCTTTCCTCCCTCTCTCCCCCATCCCTCCTTACTCCACAAAAAGGGGATTCTGTGAAGGGGAAACATCTCAAGGAAAATCCGTGCTCTGCTTTGGCAGCTGGAAGAATCAATGCTAACACGGCCCCTGCCTGCAGACAGCAGCTTGCATTGGCACAGCACCATCAGCCAGGGAAAATCCTGATGGGCTCGAGCAGAGCAAGGCAGAGCTGGGCAGGGCTGGAGCCCCGTGGGCCCCCAGGGAGCAGCACTAGGGTATAAGGACTGTAATATAAGGTTAAACTTTATTTAAGTGACAGGCATCAGGCACTGGAGCATCCCAAGGGGTTTTATTCGCTGTTCTCCAGAGCTGCTGCACAGACATGAAGGGTCCTCTGCTGCCAAGGGGGTGAGCAGGGACATCCCAGCTGGGCTGCTGCCTTTTCCAGACAATCCCATCTCCTCCCTGAGGGCACTCCCAGCTCCAGCAGCACCTCCAGTCTGCCCCCTCTCCCTCCCAGTGTGATGCCCCAGCCAGGACTCCCAGGCTCCTGGTTTGTTTTCCAGCCGATCAGCACCTTCAGGCAGCTCAGGGCTGGAATGTTGTAGGGATGTTCCACCCCAGACAGGCAGAATGAGTGAGAGCTAAATACAGGTAATCATTTCAGTTTATAAATTAGCACCCCCAGCCCACAGGATGGGCAGATAAAGCAACATTTGTGTGATTAAATGATAAATTCTGGACATCACTGAGTAAGCTAGCCCAGGTGTGCAGTTACAAATGGCCAGAAAAAGGCAACAGGAGGTTTTTTTTTTGTTTTGTTTTGGTTTTTGTTTTTTTTTTTTTTTTTTTTGTTATGTTTGGTTTTTTTTGTTTTTTTTTTTTTTTTTTTTTTTTTTTTTTTTTTTTTTTTGGTTTTTTTTTTTTTTTTGTTTTTTTCCCCTCTTCCTTGGGCATTGTGCAGAGCTCAGGCAATAAACCCACTCTGCTCTCCCTGTAAAGGCTGTAACACATCAGAGCCCCACTGCATCCCTGCATCCAGCATTCCCATGGCATGCCTCATAACCAGAGGGTCACAGCAAGAGCATTGAGTGCTTGGAGCCAGAGGAGAGAGTGATCCCAGAGCCAGCAGCTCTCAGGCTCTCCAGTGGGACAGAGACACAAAAACCTCAGGACCTCCTGCCTGCAAGAGGGACCACAGCCCCAGCAGTGTGTCCTGCTCCCAATAATCATCCAAAATCTATTTTGGGACTATCTGGTCTTGAACAAGGCTCTGCAGATCCAGCCCTCGAGGAAATGCAACCAGGATTATACTGACAAAGAGCAAATTGAACTCGCTGGCTTGATGCTGTATGAATTTTGAAAGAATTTCATTCTGGATGTTTAGGAAGCTTCTGTCTCTTGCAGATGAGCTGCATCCATTGCCAAATGTATGTCCTCTCAGAGGGAAAAATGAGGTTTATTTCTGTGACAAACCTACAGGACTTGTTTCAGTTTTACATATTTCTTTTCTAAATGGAAGCATTTTAGAGGAAAAGAAAATACTTCAAAAATCCTTCCCAAAAAAAAAAAAGTGACTCTGAAAATGTTTTGATCTGATTGATCCATCAAGCAGTGGCTGAGGGAAAGGAAAAGATGACAGCTGCTCCTTTTGTTGCATGCTGCTCTGATTAGCCTCAAATAAGATGTTCCCTCTCACCCCTGGCCCTCCACGTAGGGAATGCACAAAGCTCCGTAGGCTCCACTGAGGACACCCCATGTGGGAGCACATCTCCTGCTGCTGGAAGGAAAAGATTTATTTTTTGCCCAGGACTATTCAGAAAACCATGTTTGGATTAAATTCAGTGTAAAAAATAATAAAAAATTAGAGAAGGTTTAAGGGGTTTTCCCAAAAGTGTTTAAAGGTAGCAGCTCTGTGCATCAGTTTTCCTGAGGATGGGGGTGGCTATTCCATATCAACCCTGGATGGATGGAAAGGACTTTAATCCTGGATGGATGGATGGATGGATGGATGGATGGATGGATGGATGGATGGATGGGACTTTTCTTTGCTTCTTTTCCCTCTTTGTGCCTCTTCTATCCCCAGCCCTCCACCCCACCCAGGAGCAGAGGGTGATTTGTTTACTGGCTGCAATGAAACCCACTCAATGACAAAGTCCATGGCTAAAGCCTGTGGACATCAGGGCAGCCTTAATGAAATTTCTGTGCCCGAAACACATTAGTAGGCACGAGCTGAGACTGGAAAAAAGATTAGACTGCTGAAGAGCTGGCAGAGCTGGAGCTCTCAGTGTGAAAATCAGCAGAGAGAGCACGGCAGAAAAAGGAGCCAGACTCACAAGGGGCTGCTCTGGCTGTGCTAACATCCTGGCTGGCTGAGCCCCATGCTCATGCCTGTCCTTTTCCCAAATCCCTTCTGATCTCCAGCCCTCTCTGTGGGCCTGCAGAGCCCTCACATCTCCCCATCCTTGCTGGACTGCATCAGAGCTGGCAGAGAGGATGAGATTCTGTGATGGCCAAGGCAATAACCTGCTGCTGGTTTGGTCAGGCAGAGGAGCCAAGGCTCTGGGAGCTCTGTTGTATTGCAGGGAGCCCCAACGAAGGCAGGAATGATGAATCTGACTCCATGTTCTCACAAGGCTAATTTATGACTTTATTATATTATTTTATATTAAAGAATACTGTACTATACTAAAAAAATATAGAAAATATACTTACAGAATGCTAAAAAGATAAAAATGAAAACCCGTGACTCTTTCCAGAGTCCTGACACAGCTTGGCCCTGATTGGCCAAAGAGTGAAAACAACTCCCAGCAGAATCCAATGGAACAATCACCTGTGGGTAAACAATCTCCAAACACATTCCACATGAGCACAGCACAGGAGAAGCAAATGAGATAAAAATTGTTTTCCTTTTCTCTGAGGCTTTTCAGCTTCCCAGAAGAAAAATCCTAGGTGAAGGGATTTTTTTGAGAGAATGTGAATACCACAGAGCTCTGCAGAGATATATATTCCCTTGAAGGTGAGGTGAAACCCATGTGCTTTTGCTTGATTTCCACTGCAGTTCTGTCCTGGATTTGAGTCCATTTTACACAGAGGCAGCAGAGATGCCCAAGGGCTGTGTTTCTGTGCAGAGAGCAGAAGGGAGGTCAGACACAGGGAAGCCCTCAGGCTGTGTTAATGACTCCCTGAGGACAGGGACCTGAGCAGATGGCATCTCAGAGCCCAGCACTATGCTCACAGCAGCAACTTTTCTGACCCTTCAGCCCTCACACAAGTCACCTCCCAGATTTGCACTGGGACAGGGGAAGAGAACAGGGCTGGGAGTCCTTGCAGTGCAAGAACAACTTCAGTTTTGAGAGGAGCTGGCAGTTCCTGATCAGCCAATGAGTGAAAACAACTCCCAGCAGAATCCAATGGAACAATCACCTGTGGGTAAACAATCTCCAAACACATTCCACATGAGCACAGCACAAGAGAAGCAAATGAGATAAGAGTTGTTTTCCTTTTCTCTGAGGCTTCTTAGCTTCCCAGGAGAAAAATTCTAGGCAAAGGAATTTTTTCAGAGAATGTGAATGGTTCAAAGGTTCCGAGCCAAGGCTGTGCACACAGGAACCCAGGAGCCAGCTGGAATTTGGAATGAGGCACTTTCCTCCCTGGACGCCTCTGTCCAAGTGGCTCCAGAAATGCTTGGTGCTGTCATACATGGATCTGAGGGGGAATTTGCTGGGAACTGGACAGGAGAGGACTTCCCTGTCTGGTGCCACACAAGGAGATGTGTCCCCCTTCTGGCCACCAAGTCCTGGCTTTGCCCAAATCACCCAGGGACCCTGAACTGCTGGGATTTGACACAGTCAACATTAACCCTGAGTATGGAGTGCCAGGACAAGGGGGGATGGCTTCACACTGACAGAGAACAGGTGAAGATTAAATATTAGGAAGAAATTCCTCCCTGTGAGGGTGGGCAGGCCCTGGCAGAGGGCAGAGCAGCTGTGGCTGCCCCTGGATCCCTGGCAGTGCCCAAGGCCAGGCTGGGCAGGGCTGGGAGCAGCCTGGGACAGTGGGAGGTGTCCCTGCCATGGCAGGGGTGGGATGGATGAGCTTTGAGGTCCCTTCCAACCCAAACCATTCTCAGATTCTGATTTGCACAATTTCTCTGTGCCTTGAAATGTGGCCACCAGTCATAGCATCAAAAAACCCTGTTGCCTTTCTTTAAAAAGCAGTGAATAATTATCAAACCATTTCAGAATTGGTCCTTCAGTTGTTCTATTTTTCTTTAATTCCAGCATAATCTGGCTCTGACTGCCTCCCAGAAGACAAACATTTGACTTTTCTGCTGTACCCTTTCAGATGTGTTACAGACCTGTGATCATGTCTGGGCTCTTAATGGCTTTGTCAAGAGATCATTTCTGCTCAAGCCTTGTTAGTCTTAATAAAGATTAAATAAAGCCATAAATACATTTGTGGTTTCCTTTTTGCTGGGCTGTAATTTGACTAACAAGTTAAATTAATTTGGAAGCTAATAATTATTTGGTTAGAAGTCGATGGAAGGAAGTTTAAGTTGAAAATGGACTTTCCATGGGAAGAAAAGGGATAAGAGTTTTTAGAAATACAAACTGAATGTGGGAAACAGGATGAGTGACATTTTGAAAATCCTTTCTCATTAACTGGCTTTAGCTTTCAGTATATGTCATTTTTATCCCCATTTGTAAAGCTAATATTTCTTTCTGTCACATCTGTTGGGCAGACAAATCCATGAAGCCAGAAAATGTTGGTGAGGGAGTTACAAAAGCAGGGAGATCATCAGAAAGATAACAGTCCATTTCCAAAGCTGGAATCCCAGAATCGTTCCTTTCCCCTGTGATCTCCAAATTCGCATTCTGGAAAACAGTGTTCATGCTGTGCCACTACAGACCATCTTGTGATCTAAATGGAGAGAGTGTTTTGGCACTCTGTTTTCATTTGTTAATTGACTCCTCTCTTGCTTAAGATAGGAACTGGAGTAGTTTGTGATAAATGGATTACACAGAGCTCTTTGTTTCAGCACAAAGCTTGTGAAAGAAATGTAAATTCCTCCCCACACCACCAGCAGCACTGCAACAGACACGTGTGAACAGGGATCTGGGTGCTCCAGGGAGCTGAGAGTCCTTTCCTCTCCATCACTGGTGTTTAACAAAATAATTACCTAAAAAAGTGAATAAAGAACTCATGGAGCACAGACCAGAACCCATCACTGCTTTTCCTGCATGATTTGCAGTAATTCAGTCCCTGGGAGGGTTCACTGAACTCTCTCATTCCCACATCCTTTGCACATCAGGTCTGGTTTCAGCAGGGAGGATAGAGAGTCTCCAGTTTCTGCACAGGATCCTGCCTGGAAGGGAGAATTTACTGCTGGGACCCATCTCCACACCCAGTCTGGGCAATGGGATTGAAGGTCTCCCCTTTCCCAAGGGAGAACTTCCACCAGGGAAGAGGCCACAAAAGCTTTTTAAACAAAAAGAGAGAGCCTTGCACAAAGCTCTGGCCCTCACTCCCAAGTGGGATTGCCAAAGAGGCCTTTGGATTCTCTAAACTTGACCAGAAATTCCCATTCTTTGGTCCTGCTCACAGGTCTCCTGTTTTAGAACTGATATTTTAGATCTAAGTTCCAAAACACATAGCTCAGTTCCCTTCATGTGGATTTAAAAAGCAAAGAGCTCAGTGCCTCACTGTGTCCTTTACACTGGTTCTGACCCTCAGGAACCAGAAGGTGCTGGCAAACTCTGCTGCAGCTCCATATGGTTGGTTTGTGGCTCCCTCTGCTCTTTGCAGGGGAAGGAAGAAATGTTCTTGCTCCCACCCAGGCTCCATTGCCAGGCTCTGATCTTCCAAATTATCACCCTGCAAAGAGACCTTCAGCAAGGGCTGGCTTGTCCCCTCTGCTGGGTCTCCAGCCAGCATTTCCTCAGTGTCAGAGCTGGAACGCTGTGCTTTTCTGCCTCCTCACTAGGATCTTCCTGCTTCTTATGCCCTCCTTCCCCTCAGTCCCCATCCCTCTCCTCTCTTTCAACTCACTCCATCACCACATTTTCACTGAGGAGGATCTCTCCTATGGTTTTATTGCCAGTCCATGCTGTCCTGACAAGGAAAGCTAATTAAAAAGGAGATAACTTCGTCTTCAGAAGGGATTGAAGACTGCAGCCATATTCTCAGCTTTATGTGGGATCAGAAATTGCCAGAAAAACATAAACCATAAGAACTAGAGCTGATTAGCAACAGGCAAGGTTTACAGTTCCTGGAGCAACAGCAACAAATTTGATTTTGGCTTGTACTGAACAAGAGCCCTTCTCACTGATCCCCAGTGATCGGTGAGAGCCTGTCTTGGAGATGGACTGACAGATGTGAGTGGCAACAAAAGGGCTGAGGCTGTGCCCCACTTCACCTCACAGCCCCTTCTCAGAGAAGCTGCATCCTAAAAATTCAAACACATTCTGTTTTTGCATCTTGCAACTCATTGTTTTAGCTCCACCAAAGGCTGTGTTCATGGGAAATGAAGTTTCCCCCTTGCTGTGCATATTTCCAACTCCAACTTACTTTCTTCAATAAGTCTTTGTAAAAAAAAAAAACAAAACCAGAAGCAGCAACAAATCCATCTCCAAATAAACTTTGCAGAACAAATAAACAAGGAAAGTCCTTGTTGCTTCCACCAAGGACTGCACAGGAGTGATGGAGAGATGAGACAGGGCTGTAACTCCCTGAGGGATGGCTGATGTGACAGCACAAGCAAGGCAGGAGGAAGCAGAAGTGGTGATGAGAAAAAAGAGAGAGGTTTCTGCAGAGAGGAGCGGGCCTTGTGTCGATGCTCAGGTTTGCCCTTGCCAAGAGAAAAAAGGAGATGCAAGAGCCCTGGAGCTCTCAGCTCACTCCAGAGCAGAACTGCAGGGCTGTGAAATCCCTGAGGACAGAAGGAAGAGACACTTGCCTGCAAACAGCTTCACTGCACCCCTTGGAGCCCGGGTGAAGGTGGCAGAGCATCAGCAGGTGCCGTCTGGCTGGCAAGTGCTCTGGCACTTGAATTAACATTGAAATTCAGGGGAAACTCAGGCAAAGTCTCAGGCACCATCTTCTCCCTTGTTGTGGTCCATGTGCAGTGGTGAGAGCACTGGGCATGGAAGGAAGAGGTCACAATGGCAAATGTTCTCCCGGCAGTGCCACGAGTGACACAGGAACGCACAAGGTCTCAACTGTGTTTCCTGGGGAAGCCCATGGCACAAGAAAGACTCCTCTCCTCTTGATGAACTGAGAATTGATTGTCTGAAGGGTGGTGATGGACCAAGAGTTGGCAATTTAGGAGATGGATGTGTTGGAAATTTGGTGGGGGGGGCGGAGGAAATGTTTTTGGAAAATTTTCATTTTCCCTGTGTGTTTCTTGTTACTTAGAGTTGTAGTTTAGTTAATAAAGTTTTCCTTTTATTTCTAAGTGGGGGCCTGCTTTGCTTATTCCTGGGCACATCTCACAGCAGGCACCAAGAAGCAGATATTTTCATGGGGGCACGGGCATTGTGCCAGTGTCAAACCATGACATCCCTCCTCCCACATTTCATCACACTCCACAGCTGAGCTGGGGAACAAGCTCTGAGCCCTGCTGACCCCATTCCTTCCCTGAAGGGGTTTGG